>NC_048234.1:25611801-25695835 GCF_002007445.2 Ailuropoda melanoleuca
TTCGGTCCGGCGGGCGCGGCCGGCCCCTCACAAGGGGTGGGCCAGCGCCTTTTTCGAGCGCTTGATCATACTGGGGTGGAACTCGGTGTGGCGCCGGGCGTGCTTGGTGAGGTGGTCGCTCCTCATGAAGCGCTTCTCGCACAGCGGGCAGCGGAACTGCTTCTCGCCCGTGTGCGTCCGGTAGTGGCGCGTCAGCTCGTCCGAGCGCGAGAACTTTTTAAGGCAGTCTGGCCACGTGCAGGGGAAGGGCCGCTCACCTGCGGGGAGGGGGACAGGACGCGGGTGAGACAGCGACGTCGCAGAGCGCGGCCACCACCCCCGGGACGCGCGCCGCACGGCCCCGCAGGCGAGGCCCGTAGGCTGGCGGCGTGTCCACCCCCGCACCCCGTGCCACCAGCCGCACCCCGCATCCCCGGGGTGGCATCCTGACCCCCAGGACCTCAGGACGGGACTGCACGTGGGGCCAGAGCCGGCGCTGCGGACTCCCGCCTCCCACACTGGGAAACTCATTTCTGTCGCGTAAGCCACCCCCTCGGTGGACCTAACAGACTAGTAAATACCATGAGGAACTTTCCGAGAATCATGCTCTCCAAGCAAAGGAACGTGCTGTTTTATACCCAGTGGATCCCTGAGAGCATTGGCAATTATGATGATTATTTGGGGGGGGGGGAGGTGGCCGGCGGCATAGGTTCTCCCAGAGAGTCAGGAACCTTAGCCCTTTGCTGGATTTGTTGGCGCCGTAGGACTGAGGCGTTAGTCCAACGGACCTCTCACCTGGAGCAGGTGTTTCCCCTCGGGCTCCTGAGCGTCACGGCCACCCAGCCTGTCAGGGCCGGTCTGGTGACAGGGAGGCCAGCGCCCGACAAGAAAGCCTTGATTGTTCCTGGGCATCTTGGTAACAAAGACTTTTAGAGACATGGGATGTGCTTCCCTGTGAAGGCCATATTTTAAGTCATATTGTTTTCATTATCATTATCATTATTGTTATTGATCTCTATGCCCAACGTGGGGCTCAAACTCACGACCCCGAGATCAAGAGTCCCATACTCTTCCAACTTAGCCAGCCAGGTGCCCCAAGTCATATTGTCTTATAGAAAAAATACGTCTGTTCCTTCTGCCACATAATAATCCTTTAAATACCTGAAGACAGCTCTCATGTCTTTCTCTCATCTCTGTTCAGACAAAGCAGTCCCAGTGTCTTCCATATTTCTCATAAAAGAATTAACATTATTCTAAAATAGTAAGAGCTAAGGGCTTCACCTGCCTTATCTCAGTGATTTCTCACAGGACGCCCCATGGAGGGGGCCCATTTCACAGATGAGGAAACAGTCTGGTGTTTCCAGCAGCCCCTCCTTGGTGGTTGCTTTCCTCAGATCCAGCATACTGTCTCCACCTCCCACTTAGTTAAAATGCAGCTAAGCCTCACCCTCCAGACACGATCAGTTTAGCACTGGGGCCTCCTGGTCCCTGCAGTGGCAGGAGAGGGCCTGTGGCCACGTCTGCTGGACCCACACAAGCTGAAAGGCAGAACAAGCTGTTTAAGGTGAGAGAGTCTTGTGTGCCGCTCTTGTGAGCGCCTGCCTGCCTACTTCTCACCTCGTTCAAGCACAGCCCAAAGCAGCTGCTTCACAGACTCAGGGCACACAGGCTTGTGCCTTCCACAGAACTCTCCAGACACTCCTTTGGTAGGTGTGAGGAGTGCCTGTTTTCTCACTCCTGTCCCCACCTTCCTGGAACCCAGAGACTCAAAAGGCCGAGGGCTGTCCAGTGTGGCGCATCTGAGTCACCCAAATGTTACTCATCCTTTCCCCCCAGCTTCTCCTACCCTGTGCCAGCAATGGAGAAATACTGATAATCACAACAAAATCAAGCCTGTGTCATCTCCGTGACAGTCCACACATGGCTGAGGTTTTATTTGCTATTCTCTCAGCAGAGCAATGGTCATCACGCCCTGGACAATTTCCTTGTTCTTATGGGAAATCCGATATGCGCAAAACAAATCTGTATTAGTAGATTCGTGATACGTGGGTCTAGGTATAAACCCTTGCTGAGCCGGGGGCTGACAAGCCTCAAAGACTCCAGGAGGACCAAAAAAAACCCCAAATCTAAACAAAAAGAAACCACACTTCCAACTGAACCCTCCAAAAAACTCAACAACATGGAACTGGAAACCACATGTTTGCAACTTCTGATGGATCAAACAGCATTCTACCCGGTTCAGAACTTGGAACAAAAAGGTGGAACACAAGGTATCACAACCCAACAAGGTTATGCCTCCTGGGATGAGGACAACATCATGTCTGATTTTTGTGCTACTTATACTGCCAAGCATTTAGTACATGCCTAAATGTGTGTGTGTGTGTGTGCATGTGCACGCGCACGTGTATATGTACAGCTGAGGTCGCTCACATGACCAAAGCTGGCTCAGAAGTTCCCAGATCACTGGGGAAGACAACCCCTGCCTCTTTCAGAATTACACTGCAGCCAAAGTCCTCTTAATCCCAGTAAAAGGTTTATGGGAGAAATGTTCTCTTAAACATGTTATGTTAAAAAATATAACGAAGAGTTAGAATTCGTACAGTGATGAATTATAAAACCAAACAGGACCAAAGCAAGCCGAACAGAACAACCCTCACTGCTCTCTCCGTACGGGAGCCGTCCCTCCACGGCTTTGTGATTTGGTGGTGAGAAAAGCAACGAAAAGGAAAGGCTCGGTGTTTTCTCAGTGCCTGTTAGGACGAAAACTCATCAGAGTGATTTTTCTTGGAGGAGTGGTGATGTGGTTTAGCTTACTCACTGGCACATGTTTCTTTCAAGTGAGTCATGAGAAGAGGTTAATTTAGTGGAATGGATCTGTGTCCACTGTGGGGAAAATGGATCAGAAGACCACTCTGCTATGCTCTGGATTGGAAAAGAAATAAGACATTCCCTCTGATTTAGGAAGGTGGCTTTATGGAAGAGATAGTCAACAGAAAATGATCATGAAGCTTGAATCAGCAATATGTGCAGAACTGTTAAGTATGCTTACGATTTATGTATGTGTCACGTGTAATCAGGGTCCCTTCCCATTGAATTCATCTTCAGTCTAGCTTATGGCTACACTGTCTTCACTGCCCCTCATGGCTGTTACTGTGTGATTGTTCTCTTGCTTCTAACCCAGATGCTGCCATTGACATAGCATCTTGATCCCTGTTTCGGAGAAGAGAGGGCCACCTACTGAGTGCAGAGCAAATCTGAGCCAACAGCAGCAGCCTTTGTTAGGCTCATATAACTTGTATAATTCCACCTTAAGTTTCTAAGCATTTAAAAAAAGATCTACTTGGAAGTGAATTCCTAGTGTAGAAGCTCCAGGATCATTTTGATTCTTCTCGGATCCTTTGGAAAAACATTAGGAGCTTTGGGTCAGTGATCTAAATCAGGGGTTTAGCAAACTACAGTCCACAGGCCAAATCTGACCTGCCATCTATTTTTGTAAAGTCTACGAGCTAAAAATGGTACAAACACCATTCTTACTTTGGTTTTTACCAAATAGTTGGGGGGGGGGGTCAAAAGAATAATAATATTCTGGGATAGGAGAAAGTGCGATGAAATTCAAAGTTTCATGTCCATATACAAAGTTTATTGGACCACAGTCCCGCTCATCTGTTTGTGTATTATTATCTACCACGGCTTTTTCACTCTGACAGCAGGGTCAAGCAGTTGCCACAGACACTGTATGGCCTACAAAGTCTAAAAGCTTCACTACCGGGTCCTGCGGAGAAAGTTGGCCGACCCAGGATCTCACCCTGAAGATTTGAACTTGTATCTGGTGTACACCAGAGTTTGCAAATCCAGATGTGGCTTCAGGAGCCAGACACGTGGTGAAAATGGGTGAAATACTAGGTGCATTCCCTCATGGGTTGTGCTGGATAGTGCTTTGTCCCCTCAAAGGCACTGAAATTCAACACTTTACAAAGCATTGTGCTAGCCGAACAATGTGTGTGTGCAGGAAGCCTGGATTCTCCTTGGGACTTATAATTTGTAGCCCTTTGAGACCACCCACCTCTTTAACCCAGTGAAGAGTCTACATACAACCTACTTTGGGATACATTTCAGTATGTTTGTTAATAATAGACACCTAATAAGGTATTATTTAAGAAATGATACATGTTTCTTACCTAGGAAAGTATGGAATGGAGAAATCCTACGTACAAGGAACAGAATTTAAGGCTGAGTGGGACCAGAGATCATGGGCAGAGGAGGAAAAGAGAGGTCTTGGAGAGCCTGTAGCTAACTCTTCATCCAGTAGCCAAGGGGAAATCAAGTCAGGCCTTTCAGCTCAGTGCTGAGGCCCACAAAAGAACAGTTAAACCTTCTTCACACCGAACAAATCATATGGCACAGCAACTATCAATTAAAGGATCTTTAAACTTGTCTTTAGTATTAATGAGAGAGTTACCGTCCTCCAGGGGAGGAGTGGGGGGGAAGAACAAGCATGTACTAGTGGTTTATTTCTGGCCTTTACAGGAAAACATACCCAGAGGCAGTAACACAATAAACTCTTGCTTTACTGGAGCAGAGCTGTTAACAGCACAAGTTCCTCTGCGTTCTCATTATTTATATACCACTCCCCTCCCCTTTTAGCAACCAGCTAAGCACCTCTCGCTGACAGACTCGGCTCAGAGTATAAAATAAACTTGATCAAAACGGCTACTGAATACCACACCTGATGTGTAAAAACCTTTCTTTGCAGAGACAGGTCAGGCCTCCAGAAGTCTCCTGGGCCTCCAAGGGGTTCAAGTGGAGTGGAGTAGAGCCTGCTGGCTATGCACTTGCCTGCTTAGCACAAAGGACGGCTCATTGCTTTTAAGAAGAAACCTCCACTCTACCTGGTATTAGTCGACAACGCCAAGTGGTGAGTTCTCCATACAGAGGGAGAAAGAGGACAGTGTGGGGATTGCCAACTGGTTATACTCAACCTTGTCCAGGCTCCCTTGAGTTCAGACAGGCTGCCATTGAGATACTGGCTCAGGGCCTGGAAGGCCTATGTTCTCAACACACCCATTCCCACCTGGCTTTTCTCCCCTTCCCTTCCACAGTTCCACGGGAGAGCCTAAAATGGGCTAACCTTAATCAAGGCAGGAAGGTTAAAAATACAAAATCTGAAGCTCCCATGGCTTCTAGCAAAATAACTATCTAGTAAAACAAATCTAAGGTCATGAGGCCTCCTTTTCAGAACAGAACTCCAAAAATGCCAATTAAGAATTAGAGTTGCTTGCAGATGTCCAAAATCAGGGTCTCTTCTGGAGGAAAAAAATAGTGGGTTTTGATTGTAAAAAAGCAACTAGGATTCCAGAGATAAAAGGATAATCTGATATTAGAAAATCATATTGATATGATTCTCCCTTTTAACAGACTAATACATCCCCCCCGCACACATCTTCCCTTGATAAATGCAAAATAGCGTTTGATAAAATTCAACATCCAATCCTAATAAAAGCTTTTAGGAAAATAAGAGAATAATTTCTTAACAGGATAGAAAAATATAGACCCGAAACCCTTTCCCAGCAAGGTCAATAGTAAAATAAAGATAGCATTCTACTAAAGTCAAGCTCAAGGCATGAATGGACAACGTCCCCATCACTATCGCTACTTAATGCTGTTCAGGAAATGCTAGTGAGAGCAATTAGATAACAAAATAAGTAAATCATTGAAAGGGGAAGGTGACAGAAGAATTATTTGCAGCTGATACAACTTTCTATTTGGAAAGTCGAAGAAAAATACCTAAAAAGAATAATATAAACTAAAAAATGCATTCTTAGGTACAAATATATGAAAGCACAATGGTTTTCTTATGTGCTAACCACAGCCAGTCAGGATGAGCCTAACAATGAAAGTTCAGGACCTGCATGAAGAAAATCATCAGACCCAGATATAAAAGAAAATGAACAAATGGAACACTTCCCATGTTCTCAGAGGGCAGGACTCAATGTGTGACTATGGCAATGCTGTACAAATTTGTCTATGAAATTAACACATACCATAGAAATTCTTTTTTCTTGAACTTGACAAAATGATTCTAAAGTGAATTTGGAAGAATAAATACACTCAACTTGCCAAGAAAATTTTGCAATAGAACAACAATAAGTGAACACTTGTGATACCAGTTATTACAATGTATGATTAAAGCTGCGATAATTAAGATAGTGCAAGACCAGCACAGGAAAAGACAACTCAGTGGAACAGAGTCAAGTCTGAAAATAAACCCAAGACTCGATAGGGATGGGGTGTTTCAAATTAGTGAAGAAATGAATGTTTAATTCAATAAACCGCATAGACATCTGAAAAATTAAATCTGGACCCCTAACTTAGGCCATTCTCTTCAATAAATTCCAAATGAGCTATATACATAAATGTAAAAAAAAAAACAAAAACAAAAAAACCACAGAGGTGAGAGAAAATATAGGTGACTATTTTTAGATTTCTGGAATGGGGAGAGACTGTCTAAACATGAAACCAAAGGCAAAATCCTCTTTGAAGAAGTTGTGAAACACTTAAAAAAATTTTAAACTTCTGCATGGTAAAAATTCACATAAGTGAAAAAATTTAAGAGTCAGAATGGTGAAGTAATAAAGGAAATTGCTGCATAAGACAAAAGGTTAAAATCTGTAATACAAAAGGGACACTTACAAATCAAAATTAATAACCCAGTTTAATAAAACTGGGCAAGGATGCAAATATGTAATTTGTAAAATAAGAAATACGAATGGCTAATAAATAAATATATGAAAATATATTTAATCTCACAAGTAATCAAAATGGGCCAATTAAAACACCAATGAAATATATATCAGGCTGGTGAAAATGTTAAAAAGTATGTGCATATGGGGCGCCTGGGTGGCTTAGTCGGTTGATCATCTGACTCTTGATCTCAGGGTCATGAGTTCAAGCCCCATGCTGGGCTCCATGCTGGGCGTGGAGCTTAGTTAAAAAAAAAATAGTTTGTACATAGATCCATCATTGGTGGAGGCATGAGGAAACAGACCTCTACTGCATAGGTGGGTCTTAATTGATCTAGGGCTATATGGCAATATATTCGTCTAGAAATTATTTTTGGTAATAATTAGATAGGAACACAGACGTGTACAGGGATACCAGCATTGTTCATAAAAGCTAAAACTTGGTAACAACTTAACTAACAATAGAGAACCGGTTTGGATACATTGTAGTGTATGCATACAGCCGAATAATGTGTACTTGTTACAAAGGTACTAGATTGTTACAGAATGAAATGGAAAACGGTTGGCAATAAACCACTAGGAGAAAAGAGCAGTGTATGATCAGCTGTGTATGTATGTAGTGCAACATCTATGGAGAGAAAAAATCCTGGAAGAATATATATAAAATAGAAACAGCAGCTATCTACAGGTCACAGGGGATAAAGAGTAACACTTTCTTTCTGTAATTTTCCTATATTTCTGGTTTTTTAAAAACAGTTAAGTTCAAATTTCTTTTTTGAGACAGTCAGAAAAAGGTCTTACACAAAATGAAGGAAACTGATGCATTGAGTTTACAGTTTTCCACAAATGGGTCGATCGTTGATGAAGAATATATTCTACACAGAGAATGGGAGGGGGGCAGGTATTTACTCTCTACTGAGAAATAACACTCTGGTGTCCAAGACCAAAGAAAGGAGTATCATTCTGTTTCCTTCTCAAACTGTTAGAAAGTAAGAAACTTCCAGAACATCCCTCATCTGTTTCCTCACTCCTCCTTCACCCCCTCCCCTCCTACTTCTTCTGTATGTGAAAGGAAAACAGCCCCCACAAGGACAGAAAGGAACTGCCTTCAGAGCTGCATAGACAGTAAGGTCAAGGCTGCGCCACCGAGGGGTGAGCTCACTGGAAAGCAGGGGAGCGTGCGCGTGCAGAAGTGCAAAGCCCATGGGGCGCCTGGGTGGCACAGCGGTTAAGCGTCTGCCTTCGGCTCAGGGCGTGATCCCGGCGTTACGGGATCGAGGCTCCACATCGGGCTCCTCTGCTATGAGCCTGCTTCTTCCTCTCCCACTCCCCCTGCTTGTGTTCCCTCTCTCGATGAGGCTGGTGGGACGCACACCCACACAGACCTGCCCTGACCCCGGGCCTGAGGCACCCCCACCCCCTTGCTCATTATCAACTGTCCTCGTTCCTGCGGGACAGCAACGCTCACTCGCAGGTACAGGATATGAGCCTTTGCTCTATTCTCTTTCATGTCCATGACCCTCGAGTGCTGCAGCACCTTGCACCTAACAGAGGAGGTATGCAGGCCATCTTTGGGCGTAGACAATTCTACACTTCCCTGCATAAATCGTTCCAATTGAGTATGACCTCAAAAATCAAGAAATCAAAACTCAAAAGAAAAATCAAAAGTCTCCTGTTTGCCAGAAATATTGTGACCTGCACATGCAGATGTTCTGAAAAAATAACACTTCGTCGGCTCTGGAAGAATCATCCTGCCTCAATGCCATCCCATTACATTGCCGTTTGCTCTTGGTCCCTCTCTGAATCCTTCTTGTGATTTGGTTTCTTTTTATATTTTATTTGTTGATACAACAGAGTCATTTCAGAGTTTGAATGTGTGATTTTACTTCCTGTCCCCTGTGTTTATCTGTGGAAAGCAGCTTGTCTCGTTCTTTAGGTTCTGAGCTGGGAAGTGGGGGTGTGTCTGTAACATCTGTCATGAAGTACTCGATGTTAGTGTCTAGGAAGCAAGCCTGTCTGAATATTGCTTGTGTGTCCCCGACCTCAACTGATCTGGGAGTTAGCTCATGTGCTGGGACCTCAAAAGGAGAGATGGTGGACACCAGATTCTTGACTCTGGGTTCTCAACCTAGCAAGAGAAATGTCCCGATGTCTCAGTCATATGGCCCCATCACAGCAATTCTGAACTGGCAGAGGTGGGGTGACCTCCCCACAAGCCCACAGCTAGGTCCGGGCCTAGACTGGCTGACTCCCATGCCCACGCTCTTCCTGTCCATCGCATACCCTGCTTCTGCCCAGTTGTTTGTGGGAAAGAGAAATAATAAATGAACCCACTAAACATTGAGCAGGATAGAAATGTTTCATGGCAAAACTAGCCTGACAACATAGATTCTTTGAATCTTTGCATTTTGGGTGACTTTTGTAACCATCAAATTAAAACCTGTCAAACCTGGCAGATAAAGCCAACTCGGAGGGCAGATGACTTGTCCAAGGACATGCTTGGATGAGAACCAGTTTTCAAACGCCTCCTTTAGCTTGGAGCATGAGACAAGACTGGATGTGAGAGAAGAGCAAAGGCCCTAAATCAACGGAGAGAGAGCCTTATACCACATGTTTCTCTCACTCTCTTAATCCCAAGCTCTTCTTCCCAGATGGACTGGCGCAGGGAGGGCATTTACAGTTTAAAACAGATATGTGCTGCTGAGTTTTAGAGTTTTAAAAATGGAAAGCAGAATTTCAAGTCTCTTGATTGGCCAGTGCTTCCTACCGAGACCTGAGCTATAGAGAGAGGCTGGAGGGGCTGAGTTTAGAGAACAGACGTAGAGGTCCCTAAGAAATATCCTGCGTTCTGTACTGTCCTGTTAGTAACAGGTGTGGGCAGTCCCGCGGGGTGGCCACTGTTGCCTGGCCTAGAGCCAGCACCAGCCCCTCTGGGGAAGTCCCTCCTGTCCCCCAGTGCCAGGGCACCTGACTGACAAAGTCAGACAGCCACATTGAGAGGAGGGTCTCTGTGCATGCCTCACAGTCTCACCTTACAAATGTAGGGTGGGGAAAGGGACTGTGTGCTCCTGAGCCCAGGACCGCACAGCTAGGAGAATGCTCCAGGGGTCCTGAGTTACCGATTGCAAGGATCTACCACCTGGAGCCACTGTCCAGAGGCCCTCTTGAGAAGAGGAAGCCAGCACATGAGGACCAAGACCTAAGCTAGTGCATGACACCCCAGGGGAGACCATCAAGGTTAAAGGATCATGTGCAATGTTGACAGCCCACCCAGGATGCCAAAAAAAAGAGGAGGACTTCTTGCCTACCAAATACTAGATCACTCCCAGGAGAAAGAAAGGCAATGGGAGGGGGAGAGAGAACTCTGATTTTGCAAACATTTACCTAAAGAATACAATTCAATAGAGAAGTGAAGAGAGACCTGAATAGGACTCAAGATAAAATTTCTCCACCAACAGCCCAAAGTTGGGGGGTAGGGGGACAGGACGCGGGGCAGTGTTCAAGAACTCAGTTCTGGTTATGGACAGTGACATGTTTGCACACCCCACGTCTGTGACTGGGAAAATCCTGCCTGACGCACACCGTTGCTTTACAAGGGCCACTGAGACTTCTGGCATCCTTCGCAAATGCAAGGACAACCCTTTCCATTTGTGCTCTTAGATACAATTATAGGTAGCATCCTCAGCTCCCAGTCTGGAGCAACCATGATCCAGAGAGCTGACGCCTTTGGCAAGGATCAAGCAACGGGCAGAAGACAAAAATACAGGAGACAAGACTGCTGTCTGGTTAGAAAAATGCCTGCTCTACCCGCCAGCCAGACTGTGGCCCTTGAGGTGGTTCTGAGTGACTGGTGACGCTTCTCCAGCACATGGTGTCAGCCTTTTCCCTCTGGGCTCAACCTCTATACACTGCTGGCCCCACAGTAAGGTTGTGATGACTACAGGCCCCATGGGCCACCATCAAATAGTTTTTCGAGCTTTAATGGGATGAGCCACGGATTCCTATTGCCCGGTGTTTGTCATGGAAGACCACAAAGCTTGACAGGGCTGAGCGGCCTGACCTTCCTCAAGCAGCTCCCCCGCCCAGCTCCCCCAGCCCTCCTTGGGCAGGCATTCCTGGGCAGAGCTTCGCCATGTGGAAGCCAGCAGGACGTCGAGGAGAAACGACTCGGGTTGGAGGGGCACAGCCTGCTTCTTTACACCAGGAACCCCTGCTTCGGAGGGATAAAGCTCCCTAGACAAGCATTTCATGGCTGGCCACGGGGATGACGTGTAACAACACTGAGGAAAAGCCGGCTGTTCGCTTGTCATTCTGCTTATTTTCATTAAAACAGCAGTGGTACAAAACTACTGTAGAATTATGGCAGAACAGGAATTTTAGTCATTTTTGTGTGTTTTCTGTAAGTTATTTTTAAGAGCTAGTTTTTGCCTAACAATTTATTACGGTGTTTTTGTGGGGCATGACGCACGCTGAAGAGACTCAGGGATCCCAATGGGAACTGTCGTATAAACAGCCCGTTGTTGTGAAGATGAGGCCTTTATCTGTTCACACCCAGGGCGACCAACATTCATGTAAACACAGTTCATTTCCCCGAGCGTTAAGACGGATAGACAACTGGAATTCAGACCAAGTGAATGGTGCCGCTTATCACGCTGTTGCTGTTAACCTCATTCCATGAGAGGCGTTGGGTACTGGCTTCTACAATGACCGTTGAAGAGGTATGAAGCATGAGCGTGAGCACAGGAAATGCATGTTGAAACCATCTATCTTCTGCCAAGACCATTTAGTAAATGCACTGGTGGCCTATCTCTTAGGAGGAACTCCAGAGATAGCTGAGTTCTTTCTCTTCAAAGGGGAGGAGGAAATGCTGTCATACTAATCTGTCTCTCATTTTGTCAAACCTCTGCTTTTTGGAACATCCTGTCTATAGTTCCAAGTGGGCAGATAGAGAGGGTATCTGCTGGCTTTGCCTGTCTGAAATCCATTGCTTCTTTGGGGTACTTAATAGCACACCTTGAATTTCCTTGTGAAAACTACCCCTTCCCCACTCTGAGTCTGTATAATTCTCGGGGGGAGAGGTGACCCCACACCCCCGAGCCCAGAGTTTTGATGTGACCTAGCCATGCCACAGTGATTGAGTTCAGGGACAGGCCCAAAATTCTAACTCAGCTATGAAGATTGAAGCCCAAGACTTTTGCTGGAATCATTAGGAAAGGAGAACTTTCTTTCTTTGCTGCATTGGCAGGCTGGGAGTCTGCTACTGCTGGCGGCTACCTTACCACCATCCAGAGACAGCCTGCCCACGAATGAAGCCAAAGCAGAGGACAGCAGAGCTTAGCCAGGGAGAGAGCCAGACGCCGAGGCCCCGAAACCAGAGATACCAGAAACAAGAGCTACCCTGGATGTGCGGATAATTTGAACCGATAAAGTTCTCTTTTTTTACTAAGCTGGTCCAAGTTTGGATTCAGTTGCTTGCAACCAAGAGTCCTGACTAATACAGCTGTGGACCCAGAACTGGTGTCTTTTTCAATAGGAAGGAAGCAGGTTCTGAATAGCTCTTAGAAAATATAGGATAGGTTTGGTCAGAGTCCAAGATTTCTGTAGATATTCTTAACCAAGGTTCATTAAAAACCAGCAATGTGCCAGAATTAGAATGCAAGAGTAGAGAGCTAAGGACTGGTGGCTTTGGGGCCAAGTCCAGGAGAGGCATGCAAGACAGGGTCTCTTCCCACTGGTGGACCCCAAGGGGTCCAGGTCAAAAACAATTCATGCATAACTCCAGGTAGCTAGACACATGCTAGGAAAATCCCAGAGTAACTTTGAACTAAGATAACTGACTCCAAGTCTAACTCCTCCTATAAGGAGTACTTTTCTATCTCATAGGACTTTCATGAGTTTATATATGACGATGTACGTAAACCATTTGGCTTAGAAGTTGGCATGTAATAAATGCTGGATGTTATTGCTATTTCTATTATTGTTACTATTAATATTAGTCATTTTCCATTATTACTATTATTCACAATGTACACTGTGCCTGCTTTCAACATCTAGGACAGCTCTCTGCATCTAACAGTCGCTCCATAAATAAATATTCTTTCAACGAATGAGCTGTTGCTGGATTGCTCTGGAATTGTAAACAAAAATTCTAGGAACCTCAAGGGCTTCTGGGCAACACCTATAAATTGTTTTTAATTATAATTCTTGGTGTACAGGGACACTATCCAAAATGCTTTCAACGCCTCATCAGAATTAGTCTCAGAACAACTTCGGTCGAATCACTGAACTCCATTTTACAGATGGGAACACTGAGGCTCAGAGTTTTCATCATACGCGAGAGTGGCAGCGGCAGGACTCAAGCACAGGGCTGAGGGCCCCGACGCCCATGCTCTGACTGCTCTCCCTACTGAGGCCGCCCTGGAGAGGCCCTGCATTTGAGCTCCTTAGAGCGGCCTGGTCTCCCCATCACACACTCTTCTGACTGCCTGCACCTCATCAAAGCTGGCCCCCTGGAAGGGAGAGCTGGGGAAACCTTCTTTTCCCTCCCTTTGAACCAAGACGATCTATAAAATTCTTTCCAGTTCTGAAATGTCTGCAAAGCTTTTGTCTGTTGCCTGCCCCACCGGTTCCCACTTTCGTTCCAGTTGACTCTGGGAGGCACGCACTTCCAAAACGACAGAGACTCGCCTTGGAAAAATGTTCACACTTTGTTTGATACAAAACACTGCTGCCTGCATTTCAAATCCTGGTCATTAATTTTGCATGGCTTAAGCTCCCCTCTTTATTTTCATCTATGTAAATAATGTCCTCGCCTTTTAAAAAGTCTCAATCAGGGATGAATTCCGTTCTCCTGTTCGAATTTGTGATTGCTCTCAATTTTATTTAAAAAAAAAAAAAATTTGAACCACCCAGTGGTCCCAGGCTTAGCTGGTGGTTCTTGCAGCTCTAGAATCCTTGAATTTCAGATCCAGATGTTCATTCACTCCTCAGGATTCCAGAGGCTAATGTATCTCACAATGCACCCAGATTCAAAGGGAAGCCTGTGGGTGCACCTTCATAAACGTGGGCTTGGAGCACAAATGGAAGAGAGTGCCTTGGAAGATCCCACGCATAAAAAATGAATGTACCTCACTCCCTTAGTGGGGTAGGCATTCTCTATGAATAATAATGTGAGTCCTATTATTTGCTGAGGGGACTGCTTGAGGCCAGGATGAGACAAATGTTTACTCTTGGCCTTAATGCACCAAAAAGGTATTAAAGTTTCAGGAGGGCTCCAGGAAGGGCGGAGTAGGAAATCTTGCTGGCACTTGGCCTTGGGCTGGCTCACAGTGTGCCGCTCCCATAATAAAAGGGCAGAGGTCCTGGGCTGACTCCACCTGTGCCCTTTTGCTAGGTTAACTTGGTTAATTCGAAGCAGCTCTTTAAACCAGGATTTAAAAAATGTTAACCACAGACTGGAATTCTCGGGAGACCGTGGGGAAAAGAATTCTGATCAAAGAATTGCAAGGAATTCACAATCAGGCGAAGTCTCTCCGTGGGCCAAGCTTGGGCCTTTAGCACGCCTTCAACCACCCTTCAGAGTCCAGGGCGCCCTCTTGTGTTGCTGAAGGAACCGGGGCCCCAGGAGATCAGGCACTGGGCCCAAAGTCACATGGCTGTCAGGGCAGCCGGCCAGCCTCTGAACCCTCCAAGGGAATGTGCTTCCACAGAACAATCCCCATATCTGAGAGGGTGGCCAGACCCTCCTCTACAGGCAAAATGATAGATGTGATGACCCCTGAAGGTCACTTCCAAGCTCCAAATTCTCTTCTTTTGATACTGACAGCTGCTGCCACCAAGGGCTCTGATCTGGCCTAGGCCTGTGACAAGCCTCCCAACAAAAAGTGGGGCGGAGCGAGAGAGACAGGATTGCTCAGAGACCACTGCAGAGGATCCCATTTCTTTCCTTTTAACCGTCTGTGGGGGTTTTTTCCCCCTCTCTGTCACGCCTCCTTTTTGCGTGTGTTGCATAGAAACAGAAAGTGCCTTTGTACCAATTACTAGGCACTAATTTACGTTCTTCAGTGGGCGCTGGGCTTGCTGGAGAAACATTAGGATAAGGTGGGAGGGTCGGATGTGGGGGAGGCCTGGAGGGCTGCAAGCTTTTTCTCCAAGCTTGCAGAACAGCCAAGGGGAGTGAAAAAAAAAACAACCCGAAAAATTTGGAAGTCAAGACTAAGGGAAATGAGAAAGCTGGTTTTGTCTTGTTTGTTTGTTTGTTTGTTTGTTTGTTTAAATCAAGAATGCTAGTGACCCTAAGGCATTCAGAAACCACACTGATGGCCTAGAAAGCCGACACTAACCAGCTCACACCACGTTGTTTTAGGGGTTCCTGGAAGAGTGAATACTGGAACCCATCTGCCCACTTTTCTTCCCAATGAACTTCTTGAGGAAGACCATTGTCAGCTGCTTTCCCAATATGTCATATGATAGTTCTCCCTGGGAAGTTCGAGCTGGGAATTTCCCACAGACGTTGCAGAATGACTAGTTCTTGGGATAAGCATCAACAATTGAGACAAGCATATAAATCTGACCCTTATGTTCAGAATCCAAGAATTCATTTCCCTCAGGTTACATCTTTGCGTCTGAAGGTAATGGAGTGTTGCCATCAAAACAGCTCCATATTTGCTCCTCCACCTCCTCCCGACCCCAGGCCCCACTTGTCCCCTCCCCTAGTCTCACCACTCATCCAAGATCGGAGGGGAAAAGAGCGGAATAATGTTTTCATCCTGTAATTCTGCTCCATGTGTATTTTCTGTTGTGAAATAGTAACCTTGCCAGCACCAGAAGCTTTTCTAAGGCAACCCTGCTTTGTTTCTGCGAGGACAGCTGGATGGAGGGTGTCCGAGGACAGGGGGAAGTGAGGAAGAGGAGCAATGTGTCCTACCTCGGGGACTGGCAACAAAGAGCAGCTGGGGCCCCCGAAAGGCCTCGATCCCCAGGGCGAGATCCCAGCATCGGGCTGGAGCTGGGGCAGCCGTCTGGGCCACCATTCCTTGGAATAGAGGGGGTTTTAGCCTCTTGTCTGAAACCCAGAAGCAATCCCCTTAGGAGTTCATCCTTGCAATCCTTAGAAACCTCCCATCCTCTACAGCTAGAGGCCATTTTCAGCTTTCTGCCTTCTTCTTGAATGTAGATTGTCATTTTTTCCCTGACAGGATGCATGAGGTTGTGTCTAGACAGTCTCCCTGGGGAGTGGGGTGGATATTGCCCCAAGGGGGCAAAAATCAGATCTTTGGCAGGTGAAAAAAGTCTTAGCTATCACAGTGGTTTGCGCATTCTAAAGGGGTACAGTACATAAACAGCTCTACAGTATTCCGGTGGCACTAAAATGTCATGGGAGGGGAGGACGATTATGGGGATAAAATGTCTAAAGTCTCCTCAGGGGAAAGAAAACCGGCGGGAGGGAAAAAAGTAGAAAAACTATTACCTGTGCAAGCAAGCCCCACTCGGGCTAAGCTGTAAATGTATTTTGGATGACATATGTCAGGTTATGAAATACAACAATGCAGATCACCTGGGGAGCCCTAAGGAAAGAACAGGGCAGAGAGACTGTCTCCTCAAGGACCGACACGCAGGGCCTCCCTCCTACTTAGGAAGAGAAGAGAAAGCGGCGGAGACTGGACATGGGCTAATGGACAGCCTATTCGGAGGCTACTTGTGAGCTGAGGCTCCCAGTCTGGGGGGCCTGCAGCCAAAGCGAGACCTTGCCCTGTCCCTGAACCTCTGCCTCCCGGGGAATGGAATGGGTCTTTTCTCGCACCTCTGATAGCACTGGACACTCCTGAACCAAACAGTTGACTCTAAAGGTTTTTGCAGTAATTAAAGGAGAAGAGTACGAGAGGCTCAGGGCAGGCCGGCCCCTGTGTTAGCAAAATTTTCAACCTTTGGTTTCAGGGAGGGAACATCCTGGCTGAAAGGACATTTCTAAAGAGGCCAGAACACCTATTTCCAGGGTTGGAGGANCGGCCCCTGTGTTAGCAAAATTTTCAACCTTTGGTCTCAGGGAGGGAACATCCTGGCTGAAAGGACATTTCTAAAGAGGCCAGAACACCTATTTCCAGGGTTGGAGGAGACCTTCCAGGGTGAGGGTCCTCCAGATCCCTTCTGCCAGATAGTCTCAAACATCCCAGGGAAATGTGCAAGCAGGAGAAGGAGAAAAAGAAGCAATCGCTCTTGGCGGTTTTGCAACACTGTGTCTTCTTAATTTTACACAAATGATCCTTATGCTCTATTTAAAAAAAAATTGTTGTTTATAAAACTTTTTCTGTAGAACTGAAATGATATAACCAGTGTCCTCATACTCCACCCATTGTCATCACTTGGGGAGCGCTGACCTGAGTCCTTCTTAAAAAAAAAAAAAAATGGTAAAATGGTCCTCAGCACAGGAGTAAAGCCTAAGGTCTCTATCATTGGGATGCCAGACTAGCACGAGTCTACACCAGCTGATTCTGAAGATTTTGATCTGGAATTTGGATGTTGTTGTTCCCTTCCCCCAAACATACCCCCCCCCACATATACATAACTGTGCAAGGTGACCACAAAGTCAGGAAACAGGATAAAATTTTTTTCTTTTCTTTAGTGCTCATGGGGGGTTAAGGAGACATGGGTGTGGCAGAGGTCCTTCCCAGTGAACGGGTATTTGTGGAGCCAGTTTGGAGTATGTGCTCTGAGGTGGGGAGGAGTGTGTGGGTGTAGATGTGGGGGCTGTGAGAGGACTTCTGCGTGCACGTGTGTGCACACGGGCACATGGGTGACGGTGGTGATGTGGGTGTGGGTCTATGGGGGGGGTGTCACAGGATAAACTTCAAATTGCTCACATTTAAAATAATATATATGTTCCATGTGTTGTCAGGCAAAGCATTCTAATGGGTCTAATTGTTAAACTGAAATGTTACCATAAATAACCTCTAAAGTGTCCCAAAGTCCAGAAACGAAAAGGAATGTATTTGTGGCATTTTTCAGATTAACAGTGAATCTGCTACTTAAACTTTAGAGGCACGTTACTGGAGAAGAATATATAAGCCAGAGGCTGAAAAAAAGCAAATTGAGCATAGTATTACAAAACGTAAACTGACGTACCACTTAAAAATAAGTTTATGGTTCCTGATTTGGAGGAAAAACTCTCTATTACACACAAACTATAAGATCCAGAATTTCTTGAGGATTTTCTGTACGTGGGATCCTATTAGGTGCTTTGTCTATGTTACCTAATCTTTGCACAAGAACCTATGAGGGGGGTCAGTGATAATAGCCTATCCAGTGGATTAAGAAAATGAGGGTCAAACAAAGAGAGGGTAGTAAACTTACATGCCAACAGAGATGATGTAAATGATTAAAATAAAGGACACTGCCCTGTAAAACACGATCAGTTCAAGCCAATTGTTGCTGGGTATGTATTCAGGCCCAGTACTGCCTGATCGATCGATTTTTCCAGAGATGCCAGAACTCTGGATTTGTGCCGAATCTTCCGATTTTCAGATGTTGGTAACTAATTACACGTTTTATTAACTCTGTGTTGGCCAAGCCAAACAGATTTGCGAAGCCAACCCAGCGGCAGGCCTCTAGTTTGCAAACTTGAAATTGAAGTAACTTGCTGAAGTTTCTCCCACCTGGGAAACAAGAGGACAAAGGGGAACCCAACTCAAAATCGTTGTTTTCGCTCAGGACACGAGAGAAGTAGCTGCACTGGCTTATCAAATGCCATTTTGTTTAAATGACTCAACTTCTAAAGCACTGGGTCTGTGGAAGTGGGAGCTCTAGGAGGCTCTAGGAGGTGAGCAAGCAGCAGGAAGGACTCTTATTGGCCACACGGAGCAGGGGGGTGTGGCTGGAATTTTAGCTGCTAAAATCTTCACAGAACGCAGACATTCCAAGGGCTATCTCAGGTCTACCTTCTGGATTTAATACCAGCAAAAAGAAAAACAACAACAGCAACAACAACAAGAAAAAACCAGGAAGTTCCTTACCTCATTTCCCCCCCTCCCCAAGACAATCTAACTTGAGGCTGAATCTGCAATTTCCAAATGCACAAGACCTCTAAGTCTCTGTAGAGGATTCTTGACACATACCTTCCTGGGTAGGAGCATGCTTCCCACAATATTTACAGAGGCCGAGGTTTTTGTTCAACCGTGTCCTGGTGTTACAGAGCCCCAAAACATAAACAAGACACCTGCTAGCACCCTATCACTAGTTTCAAGAGACCGACTGTAGCATTTAAAATGGGATTAACATTTCACTCGGTTTTCCACTCCTGACTGTGTAGAAGGTTCTCCTGGAACAGCTGAGCCAGCTTGCCTTATGGAGAATTAAAGAGCACCACGCATGCACGCACACAGGAGCAGCCATTTCTATAAATGCCTGAGAAAAATCACTCAGCTGAATGGTTCAGAACTCCAGGAATCTTTTTTCTAAGACAGAAAGCCTCAGGTAGCTCCCACAGAGACCCTGCAGGCCTCCCCGGCCACCCACCCGGGGACAGCTCCCTGAAGGAGAAAGTGCCTTTGCTCAAGGTGGCAGTGGGTGTCGGTGTGAGCCACTGAACCCGGGAAACATGGCTGACAAGGCCAGGCCCGCCCAACAGCTGTTGGTGAGTAACACCCTTGGGTTAATATACCCCTGCTTCACCCCGGGGGAGTCACGCTAAAGGTCATATCCCCCAATTCAGGCACGCATCTGCCTTGCGACAGCCTTATAGACACAAACTTCCAACTCTGCTGTTTGAGGGCAGCTTTAGATGACAACCCCAAACAGACTGTACATTCACCACGCAGGAAACTCCGTGGCACTACTGTGCCAGCAGCCACCTCCACAAGAGACACCATCCAAAGGAAATAAAATCTGAAATGCAGTTACGTGGCCTTGCTTTTCAAAAGAAAAACCAAACCGAACCAACCAATGATCATTTTAAAACCACAGGCCCAGGGCCTCGTTTTAAAAGTACCAACAATTACACCCCAAAATGACGATCCTTGGCTAAGTAACTCCAACGGCCTCTTCAATATGGTGTCAGAGGGTCGAAGGAAAAGAAGTGCCATGAAAGGATCAGGTCCTGTGCTTTCTCATCAGAACAGCAGCTGTAAAAGAATCTTACTAAAGATGGTGAGATAGCACAGCCCGGCCCTTTGCAACTTTTTCGGAGTATGTTAAACAGAACCAGCAAAATTGGCTGACCAAGGGCTCTGCAAGCCTCCAAAGCCCGTTTTATTCTGCATTTGTCTTCCTGGTCACATTCCTTTGGCCAGCCCTTGCCTTTTGGTCTCCCTGGGAGAGACCCTTCCAGGCCTCTAGGCCCAAGTTCTCTACTGAGCCTTGACCTCAGGCAAGGACCAGACCTTCCCGGTAACTATTCAGGGTACAGGGTGCCACCAATCATTGGGGGGGGGGGGGGGGGATCAGCTATGGAATGTCATTAAAAAGGCTAACTAGTCATGAAGTTAACCCACCAACCATCACTTAATCAAACTCCTCTGCCGCCTGAAGCAGTGTTATTTTAAACCTCCCTGGGGACTCTTGGCCAAATTTAAAACCACCTTGGCAAGCCCTGAAAAGTAGCAAGCATACAGCTAAATGAGTCCTTAGTCATCCCTAAAAGGTTCCACGTAAAGTGTGCCGCTTCTCCCCAGGTTTTGGCCATTTTGCAGCAATCCCTCAAGAGAATCAAATAAAAGATACGCCATTTGACCTCCCCAGTGCCAGCGCCTGCCCAGGTGGGGTGGCCCCACGGTCGTGGGGTGCGGGAGTCCTGGGGGCGGGGCGGGCCGCGGAGGGGAGGCACCACTCCCCGAGAAGCCACGCACGGGGCTGGCACTCCGCACTCACTCTGCCTGCCAGGTTAATGCTCTCCGTGGCTTCTAGAGACTGGAGACAATTAAGGAGAAAGGGAACCTTCCGTCTCTACGCGGCTCAATCATTTCAAGAGTTAAACAGCATCTTATCCAAAATGTTGGCACCCTTGAGGCCGAGTGTGGTGTCCTTAACGCCCAGAAAGACTGCCCGGCCAAAGGTTAACTAACCCCAGAGCTCGGTGGGAGAGGGAGACGCCGCTAACCTGTATGCACTCTGTAATGGGCTTTGAGATGGGAGGATTTTCCATAGACTTTCCCACAGCCACTGTAGGGGCACTTGTGCCTCTTTTCGGAGGCGTGTTTCCCCTTCGCAGCCACTCCAGGGTGGAGGAGGGAGAGCGGGCTGGGCGCGCTGCCAGGATCCTGTCTCTCCTCCGGGCTGTGAGAAGGACTCGACCCAGATTCGGTGGTCACGTCGCTGTCGGATCCCATATCCTCATCCGGACTCTCCAGACTGTCGCTGCACACCGAGGGGGTCTGGATAGGTCGGTACTTGTTCAGGTCCAACAAGCTCTTGGCGATGGTGACCAGCGTGCAATAATCCTTCCAGGTGTCCCCCGGGTCACCGTGCTCCTTGGTCACCTCGCGCTCAGGTAGTCGCAGTCGCTCGGCGTCCGGAGCGCCCCCATGCTCCGGCACCGCAGCGCGGTTCGAAATAGAAACCAGACACTGGGCAGCCACGAAGTCCATGTAGGCGGCCGCGGACATGGTGCGGGAGACAGCAGCCCCGGCGGCGCGGCCAAACTTGGCAGTGGCTGCGGAGGTTCGGCTCGCCCTGCCCTGGCCTCGGACGACGAGCGCGGCGCGGCGCGGCGGCCAAGGGGGCGGGGGCGCGGGGCGCTTCCGACTCGCAGGAGCGCGAGGCGACCTCAGCCCCTCATCTTTACGTAACCGGCAGCGCCTCCGCACGCACGTGGCGGCCGCAAGTTTATTCGCTTGAAAACGCCCCCGAGGCGCTGGGAGAGGAAACTGCAAGAGAGGTACACGCCCTCGGCCGCCTCTCCGTCGAGCCAAAGCCCCAGGACATTCACCCGACCACCCCGACGCGGGTGGCGAGGGCCGGACCGAGCTCCGGGTCTAAGAGACACTTTTCCCCCAGTCCACTGACGCCTTCTGAGCCCCTGCTTTTGCCGGTCCGCACCGTTCCGGCATTCTCTTGCTCAGTAACAATTTCGCAGAATCCCATCACGTCACAATCCAAACCCCCTCCAATTGGCCAGTGGGGAGGGTGATTCAACTCTGTTTACTTTCTCCCCCTGCCAGTCAGAAAGGCCTTTCGGTGGAGAGGTGCGTCTAGAACTGAGGCGTGCGGCCAATCCGACTGTTCCGTTCCGCTGCCTCGTGCTACCCCTACAGCCTCGAACGCTGACATTTAAAAGGGTAACAGCCGGGAGGCTGGAAGGGAGCAGCTGCTTATCCTCGGGAGCGCCTCTCCGTCCGGTAGTCGCTCCAGGCTCCGGGCTCGCGTTCCCGCCTGCGGAGCCTTGGGACACACCTTCCCCAGTCTCTTGCGCTCGTTCCCATGATAAAAGAAAACTTCAGGTTCTGTTTTCCAGTCTGCAAACAGTTAAGTGACTTCCTGCAAACGCTAGAGTCCCAGCAACCAGCCTTCCAATCAAAAGTAAGTTGGTTGATGTCACTGACATTGGCTCAGCCAATCAGAAGGGCGTTCCGAAAGCAAGCGCTCCACACTTGTAAATGCCAAGAGCTGTAGTGAAACTGGACACATCCTTGTGTTTTGTGTGGCTAGTAGTAAAAGTGAGATATGTATGCGAGGGCAGGGGTGATGAAAAAATGCAATGAGAGTCAATACTTAAAAAAAAAAAAAAACAACTAAATACGTCAGGCCAAGTTGCCCAAGAATAAACACAAATGAGAAAGCATCATTTCATTTTTTTCAGTCTGGGGATGCAGCATACTTCGGAGATTTTTAATAATCCTTCTATCTAGTGCATTGACTATGACTAATTCATCTTAAAAACCTAGGGCTGACAAAGTTCCATTTAAACCAAAGTCTTTTTTACTGGCTCACTCTTCTTACACCCCATCTTTGCTTCTGTGATGCCTTTTCATTCCTCTCCTTCCATAGTGGAATTTATTCTAGGTAAGTTATTTTAGTTTTGTTTTGAAGCTACTGTAACCCACCTTCAAATAAATGGAGACAAAAATTTGTAAAACTTTTTAAAAGACACCATTTTCTTTCCATCGACCCCCAGATGGATTTCAGGGCTTGTTTCTCTTCCTCTTCCCTTATTTCACAGATGTGAAGACTGATACACAGAGACGTGACTTTCTCTTATCAGGTAGATAGTGACAGAGCTCAGTGGAAACCATAAATTTAATTATTTCAAGCCCTCTGGGCTTTACAACAACCGAGCTCTTCAATTTTGTGAAATATTAACTGTGCTAAACAGATTCTTAAGAACTGGAACGAGCCAGAGATCCTTAGCTATTGAATATTGTGGCATTACTTGATCAATGATTAGCATGGGTCTTGGAGTCTGATTAATTCAGTTTGCCTCTCCCTCTGAATGAATGATGGGTTATTTTCCATCACGATAGCTGAGAAAAGAATCTGGGGCAAATGTCTCTTGCAGGAAGTGAACGGTTGGCACAATTGGTTAAAAATACACTGATTTTCCTCTTTGGGTGTGGGAGGTATCTGCCTGCCCTTAGGTGATGGAGATCCAGTGAGGTCCAACCACGGCCCCCACTGGCATTTAGCCTTGGGTTTAGGTTTGGGAAGTTACACCAGTCTCCTGGTCTCTTAAGGAAGAGTTCCAAATGAACCCTCCCAGTTTGAAGGCCAGTATAGTTTATTTTGACTTTGCTTTTGAAGTGGTACAAGAAGATATAGCAGTAGGTTGATTATATGGAAAAGCAAAGTATGGAAAGGGGGTGGTGGTCAACCAAGAATATTACCAACACCACCACCATCATGGTAAAGTAGGTACATCATGGTATGTAAAAGTGAAGCTGTCTTCAAGTTCTTGTATTCCAATCCCCTTAATTTTAGAAAAGAATTCACTGAAGCACAGGGGAGTTTGCCTACTTCATAATTTTTCTGGGACAAACTCGGTCCCCAAGGATACATGATCATTTAGAAATTGCACCTTTGCTTGCTTCTTTAAGGTCCGGCACAAATACCAATGGAATCCCTCCAGGGTCTCTATGATCACGGCCTGCACAGTCTCTTGAACTTGCATTGCAACAGGCATTGCACTGGGCACCTCCAGATAGCCCATGAGTTAATTAGCATTGGGGTTATTCTAGAAAAGAAGGAAAGTCTGTATCTTTCCTTGGACATTGTAATCTAAGAACTTGAATGAATCAATCATCATAGGTTTTTTTAAAAATATAAACTTTCTCCTCCCTTACTTCTTGCCTTCTTCTATTAATTACTTTTAATTTAATTTTGTTTGGACTGGACTTAAACCCTGAATTCTTCCAACTCATTCATTTCACAGTTATAGAAGAAAGTAATAAAAGAAAACAGAGATTTCATGCACACTAGTTTCTCTCACATTTTTACAAATGTATCTGCTGTTTGACTTGATTTAGAATAGCTTTTCAAACCCAGAAATTCTTGAATTATAGAATAGTTTCCCCTTTATCTCTTTTTCCACTCATTCCTTCTCCAGAGACTTATGTTTCAATCAGGGATCTAGGCATGGGGGAGTACAGAAATGAAAAGACACTCTATCCTCGATGAGACTTATATGCTAAAAACAAATTATATACACCACAAAATAACATATATCACAAGTAATAATTCCTACATCAGGAGTTTGTGTGTGTGCAATTTAAAAACAAGCTTCCCTTGCTCTGTTGGGATGTGTGTTATAATAGTTTTATGATTAAAATCAGCTTACACTGTTTTGCCAGCATGTAGTTGTCCCAATTAAATTCTGGCAAAGTAAATTATCCCAAATTAATATGAATCATTCCTAATTACAATGAATAATTTACCAGTAAAGTATATATTATGCAACATAAATATGAGAGGTCTGTTTTCCCCCAATTTAGTCTTTGTAAATACACATTTCAAATCCACACAAACCAAGTGGGAGGAGCATGGGAATTCAAAGACTATAACTGTGCTTCTAGTTTATGTGTTTTCCTCACTGAATTCTGCCTAAGGCTTGGCTTTATTATCCAAGTTCTCAAGAACAATCATTTATGGGCCCGTAGCTAGAAGTCTTATTTTCTGTGCATCCTAAAGTAATTACCATTATCACCTCTAGAAGAGGTAGTGCCTACCCTGAGCTGATTCTTTGAGCACCTGCTTTGGCCAGCTTGGGGCAGAGAAGGGGCCTCCCGGGCCTGAGATGAGCAGCATGACCCTAGGCAACCTCTTAGAGTTATTTCCTTATCTGTGAGTTAATGACATTAGATGAATACATCTCCATAGTCCAAACTCCAAATACTCTAGGGATCCCCCCTCCCCCGCAAAAAAAAATCATAGGGAAAAAAACTGAGCAAGACTTGGGTTCTTTAAACACCATCTCATTGGCTGTGCATCTACAAATAGGTCTTTATGGCAATGAAGGTCAGAATGTCTTAAATCAATATTTAATGGGGCAGCAGTCACAATACAAACTCATCTGGAATCCCTTAAATCCTTTCTTCCTTAATTTCATGGTCTCGCTTTTTCTCTCTTCAAGCTAGCTTGTGCAAATTTTCCACCCTAGCCCCAGCAAAGGTGTTTCCAGGCAAATACAGCCCATTCCCAGTCCCCTTCCCTGGAGATTTTAATCCAAACTGAGGCCTGGGCAAAGTTGCCCCCACTCTCTGGGTGGAGTTTACCACCTGGCGATTAACCTAAAATACATACTGCCCAGTCTCCTCTTTGCCCAAGACCCGGGGAGGTTTAGGTTAGAACAGTACTCTGTACGTAGTGGGTTCCGCTAACTCGGGTTTTTCTCACTCTTTCCTGCTGGGAGGCGTGGACGGTGCTGGGCAGAGCTGCCAGCCTCCAGGCGGGAAGGAAGGAGGAGAACAGATGGCCCACTGGGGGTAGGGGATCACGTGTCGGACCTCACTCTGGGCTGGATCCAGACTTCTTTCAGGACCCAGGCCCTCCGGCTTCAGCGACTGCACCTAGGCACACAGCATATATCTGGGGGCGAAGCAGCGTTCATTTTAGTGAAAGCTGGGGAATTAGGGGAAGGTGGTGAGTTTGGGTAGGGCGAGGCGGGCTGAAGGGATCAGGGCTTTCAGCAAAGGCAGTGCTCTGGATTTGAAATACAATCAGGTAAAGACCTATCTGCCAAAACGCCCGTGGCCATAACGTCAGTTAACATGCAGGGGCTGGAAAGGGGGAGGGGCTCGGCCCGCGCGAAAACTTGCACAACGCCCTACTTCGTTCTCGCTCCACTTAGCAGCCTTCCGCAAAAACTCCAGGCCTCTCCTTTGCCGAGCAGAAAGGCCACACGTTCATGCATATGCAGGAGGATAAGTTTAGCTAGCAGCCCCCAGCGCGCGGAGAGGCCCTGCGCCGCGCACCGTGCATCACCCGCGCTCGGGGGCGGGCGCTCGGCTCCGGCAGCAGACTGGCGGGCGGCGCAGCCACTTGCGGGCTGCGCGCCCCGGCCTGGCATCGCCCTTTTAAAAAGTCTTCCGCAGGCGGCCGCCGCAGCAGCAGCCGGAGGAGCCGAGTTCATCTGAGGACAGCCCCAGTTCTCAGAAATCCCTTCCCTGCTGGAACATCAAGCTCCCTTTACTGCAGTTGAACAAACTGCCCTAGATTGGGGGATGAGGAACCCGCCCCAAACTCGTGCAAGGAGCTCCGGGCGCCCGAGCCCACGTGAGCTAACCTTGAAATTAGCCCCCGCACCCCGGCGGGAGGTGGGGAAGGCTGGCGGGGGTGAGAGTGGGCGGTGGCCGGCTGTTGGCCCCTAGAGGCCCAAGCCCTTGGGTTTGCGCCCTCCGCTGGCTTGTACCGCCCCCACCACCCTGTTTCATAACTCTGTCGGGTTGCATTTTTTCTTTTTAACTCTTCGGGGTAGCATAGGGGTGTGTGCGTGTGTGTGTGTGTTGGCGGGGATTGGGGGGCGGGTAGAGTCATCTTCCCCATTCCCCACGCCCGCGAAGAAGAGGAAAACCTGCCCTGCGGTCTCCCCTGGGAACACTGCGGAGTAGGGTGTCGGGATGACATCAGCTTCTAAACATAGCCCGCACCGCACCCCAACTCTGAGCGCCGCGAGCAAGGCTGGGGCGGGAGCTAGGGGAGCGCAGGGAGGCGGGTGCTGCTGTCCGCGGGCGGGGCGGGCCGGCCGGCCGGGCTGTGCAGGAGGAGATGACTTTGCAGGAATCCTGCTCGCAAGAGTTTGCAGGCAGTCTCTCCCGCGATGGTCGGGCCAAGGGGTTAGGAAACATTCCTGCCATTCCGCGCTCTCTCCTGCCCCACAAAAGCCACAGACACACGTGCGCACGCACGCAGCCCTGGGATCTAAGGTGTCTTTATTTATATAAATCAACCCAACTCCCAGCCGTAGAGCCCAGCTCAGGTCTGACCGGGGGCATCCACGCCCTCCAGCCTCGCGCCCGCCTCGGGGCTAAGCCCTCGAGGGGGTCGGCGCGGCCCTCCCGGTGAGTCAGATGAGCTGTGTTTCCTGTGGTTGTTGTGGAACAGTTTGTCCTTTTTACCAACCCCCCCCCGCCCGGTCTCCACCCCCTTGGTAAATATAGCGCTCACGTTTCATCATCTCTTTGTCCAACGAGCGCCAGACACCCCGGCCCGCGGCCCCCGCCGCCTCCCTCCTCCTCCCGGCTCGCGGTTACCTCGCATAACCCCGCGCGGGCAGGCGGCGGGCAGCAGCTTGCCCTGCGGCCCCCGCCAGCCCAGCATCCCATCGCTTCCCGCGGCGGTACACTCCCACCCCGCTCCTGTTCCCACCTCTGTTGCCAATTCCCGCTCAAGTTGTGCCCCCAAGCCGCCGTCCCACCCTTCTGGCCCGGTGTCCTGGGGACCTGGTCGGGGTTTGTGTAGGTGCTGGGAGGTAGATACCTCTTCTTCCCAGCCCCAGGCGTCACCCTCTGCTCAGGCCAGTACGGGGTCCTCCACTTACCCAACCTCCCCTCTCCCAAGCCCCAAGGCCGCCCCCTGTTCCCCTCCTGGGCGCAGGTGACGAGCTGCTGAGACAGTATCTGATTCACAGACAGCTAAACAGGCGACGCGTACTTGGGGGTGGGCGCTTCGTGAACGTCTCCTTCCCACCCCCTCACCCCAGAGGGGAGTGGGCTGGAGGGGCGGGAAAAGCGGGGTGGGTGGATAACAGCCGAGAAGTGCGTGCTTACCCTTCCCTCTCTCCCTTCCCCACCCGGTTTCTTTTGCACACATACAGCCACCCACCGGGGACCGGAGGCGGCTGGCGTTCTCTGAACGCAGGGAACTGGCTCTCTCTGTGGTCTCCTGTTTACTTCCCTCCTCCTCTTCCCCCTCCCTCCTCCTCGCCCCCACCACCCCACGCTACCTCCCGCCCCCAAGCAGCTGGGAAACCTGCAGGAAAACACTGCAGTCATAAGATTTCCCTGGACCCGAGCTGTGGCCTGGGTTTGCCCTGCCCTGCCTTGCCCTGTGTCCACTTGGGGCACTGGGCTCTGGAAAGAAAGGCTCTTGGGGCTCCCCATCCAGAAACGTGGAAGAGGTGACAGCCTCCCCCCTCCCTCCCTTTTCCTCTCCCCCCCTTGGCACCAGATAGCATCCTGTGGGGGCCCTGCCTGGCTGCCTTTTTGGCCAGGGCTCTGGGCCACCCCCATGAGTGGCCACCTGTCCGGGGAGGGGGAGTGAGGGAACAGACAGTGTGTAAGGGCTGCGTATCCAGGATGCTGCGGGGCTGGCTTATTTGCCATCACAGGCTGTCCTGTTCATGCCAGGGTGCTCGAAGTTCCCTGCTGACCAAGGTTTTTAGGCAGAGCCCCCAAAACCTGCTCCCAGGGACTTACCCTCTCTTATGGAGTCTGGCAAAACCTTCCCTTATAAAGCTTGCTTCCCCGCAGGGAGGAATTCAGCCTCTCTTTCTAAGTAAGCTCAATGAACAAAGAGCTTGGAGGAGGCCATGAGGGTGAGCTCTGGGGGCCGCCTGCCTGAAGTTCACCCCCATTTAAAAACCACCTCTTCACCATAGCTCTGGGCTCTACTGCCATGGTTACCAGCTCCCTGTCCTACAGCAGCACAAACGTTGCACAGAGGCAGAAACAAACAGGGGCCTTTTGAATGTTCTTTTAAATATCCCAAACACAGCCTTAGTATTTAGGTAGTGGAGAAGGGAACGAAAGTCCTGAGGGTTCCCTGGTTGCCTTCTGACCCCATGACCCTGAGTCAATCCCTCACCCTATTTGGCCTCTCAGCTGCCAGAAGGGGGGAAGGAGCTGATTGAGCTACTAGAGAGTGGAATTCAGAACAGAGCAGGTCCACCCATGCTCGTGAATCTTACTCAAGTCAGACTCCTCTCCCCTCTCCAGCCAGCCTTAACCCCCCAGCTGTTGGGACTGCACCCCAGCAGAGGACACCACCCCCTTCTGCAGCGTCTCTTGTGGATTCCCTCTCCTTCCTGGAGACTCTAGCACCTGACTCACAGTCCTCCACCTCCTCCCCACCCCTGTTAATGTTTTCGGGGAATTTAGCAGCCTTGCAGAATAATGACCTGGCTGGAACCCCAGTCCCTACACTGCAACCACTTCCCCCTCCACCTTGGACCTTTGTCATGTGGACACCCTGGACCTTTTTTACTTCTAAATAACAGCACTTCCTCTGCTCTTTTCATCTCAAGCCATCCTGTGCCCTGACCAACACGTCTTTCCCTTCCACCTTATTTACTCTAATAATCTCACTTGAACCATTTTTTGACCTTATTTTGACCTTCAACCTACTTTTTCACTGTTAATCGTTGCCTTTATAGTCTCACATCCCTCCTATCCAGCTTAGATTTCATGGTCTCTGTCTATCACTGTATCACCCATACACCCCTCACTGTCTTCTTCCTGGGACCACCTACCTGGCAAAACCCTGATTCTGTCCAGCTTAATACAATGGACAAAAACAACAGTGCTGTCGTCACCAACTTTTCGATCATAAATCTCAAGTGGGTTCTCAACACCGCCCTTCTGCCTTTCCCTACTCGGTTTACTCTCTCACACTCTGAAATGACACTGCACCTTCTGTCCTCAACTATCCCGCACCTCTCCCCTTCCTCACCCTGAGCCGAAAACCTTGTTCCTTAATCTCTAAGTAAAAGCAATTTCTCAAGAACTGCCTCATCTTCCTAGCACCGTTGCTTCCATCCCACCTGCCTCTCTGCCCTGACTCTGCCCTCTGTCCTGTCACACAGAGATGGCCTTATATAAAGCAGAACCTTCCACTTGGAACCATAGTCCCTCTGTCTCGACTATTTAATCACTGCTCCAAGAATTAGCCGCTCATCTCCTGCTAATCAGTTGTCCCCCTCTCCTAAATAATTCACATGGACACAAAAACATGGTGTACTCCTTCCTTTTTTTTTTTTTTTTTTAAGACAGAGAGACTGAGATTGAGAGAGAGAGAGAAAATGTGTGCACAAGCAGCAGGGGTGGGGCAGAGGGGGATGGAGAGAGAGACTCTTAAGCAGGCTCCACGCTCAGCACAGAGGCCTGTGTGGGGCTTGATCTCATGACTCTGATATCATGACCTGAGCCAAAATCAAGAGTCCAACACAACCGACTGGGCCACCCAGGTGACCCCTTCCTTTCTTTATATGTATTTGTATGTATCTCCTTAGCCCCAAATTCCCCTCCATTATTACTCCTTTTGCCACTTTCTCTTGACTGCAAACATCCCAAAGTTGCCTGCGTGTCTACACCTCCTATTCTCGCTTGATCTCATGCCAATCTGACTTTCACCCGCCTTGAGCCACCAAAACCGCTCTTGCCAAGGTCACGAAGGAGCTCCATCCTACTGAATCCATTGGCCAGGCATTTCACTTCATGCAACTTACAGCAAAGAAGACTAAGTAGGCAGTGAAGTAAGAGGAAAACAAAACAAAACAAAACAAAAATATGCCATCTTAGAAGCAAAGGGAGGACACTGTTTCAGGTAAAAGAGTTTAATTCTTCATCTCCTTTGCTGGTCTCAGTTCCTCTCCTGGCTCTCTAAACATCACCGTGCCCTGTCTTTTGGCTCTTTTCTATACCTACACTCACTCTCTTGGTGATGTAATCCTTACCTTCTAGCTGCCAATGACTCTCAAAAATTTTTTTTTAAGATTTTATTTATTTATTTTTGAGAGAGAGAGTGTGTGAGCACACGAGCTGGGGGAAGAGGCGGAGGGAGAAGCCGACTCCCTGCTGAGCAGGGAGCCCGAGGCGGGTCTCCATCCCAGGACCCCAGGATCATGACCTGAGCCAAAGGCAGATGCTCAACTGAACTAGCCACCCAGGCACCCCTGACTTTCAAATTTTTATCTTCAGTCTAGATCTCACTCCTGAATTCCGCACTTGACTATCCAACTGTCCACTCATCATTGCCACTTGAGTATCTACCAGGCATCTCAAACTCAACACATTCAAATGGAATTATTGCTGATTTCTCCCCACAATGGCTCCATTCAAAGCCCTCCCATCTTTGATAAAGGCATTCCTGTGCTTCTGGTTGCTCAGGCCAGAAACCGAGGAGTTATCCTTCATTTGGCTCTTTAATGTACACCCCACGGCTAAGCCATCAGGGACTCCCGTCAGCTGTATTTTCCAAATATATCTGGAACCTGGCGCTTCTCGTCACTTTCATGACCTCCTTTGTCTCTTGGTTACTAAGTGCAGTAGCCTTCTAGCTGCTTTCCATGCTCCCACCGAGCCCTGGCTTCTTCTTTTCTCAAGACAACTGCCAGAGTGCTCTCTGTGACATCCATGTCAGGTCATGTCACTCCTCTGCTCAGAACTCCACAATGCTCCCCATCTCAGTTGGATCAAGTGTCCAACTCCTTAAAACAGGGACGGGGATGAGGCCCATTCCATCTGCCCAGAAGGCAACTTTCTGACCTCCTCTCCTGCTTGCACCCCACTTCACTCTGCTGTAGCCATACCAGTGCCTCACTCATTTGGGAACTTACCAGCTACACATGCCACCTTCTCTGCGATGCCTCATTCTTCTACCTGGAACCCTCTCCTCTAAGAGGTTTCTGCATGGGGCACGTGGGGGGCTCAGTTACACGTCTGCCTTCGTTTCAGGTCATGATCCCAGGGTCCTGGGATTGAGCCCTGTGTTGGGCTCCCTGCTTAGTGGGGAGTCTGCTTCTCCTTCTCCCTCCACCCCAGCTCCCCCCACCCCACTCATGCTTTCTCTTTCGCTCTATCTCAAATAAATAAATAAAATCTATAAAAAACAAAAGAGGGTTCAGCATGGCTCACTCCCTCACCTTCCTCAAGTCTTTGCTCCCCTGTCCCCTCCTGAAAGTGGTCTACCTACCCTGGCTGTTCTATTTAAAGAACTGTGATTGCTCATTCCTACATTTTCTTTCTTCCTGTGGCACTTAGCATATTCTGACATGCTACACAGTTTGCTTACTTATGACCTTTGTTGTTTATTGTCTGTCTCCTGCTAAATACAAACTGGTTTCTTGGCTCATGTATTTTATTTTTATCATTCTTTATTTTTTGGCTGACGTAGTCAGTGCCTAGAACAGTGCCTGGCAGATAGTAAGCTTTCAGTAAAATTTGCTGAGTGTTGAGTAAACCGGCGACACACACCTATAGCTTTTTTTTGGAACCCTGGCTATGTGCCAGGCACTCCAACGTGCACTGTGTGGTCTTGGCACTCCTGGATGACAGATGAAGAAATTAAGGTTTAGAGAGGGCAAATGACAAAGCCAGGCTCCCACGGTAGCCAAGCTCGGAGCTGAGCTCAGGACTCTTGAGTCCAGAGCTCTTGTTTCCTAAGCTCTCCATTATTGTGGTCCTGCAAATAAGTAAGCTGTAAGGCCAAGAGTGAGTTCTTTCTGCTGTGGTCCCAGTCCAGCTATGGAGAAGCACACTGGCTTGTGACATCTCCAGGGGTCACCTGACTATGTGCGTGGAAGCAAGACGGGTCCCACAGGTTCCTTCCCCTACTCCAGACTCATGCTGAAGGAAGGGTGAGAGTGATGGGCAAGGACATGGCCATGTGTCTGGCTTGCCCTAGAGTATTCTGGCTACTTCTGAAGATGTTGAGCATATTTGAAAAGAGACAGCATGGTGCAATAGATTTGTTTCTTGATCACAATACCTTTTAAACAAGGATGGCTGGGGTCTCTATTAATTTAAGACCCAGGCTGATGGAACAGCCACCATTTGGAAAATTCAGGTCATAATTTCTACTTACGTCTCATACGTCACCATCCCAGCCATAAGGGAAACAGGAAGCACAATCTTGCCAGGTGCCCAGAAGGCCAAGAATGATAAATATTTCTTAGGTCCATGTCCAGTGTTGGACCGATCCTCTTACAGATGACAGTGATGGACTCTGGACAAAATGTAAAAAACAATTACCTGAAGTCCCTGGAGAGTGAACAAAAGCAGGCAGATAGTGGGAAGGAGTTGGCATATGGAAGATGGAAAAGACATGAAGAGAATTTCCTGTTTATTATGGCTTTTGAACTGAGGGTAGATCCTAACTCGTACTGTTTAAAATGGTTAAAATAGAGGCACCTGAGTGGCTCAGTTGGTTAAGCATCTGCCTTCGGCTCATGTCATGATGCTGGGGTCCTGGGATTGAGCCTCATGTTGGGATCCCTGCTCAGCGGGAAGTCTGCTTCTCCCTCTCCCACTGCCCCTCCCTCCCACTCATTCTCTCTGTCTCTCTCAAATAAATAAATAAATAAATAAAATCTCAAATAAATAAAATAAAATAAAATAAAATGGCTAGATACTGATAGAAAGCTAATAGCTTTATTAGCTTGAAGAGCCACAGGATAAGTTTTGGGCTGCCCACAATGCTGGAAAGTAAGGGAATAAATTCCAGAAAAGAGCTAGAGAAGAAGGGGCTCCAAATTCTGGGAATAAATGCCATCCAAATCTCAGGCTGATCCCACAAGGATGCATAAGATGACATAAGTGAATCTAGTCACAAACGTCTCTACATTTTTTTAGAGAGTGTATGCGCACAAGCATGGGGGGAGGGGCAGAGAGAGAATCTTAAGCAGACTCCACACTTAGTACAGAGCCCACCGTGGGTCTTGATCTCATGACTTTGAGATCACGACCTGAGTCAAACCCTAGAGTCGGACACTTAACTGACTGAGCCACCCAGGCGTTCTGCATCTCTGCATTTAGCTATACTTTTCAAAATCTCATTTTCAGCTAACAATTTTCTGTGAATGTTTTCCATATTCCACATACATTCTTCTAACTTATTATTTAAAAAGATCATTTATCTTTTGAATAAGTAAACATTCACATGGTTCAGTTAAAAAAGTATAAAAGGCTATATAATGAAAACTCTCTTTCCCAGCCCTGTCCCTTTTCCCATTACCTTTTCCAGAAGCAACCAAATATTACCGCCCCCCTTGCCCTTCTTTGGGGGTAAATCCTTCCTGAGATATTTTATGTATATCCGAGCAAATACATATATCTTGCTCACATCATACACGAATGGTTCATTATCGTAACAGAGCTCTGTAGCTTATTTTATTTTTCTTTAAAGATTTATTTATTTATTTTAGAGAGAGAGTGTGAGAGCACAAGCAGGAGGGACAGAGGGAGAGAGAGAATCTCAAGCAGGCTGCACTGTGCATGGAGCCCAAGGTGGGGGTCCCTCTCACCACCCTGAGATCACGACCTGAGCAGAAACCAAGAGTCTGAGGCTCACCCGAAGGCACCATCCAGCCCCCGCACCTTATTTTATTAACATAATAATATATCTTGCCGATCACTACAGACTAATATATATAGTTTCTTCATGTTTAAGGGCTGCCATAAAATTCTGTTATAAGGGACCCCTGGGTGGCTCAGTCAGTTAAGCATCTGCCTTTGGCTCAGGTCATGATCACAATCCCAGGATTCTGGGATTGAGCCCCGCAATGAGTTCCTCCTCCTCGTTCAGCAGGGAGCCTGCTTCTCTGCCTGCCCCCTGCCCCACTTGTGCTCTCTGACAAATAAATAAAATCTTAAAAAAAAAAAGAAAAAGAATTCTGATATAAATGCACCTTAATTTATTTAACAAGTCCCTGCTGCTCAGCATTTAGGTGACTTTGAGTCTTCTGGAATTTCAAAAAATATTACCATAAATAACCCTCTTTCACACTGGGGCAATGTGGCTGTAGGATCAAATTCTTGAAATGAAAAGCCCCGTTAAGAGATACCTGCGTTTGTAATTCTGAGAGATGTCAAATTGCTTTCCGCAGGCTTTGTATAGGTTTATAGACACCTCCTTGTAAGTATACAGAAGCGCTCGTTACCCCATCATCATCAAGGAGCTGGTTAAAAACATGTTCCATCTTTGCTGATGTGATTGATAAAAATGGTGCCTTCAATTTTCAACCTCCCATTATAGGTGAGGTTGAGTATCTTTTCACATGATTGAGAGCTTTTGATATTTCTTTTTTTATCCATAACTATTACCCCTTTTCTTTCAGACCATAGGCTTTTTCCCACAGAGTCTTTCTATATGGACATTAGCCTTCTATCCGTGAGTATGGATCACAAATATTTTCCCCAACCTGTCACTTGCTTTATACCTTTACTTACTGTATTTGTGCCGTGTAGTTTTTATGTTATTATTGTTGTATTTTTCAGTTTTCCATACTTCTAGATGTTATTTCATAATTAGAAAGGGCTTCCATATTCTTATTATGCAATAAATGTCTCATGGCCTCCTCTCATGCCTTTATGATCTTATTGATCTATTAAACATTTTTTTCGGGTGTCATTTGTGGAGTGTGTACCCCATTTAATTTTTTTCAAAGGGATATTCAGTTCTTCCGGTCCCACATGTTGATTTTATTTTTTTTTTTTTACGTGTATAGTCATGTCATCTCAAAATACAGTTTTTCTTCTTTTCTGTGCTTCATGCCTGTTCTTCCTTTTTTTTTTTTTTTTTTTTTTTACCTCATTGTATTACCAAAACCTCTAGCGAAATGTTGGCTAAAGTAGGGAGAGTGGGCTTCTTTGCCTTGTTCTTGACCTTACATGTGAGCAAACAGGTTAAGGATGGGCTGGCTCTGCTTTGCCAAATTACTCTCCACAAAGTTGATGCCAATTCGAACCGCTCTGCCGTGCTTGGAGTTGCCTAGGAAACCGTAACCATTAAGTATGATGTTAGCTGTAGGTTCTAGATGCCCTTTATCACATTTAGAAAGTCCCCTTCTATTCCTAGTGTGGTGAGAGTTTTTATCATGAATTTTGACAAGTGCTTTTTCCATATCTATGGGGATGATCCTATGCTTTTTTTTTTTGCCTTTATTCTGTTAATGTAGTGAATTATATGAATTTATTTATTTTTTTAAAAGATTTTATTTATTTGACAGAGATAGAGACAGCCAGCGAGAGAGGGAACACAAGCAGGGGGAGTGGGAGAGGAAGAAGCAGGCTCACAGCGGAGGAGCCTGATGTGGGGCTCAATCCCATAACACTGGGATCACGCCCTGAGCCGAAGGCAGACGCTTAACCGCTGTGCCACCCAGGCGCCCCTATATGAATTTATTATTGACCCTGAAGTCATCCTTGCATGTCTGGAGTAAACCCCACTTTGTCATGACTTATTATCCTTTTTATATATTGCTTGATTCTATTTGCTAATGCTTGGTTAAGGAATTTTATATTATGTTCATGAGGGATATGGGTCTGTCACTGCCTTTCTTGTAGTGTCCTTGCTATATACTGATTTGAGATACCACTTTAGTCATATACTAAATTTCTGTTCATATCTGAATCCATTTCTGGATTTTATATTATATTCTGTTCCATTAATATTTGCCCTTATCTTATTATTGTTAATGGGTGCATTGTTGGATATTTAGGAATTAGGTTATTTCCAGTGTCCTGCTATCACAGAAGAGACTGTAATAAACAGTATTTTGGCTAGATCCTTTCCGACTCCTTGATTATACCCTAGTATAAACCTTAGAAGTTGAATAAGTGGGTCAATGGGTAGAAGGAAGCAGAAAAGGATACAAATGCTTTTTTCCTTCATGCCTTCCAGTGGCCCCTCCCATCCCTCTCATCCCACCCATGCCTTCCATTGACTGAATCTAAGCAGAAGCAAGATGGCAAAGACATCTGGGAAAGTCGTTTGCAAGATCCAGCTACCACTGAGACAGAGAAGCAGGGCCAATATCAAGGACATTGGATCTGTGCAGTTGTATGGAGCCCCGTCCTTAGAGAAGCCCCTGCTGTCACTGTCTTGAAATTTTTAATACTTTCTGAGCAAGGGGTCTTGCATTTTTATTTTGCACCAGCCCTGCAAATTATGTGGTTGGTCCTGCCGAGCAGAGCACGGAGGGACAAGAATGGAGCTGAGAGGAAAATGCCAGGGCTGCTCTGTTGCCAAATTGCTCTTCACAAAGTTTATGCCAGTTTGAATTACTTGCCAGTGTAGGGAGTTGCCTGGGAAACCACAAATTCGTTATGGTGCCGATAGGGAAGTTCTTAAGAGTTCCCCTAAACAGTCTCCAGCAGTAGCAACGCAAGAGCAGAGAAGTCAACAAGTTGGTTCTCTGCTCTTCCACGACAGGGAGTCTGACTAGAAACACTCCCTGTGCTCCAATGTGTAATCTCCCCCCTTACCCCTAAAGGAGAAAACGGATCTGACTGGGGAGTATATTGGTTGTCTCAAAATTCATATATTATTGCTTTGCTTTTGTATATCTGGTCTATCATTAAATTTATCTTTTATTGCTCTTTCTATAACTTACTGGTGCAGAGGAAATGGTGGGTCACTCAACAGCACTTGGGGGTTGGGCTTCTAGACCTGCTCCTGGAAGCAGACACCAGTCCTCACATTGGCTCTGAAGAACCTACCAACGCGAAGGGAATGGGAGAAGATGTTCAGAGAAGGGTCTTGAGATTTGGGGAGGGTAGTTACATTACAGCAAGGATCAGAGTGTGGCCCTGTCATCGGGGAGGTAGGGGGTGACCCAGAGAAGAAGAGGCACCTCATAGGGAGCCCAGACCTGTGTTCCAGGCTTATAGGGACCAAGAAGAGCCCATGTGGGATAAGGCACTTTCAGATATACCAACCCTATGCCTACTACCATCGTCGAAAAAGTCCTTCTTGACGATCTATCTCCTGAGTTAAAGCCCATAGGTAACTCTCTGCAGTTACTTATAAAGGAAGCAATTCATTCATTCATTCATTCATTCATTCATTCATTCTTCAATAGATTAGGCCTCCTGTATATGCCAGCACTGGACTTGGCAGTAGGGATATAATGCTGACTAGAACACCCATGACCCCTGCCTCCCGGGTCCTACAGTCTAAAAGGGAAGGAAACTAATCAGTTGCAATACAGTGTGATTAGCGCTGGGACAGGGGTATTAGAGGGTGCTGCAAAATATAACATAACAGGGGTCCCTCACCTTGTCAGAGCATCAGGGAGGGACTGAGAACAAAGCTGAGGGGGAGTTCAGTAAGGAAGGAGGGGAAATGGGTGGGGGGATGTTCTAGAAAGGGGAATAGCAAGTACAAAGTCCAGAGGTGAGAGATTAGGTTCATATAAGAAACAAAGAAGTGCAGCCTGGGGAGGCCCCAGGGGGAAGAGCTGTTGCTGGGAAAGAAGGCTTGAGTCACATCTTCATGGGCTCTGAATATCCAGAAGGCCTTGATCCGAAGGGCAATGGTAAGCCCTTCAGATCTTTAGCCTGGAAAGAGACATAGATTTGTACTTTAGGAATACCACTCTGTCTACATTCTGAGCAATGAATGGAGGGGAGCTGAGCTTAGAGGAAGGGAGAGAAGAGCCTGGGGAAGAAAGGAAGTGGCTTGGAATAGGATGGGGGTAAAGGGATGGAGAGAAGTAGGCAGATTCTGAAAAGTTGAGGATGAAAAATGGGCAGGGCTTGGGAATCAGTTCAGGTGGAACAGGGCAAGGAAGGGGCTGGGCATGTCTCTTCAGTTTCTGGATCGGACAACTGTGGGACCCAAGCCTGTGGCCAGGACAAAGTTGGCCTTTGGGTGAGTTGAGTTCAAGGTGTCCCTGGAGCTGTCCAGCAGACGGCTGGAGGACTCCCCCCCCCCCCGTGAATTACTTTATGACAGATTAACAACCAAACTTGCAAATTACTAAGGGGATAAGATACAAGTATCTTTGCTTTGCTCAAGATGGAAGGATGAAGCGAAAGCCCTGAACGGTCTCCCACCTCGAAATCCTAAGTCCACTGAGAGATTTCCCCACTCCTGGTTGTGCTAAACTCCCTGAACCTTCTCTAGAGTGTTCATCTCACTGCTACTGCTAAGTTGCCCATTTACCCATCAGTGCCTCTTACTAGATTACGAGCTGAAGGCAGGATCTGGGTTCAATTCATCTTGGGCTTTTCTAGTGCCTCCTAGGGTGCCCTGAACATAGTATACTCATCTTCCACTAAGTGACTTTAAATGGACTAAAAATTCTGCTACTAAGTGAAAAGCTGTTATGTAGACAAAAAAAAATTAAAAACCTCTATTCATTTTAGTGGGAAAAATTGTGTTGTATCCCAGCCCAAGATACCAAACACTTTTCATAGATAGAACAATATATCAATGGAACAATGGCAACAAATTAAGTTAAAGAATAAGCAAGTTTGGGGCACCTGGATGGCTCAGTCGGTAAAGCACACGACTCTTGATCTCGGGTTGTGAGTTTGAGCTCCACGTTGGGTGCAGAGATGACTTAATTAAAAAGAAAAAGAATAAGCACAATTTGAAAGTTCAATCGATACAGTTTCTACAGAAAAGGTAATGTACTAAAACTTTCTTGTACTTATTTTTTTAACCTTTTGGTGACTTCTGCATTCACACTGGGTTAAAAATAAAATTATGGCCCAGAAAAATATTTCCAGGGTAAAATAAAAGTTAAACATGCGTGTGTTTGGAAATATATGGAAATAGTGCGTGCACACAATAGGTCACAGAGTCATAGATGCTGCCATTCCTCAGTCCTCTCATGGGGCACATGTTTTGGGTTCATACAAACATGGCTTACAATTCAAATTTGTTCCAAATAGTATTCCCTACAATAAACTGTTGTGTCAAGAAAACTGGTGAATGGTCTTTGTTTGAAACCCTAATGAAGAAATAGTATTGCTTGTTCGTTATTTATTTAGTGAGTTTTTGAGTAAAAGAGTTATTATACATATATATAAGAGAAAGAAGTCACCAGTGGTATGACTTTCAAAAGGTGTTATGGTGGAAAGTTGCTAATGCATAAAAGAAAGATGAATGAGGAATGAATGAATGGATGGACACTGGTAAGTCCCTCTGGTAAGATCAGAAGGAACCCTTTTTTGTGTGAGAGAAGCCTGAGAACACTGGGGAGCACACAATGATGGCAGAGGTGATGAGAAACCCAAGCAGAAGTCAGTGCAGAAAACAATATTCTGGAAGAATATTAGCTACCCTTTATTGATCATTCGGTATATGCTATATGTAATGAAAAAAACAATCTCTCCTGGAGACTTAGGCTCTGCAGAGAGCCCAAGCATGTGGTCTAATTTTCTCACCCTCAGGACCTTGCTCTGCACACCAGCCCAGAAGGCCTTCATTTGGTCTGGGTGGCAAACCTGAGCATGGATTCCCTTCAAGTTTCCAGTCCACTCTGTGGAGATTCTCATTTGTTTTGACCACTGGAAATTCTCTCTTCTTCCTCAAGGTAACACCATGGCCTATACTCCCTGGGGACTTGGAAACCAGTCATGTTGCCATGTTGATTCTAGTCTGTCAGCTGCAGCTTCCTTGGTCCAGGGACATGATAGGCATGACTTTCCTCTTCCACGCACCCAGCAAAACCGTCAGCCCTCTAATCCTACTGCCTCAACTTAAAACAACCAGGAATAGAGAACTGTTTCTTGCATTTACCATCTACCTGGCATATGCATTCCTTGAAATATATGTATCTTATTCTTCCCTCTCTTCCCCTTCCTCCTCCTGCTCTGTTTTTGCCTTTGCTTCTCTGGTTTCCATACATGACTTTATTGTTTCACAGTGTGTCCATTTTGCTCTCTCTGCTCTGTCCCAGTGCTCCATTTTTTCTGATCTCTCTTTCTTTCCCCTGTATTTCCACATAGTTGTTCTCTCTGTGGCTTCCCACTAATGTATGTGAAGATCAGTGAGAGCTTTTCGTCCCACAGACCAATGGAAAACCGGTAGGGAGCTCTAAGCATGAGCTTTACATGCACGGAAGTGGGAGAGTATAGTAAATTCCAACAACAATTTCAGCATTATCAGATCTTAAATCTCAGGAGATCGTAGCCGTTGAAATCCCACACATTGAAGTTAAATTTTATTCAAGGCTTTCTTAAGCTCTCAGTTCTAAGGCATTCTACTAAACGAGTCTGTGTTTCTAGCAGCTCATAGATTAGCAGGAGTTGGGGCAAATACAGTGTAGAAAGCCAACGTAAGCATTTTCCAAGGGATCTGCAATGATTATAGGGACCTCACTGAGCAGCTGTCTTCAGCCAGCTCTTAGTTTCCAGCTTCTTGAGTCTGGTGTTCATAGTTGAAAAGGTCTGTGACTTCTCCCATGGAGGCATCTTCCCTGTTGCGAGGTCTATAACAGGGCTTGGGATTTGCCTAGAGACTAAAAGAAATCAACTGACCTGAGAAAGTCGGATCTTGGCATTGGGCTGACTTCAAGAAATTATAAATTGAACTAGCCACACTGAGTGAGGCCACCCATTCAGCCCAAGTTATATGAACAGGGGTTTAAGATGCCAGGATTCTCATAGTTCCCATTACCATGCGGATCTTGATGGAACTTTTACTCAACGCAACCATCTAAGAGGAAATATCATATCTGACTTATTTTGAAAAGGCAGCATGTCTTCTCTTAACACTTTTATACTTTCAGTGTTTTCTAAGCAGCTCTGTCACCTGAAAGGTAGGCAAACATTATCGCTCTCATGTCATGGGTGAAGAGATGATGTGCAGGCATTAATCGACCTTCACTTTGCAGGGCAATGGCTGAGTCATTCAGGGTCACAGGTCTTCTTTCTGCTGCTTATTCTATAGGACAGCATCACCTTGTGGTCAGCGAGTTCAAAGTCCTGGGCTCCCCTACTGATGCAGGCAGTCTGTTGGTGACCTTGAGTGACTTTCCCATTCTCTCTGGATGCAGGTTTTCTTGCTGGGAGTCTAGATAACACACCCATGCTTCTGATTGTATCTTTTTTTTTTTTTTAAATTAGGAATGATGGATTACCAGTGAATCAGAGGTGAGGGAGTTCATATTATACATAAGCACAGAATCTCCAGGTTAGAAAGGACCCAGAAAGGGCAGCTGGCTTAATGGTCCTGAAATTTTGCCTTACAGGAGAACTCGTGAAGGAGTTCAAGTCTACAGCTTTCTGAGGCCCATCCTCCTGAAATGGAAAACACCAGTACGAGGACCAGGATTCTGTATTTTAAAAACTCACTCCAGGTAGTCTGGTCCAAGTTTAGAAGCCATGGCTAACGTGGAACCACTCCCAGTGCGCGGGGCAGGATGCACGCACGGTCTGCAGCTGCTGAAGGGACAGACAAACACTTGAAATAAATAGGCCACGGGATGAGAAAAGCAACCCCTTAAAAGCTATTGAGCTGGGAGGGGGTGCTGGGAACCCCTGGACTCTGTTTTTGCCAGTAAGTCCTTGAGCTTAAGTATGGAAGCTGGAAAAAGCCCCGACTGGAGCAGGCTCAGCTCAGCGTGAGCCAGCTGTGTGACCTTGGGCAAGCCAAGCCCCATCTCTTGGCTTCAGTTTCCTGTCTGTAAAATGGGAGTGTGGGCTTGTTGATCTCTAAGTTGCTTCTATGACACCTTGGCACTTACCTATTGTCATTTTTGATGCAGACATGCTGCAATTCTAAATGTTCTCCATTATATTAATTTTTTTAATATAATGCTTTATGGACCCAGTGCGTGTCACATGGAACCTGTTTTGAGTCACGGCCCCTCAACTCCCCCACTCCCTGCTGAGCAGTGCAACTGCCCACAGAACTCAGAGCATTCTGAGATGATTCTTTGCCCTCTTAGGCTGGAAAAGCAACCTCCAAGAAGGTGAGATCTAGGGAGGAGAGACAGAAGTCTAGATCGCAAGGGAATGTGGAAAAGAAGGCGGTTTGGTTGGGAGGGAGGAAAGTATCCTACCAGACATCTCAGTTCCAGGTGAGGGTAATTCTACCTGCTGCCTCCTACTTTGTAAAGTGACCAGAGAAGGTTCCATCAACTGGCAAAGACTGAGCATTTTCCAGTGACCGTGCTCACCTTGCCCTGGGTCGTGGCCGCTGTTGGCAGGAGAGGCACGTAACAGTTACCGTAGCTGGCACCCACGTTGGACACACGGGCTCCTGCCTGGCCCCGGACAGGAGGCTCTGCAAGGCAAGGCTGCAAGCAGTAGCATCTCGTGGGCCAGAAATGATCGAGGGTTCACCACGACTGGAAAGGAACCAAAAGAGAACAGTTTTGGTAAGAGAGCCAATGCCGAGGAGCCAAGTAATAGGCTTTATTGGGCTGTTGTTAGGGTCAATTAAATTCAGTGCAGGGAGTACCTCCTACGGGTCAGATACTGAGCAAGGCTTTAGGAGTTCAAAGATAAACAGGGCACCGTCCCTTCTTTAGGTGTTTATAATCTGGGAAAGAAGTTGTCCGAGGAAGAGATATCATGTGTCATTCTAGTGGTGACAGCTCAGCGGGGGAGGAGCTCACAGGGTCTCGGGCAGCAGGAGAGGAAGGCAGAGGAGGTAACATTTAAGTAGGACTTTGCTAGGAGAAGAAAGAAGTAGACAGGCCTTCTAGGCAGAGGAAACAAAATTAGCAAAGACAAGAAGGTGTTTAAGAGCATGGTGCCTTTGGCAACAGAGAGCAGGTTGGAGGCATGAAGGGCAATAGGTACACACAGGGGAGATGGGGTTGGAGAGGTTCAGTTTCAGATCTAGCTAGGGAGCTGGGCTTTTTGTGTGTGTGTGTGTGTGTGTGTTTGTGTGTAAGGGCTTTAACAAGCGGAGTCTCTCGTTAAATAGTCACATTTGTGTTTAAGAAACCTTGTCCTAGAGAAAACATGGAGGACGAGTGGGCGGAGGGCAAGAACGGAGCTGGGGGACCTATTAGGAGGTTAGCGGGGATGAAGGCAGTAATCGAGAGGCCAAGTCATCTTGAGTCTGGATGCGGCCAGTAGGTGAAAGGGAGGTGCAAAGAATTATTCTTGGTTTTCTGGCTGGGTCAAGGGACTCCGGAGATGCGACTCCCCCCACCCGGGCCCCTTCTCCAAGTCTGTATCGGTCGGGCTGGTGGCATCGTGTTCTCTGCTCCTCTAACAGTCATTCCACATAACTTGGAAACAGGTGGCTGAGTGACACACGTTAAGGGACCGGGAGTTCTTAGAGGCACCCATCAGAGGAAAGTACTTAAAAATAAACTTTAGCAAAACTCTTTTAAGAACTGTGTATTATTTAGGACTATTAATTTTGAAAACAAATACGCAGACATAAAGGTGAACCATTACCCACATACTGAAATGTACAACCAAAATAGAATTGTACAAGCCTAGGATGGATCCCAGAGCAAACCTCAGTGTGACCACGATGCTGAGCTGGAAATGTGGGCAACGCTGCCAGCACCCCGGAAGGAAGCCCCCTTCACAGTCCCTATCAGCCACCTTCTCTTTTTCAGACACTCTCCCCTCCACCTCAACACCCCCATCCCTCAGGAGAACCACATCCTCATGAAAACACTTGAAAAGAAACCACACATTTGCAAATTAATTAAATAAATAAAACAAATAACAGAAGCCCATTGTCCTCATTTTCCCTTTTCCAATTTAGTTTCTCCTCATCTTAGTCTGATTAACTTTGGTGGTGGGGGGGGCAGGGGCGTTCCTGGAGTGGTCCTTTGGTTCAGTCCCTACAGTAGGAACAGGACTGTGATCTGGGCTGCCCTTTGCATCTATATAAGCTGAGCTGCCGTCTTCCTCAATTAATCATCTCTGTAACTTTTTGTAGCTTATACAGCTGTGAATTTACAGAAAGTCCATTTATCTTGACAGAGGCATTTGCTCTTGTGTCAACAGTGGTGAGTACACCCCAAACCATTTACAGGGAGGGAAGGAGGAGAAGAAAGGATGAATTGTTGTGCCTGGACTCTTCACATTTACTTATTTTAAGTTCTGGGTGTCTTTATAGGCTTGAGGAGCTACGCATCCATCGCCCTTTCTAGAGCGGCTTTCTTCAACTGGCTCTTAGGCTGTCAGGCTTCAGCCCATTCTGGTAGATACATGTCCATTTGTCACAGAAGGGAGTTTTGTGTGGAAAGAGGGTCTACCTAGAGGGAAGAGTGGAGGGCCCAGATGTTTGATCTGCTAGGCTGAGCCGCGTGGGGAACAGAGCCAGGCCTGAGGGGGATTTGGAAAGACCCGCATATTGGCGAGGAGTCATCAGCCTCCTTCCCCCTTTGCCATCCCGAAGGCAGGGTGGGCCAGCCTCTCCAAGTTCACCTCGAGGTTTACGAGGGTCAGCGTGTTTGTGCTGGCTGTGACATTTTCACAAATTGCTCGTGGTTGTTTTCATTAGTTTTATTCCAGCTGCTGTTCCAAGGTCCTTCTGGCAGCCTGGTCTTCCAGGCCAGCTTGGGCTTGGACTCTCTCCTTAACTGACTCAAGTCATGAAAAGGTGCCATCTGCTTTGAACTCTTGCCTGTTCCAGTGCTGGACAAACCCCGGGCAGGCAACATAGGAAAAGCAGTAATGAGGCTCACACCTCCAAGCTGACAGCACCTGCCCCACCCCGGACCCTGTCTGGTCAGGTGGTAAGTGTAGAGGTGAAGTGCAAGCCCAGGGGGAGCCGATCTGAAGGGTAAACAGGGCCCGAGAATGTGCTTTCTCCTGGGTCCTGAGTGACGCCAGCCCTGGGAGATTTCACAGCAATCCTGTTGGAACCCCGCAGTTAACAGCATCATGATGACCCAAATAAATTCACAGATATCAGTTACTGGCTGTGTTTTCACTTCACACCGACCCTCCACAGATATGCCTCAGCTTGGGCAGTACTCGGGAAAAGGCCTCTGGGAGAATTTTTCTGTGAAGTTATTAGTTTTATCCCATTTCCTAGAGAGAAAATAAGAAAAAAACTGAAGGAGGGTTAGGAAGAAGGGCCACCGTCACCATGATGCAGCTGATATATTTATTATTTAAAAGAGAAACCCAGGGCAGTGTCAACGGAGCAAAATATTTATTAACTTTCCTGAACCGTCCCCTAATAGTGACTTTTTAAAAAACTTCTATCAACTGTAGTGTGAAATTGACTTCTATCTCCTCCAGTATGGCGTGTAATCAGAGTGTCTTTCTTTGATAAATTATGATACTTTTAAAATAGACCCAAGTTCAAGCATACCTCAAAAAGCGATTCTCAAAGAGGGGCTCCAGTACGTTGCCATTTGTTTATCGGGAGAGATGAGTCACTACCAGACGTCAGAAAGCAGCGTGTTTACTAGAGCTTGGAAAGATGATCTCAAAATGTGCGACTGACTAAGCAGGGCATGGTATATGGGGAGTGGTGGGCAGAGGGAGGGAGAAGCCATACATTAAAACAGATTTAAGAGCTGTAGCAACCAAAAGCAATGTGTAGACCTTGTTTGGATCCTGACTTGGACAAACCAACTCACTGTAAAACAAACAAACAGACTCACAAAACCTGAGACAACTGGGGGAGATAAGACCCCGACTGGATAGTCGATGACATGAAGACATTTTTTTTTTTTAAATGGCATTGGGATTATGTTTTTGTTTTTGTTTTTTTAAAGAAGTTCTCATCTTCTTATCTTTTAGAGATAGGTACTGAAGTATTTACGGATGAAATGATATAATGTCTGAAATTTGTTTCAAAATAACCCGAAGGATCAGGGTAGGGGTTAAGTGTATGGCAACAGGGAGGGGAGGCAACAGATGAAATACAATTGGCCCTGAACTGGTAATTGTTGAAGATAAGAGATGCTTACAAGAGTTCTGGGTTTATTGTAGGACTTTCTCTACTTCTCTAGGATGAACATTTCCATGATGCAAAGTTACAAGTGAAAGAACTCAATGGCTCTTGCCTCTGTTAGCTTTTCTTTAGAGGGGAAGGAAAAGGTATTAAGGATTCCCTCTCCAATGGGGCATACCATTTTTACCTTCGTTAAATTTATAATCAAAGAAATCTCAGTGGGCTCTTTCTCATCTTACGAATCCTGGATTCTGTGATTCTGTGAAATTGTGATGAACTGATGTACTACTTAGTCATCGTGATCACCAGCGCCGGCCCCACACTGCGGCTGCGGAGAGCCGGAAAAGTAAGGGACTACTTCCCACTGGGAAGTGGTTGGTTTTTTACTTACATGAAGTCAGGGACCTGGTCTGAATGGTTATAATGGAGTGGGGTGATGTGGGACAAGACTATGCTAGGCTTTTGGGGACTCCTATAAATGTGGGTGGGGAGAGTAGTTATGGTTTGTGTGATAAAACTCATTTAAATTTATTTTAAGATTTTTTAATTTCTTTATTCGACAGAGATAGAGAGAGCCAGCGAGAGAGAGAACACAAGCAGGGGGAGTGGGAGACGAAGAAGCAGGCTCATAGCAGAGGAGCCTGATGTGGGGCTCAATCCCAGAACGCCGGGATCACGCCCTGAGCCGAAGGCAGATGCTTAACCCCTGTGCCACCCAGGTGCCCCAAAACTCATTTAAATTTAAAGTAAATTTTATTGTTTTAAAGGTTTTATCTATTTATTTGAGAGAGGGAGAGAGTGAGAGAGAAAGAAAAAGAGAGATAGAGCAAGAGTGGGGGGAGGGACAGAGGGAGAGGGAGAAAGAGACTCCCTGCTGAGCTCGGAGCCCCATTCTGGGCTTGACCCCAGAACCCCAATATCATGACCTGAGCTAAAGGCAGACACTTAACTGACTGAGCCACCCAGGTACACATACCCCCCATTTTTAAAGATTCGATAAAGCTCATTTTAAAGAAGTATACTCTAGACTCAAAAATAACTTATAACTTAGAGTGGATTTCCAATGCTGTCACAACTGTATTTGTTATCTGTGCTGTGTAACAAATTCCCCAACGTTCAGTGGCTGAAAACCACTAACATTTATTATCTTACGGTTTCTCTGTAAGTTGGTTCTGGCTCTGAGTCTCTCTCGAGGCTGTAGTCAGGCATAGTCTGGGGCTTTCGTCATCCGAGGGCCTAAGGGAAGATTTGCTTCTGTTTGCCTTCACGTGGCTGTTGGCAGGCCTTAAATCTGTTTCTGAATTCACACCTATGCGTCTCTCCGCAAGACTGCCTCATGATGTGGCAGCCAGCTTCTCCTAGAAGAAGTTAACCAAGAGAGCGTTAGAGAGAGCATCACACGGAAGCCAGTCTTTTAGAACATAATCATGGAAGTGGTAACTCATCGCTTCTGCTGTATTCCATTCTTTTAAGTGAATCACTAAATCCAGCAAGGGTGACCAGCTCATCCTCATTTGCCCGGGGAGATTTCCTATGTTAACACTGAAATTCCCACATCTTGGGAATCCCCTCAATGCTGGGCAAACCAGAAAGACTGGTCAACCTGAATCTATCTTATGCTCAGGGGAGGGAATTCCACAAGGGCATGAAGACCAAGGGGTGGGGATCACTGAAGGTCACCTTGTAGGCTGGCTACCACAGCAACCTTTCTAAGAGTTACTTCTCTTCATTACTGAAAAGTCAGGCCTATGAGCCACTTTGTGATTTATAAAATATATGTCTCAGCTTCTACATGATAGAATGAGTCATGTTAAAGTGAATTGAATAAATATATAAACCAACTTTAGAAATAGAACTTCATTTGAGGTGGGTTAATGAGATTTGCTATATCTATATATTTTTTTTCCTATCTAGTCATTATTTTAAGGCAAATATCGAAGTGGGTATACCAGTTCCGTCTTTTGCTTTGATTTCTAGAATTTCTAGCTAGATGGATGACCTAATTTTTAAAGAAAAATTAACTTTTGAACTCTAAAAGTATCATGCTTTATTCTAAACTATTTGGAATCTATAGAAGAGTGGTATGAAGCAAAAAGAAAAACTTCTGAAGATTTTTGCTTATTTCTGTATATGTTGGTGCTTTGTGCTTAATTTTGTAAAACATTTTCTATCTTTTTACAAATTTTTCATTCATGAGCTTTTTTAGGGCTACATAGTTTTCCAATTAAGGGGATGTACCTTGATTTTCTTTACATTTTCCCTACGGCTGGATATTTTAATTATTTTGAATTTTGGAGCATTTTCTAACAATTTAACCCACGTTTGCCCATTTTGACTCTGACTCAGAAGAAAAGTCAATTCATTCATTCATTCATTCATTCATTCATTCATTCATTCATTCATTCATCCAAGCGATCATTATTTACGAAGCAGCTCCTGTGCCTCGGGGGGAGGACTGGTGACTAAATAGGATGAGGAGTCTGAGAGAGGGGACTGACCTGGCAGCAGACAGCCCCCATGCCACTCTGCTAAGGCATCCTCTCTACAAGGCAGCCTCTTCCTTTGTCGAGGGCCTTGTAATCATTCAGTGCTGCCCGTCATGGGTGGGTAGGTCTGCCCTATTCTGGAATTCAGTATTAGAAAGCTCATTACTGCCGCACCACTAAGCCACATCTTCCCACCCAGGCTTATGACTCATGTCTTAGTCAGTTCAGGCTGCTATAACAAAAATATCATAAACTGGGCAGCTTAAACAACAAGCATCTATTTCTTACAGGTCTGGAGGCTGGGAAGCCCAAGAGCAGGGTCCAGCATGGTTGGGTTCTGACGAGGGACCCCTGTCCTGGTTTGCAGATGGCAGTCTTCTCCCTGTGTTCTCACCCGGTGGAGAGCAGAGAGCGCTCTTGTGTCTGTTATAAAGGCACCAATCCATCACGAGGGCTCCACCCTCATGATCTAATCCCCTCCCAAAGGCCTCATCTCCAAATACCATCCCACTGGGATTATAGTTTCAACATGTGAATTTAGGGGACACACATTTGGTCCACAGAATTGTAATGAAGATGGTACTTGTGTCTTCTTCTGCTGGACGCCTGTGACTTTCAATTGGCTCCAAACTTGGGTGAGGAAGGGATTTCCTTGAGTATCAACAGCTAAGGCCTAGGGTTTTGGGGGTGCTGGTGGTGGTGGGGCTGATCTGGCTGAAAGGCCCAGGGACAAGCAGATAGTTTCTTTGGTTCAGCCCTTAACCAGTTTTCACAGAACAAATAATTTCCCTTCTTCGGTGCACCTGCATCCAAGTCTACCCTGGCCCTCTCCTGTGGGGGATGCCGTGCCCTTCCCTCATGAGGTGTAACCCTCTGCTGTTTGGATGCAGCTGCTTGCAGACCCTTTTTTCCAGTACCCTCCATCTGATAACTGGAGGGAGAGGAGAACTTCAGGAATGGAGAGCAAGAAGAGAGGGCAGAAGTACTCCAAATAGTAGCCCTCCAGGCAGTACCCAGCCTCGTCCTTCTCAAATGCAAACTGCCCCTTCTTCAGCCAAGCAGATACATTGAGGTGCAAGTTTCATTAGGACGAAATCTTTCTCAGGAGGCACCTTGGTTCCTCAGGCAAATAAAACTCTTCGTGAGCCAACCCCAACAGCTGACCAGGCCATGTCTGAATACATACATACACGCATGTATATAAAATACAGGCATGCTAAATAAATGCAATAAAGCTATGTATTATATAATATACAATAATGCTATATTTACACACATCTTAGGATTTAACGCTACAGATGGATACATGTACACACAAAGAAGCATGTGTCTACATACACTTTTGCCACATATAACAGAACAACTTTCCCCAAGCCTTTAAGTTCAAAGTCAAGAAACACAAGGAAAGGGGGCACCTGGGCGGCACAGCGGTTAAGCATCTGCCTTCGGCTCAGGGCGTGATCCCGGCATTATGGGATGGAGCCCCACATCAGGCTTCCGCTATGAGCCTGCTTCTTCCTCTCCCACTCCCCCTGCTTGTGTTCCCTCTCTCACTGGCTGTTTCTATCTATGTCAAATAAATAAATAAAATCTTTAAAAAAAAAAAATAAAGAAACACAAGGAAGGGACTGTTTCCATACTTCTGCTGTGCTCAGCGTTAGCTCTTCGAATCACGCCTCTCTTCCAACTGGGGATTTGAATTCCTTGGAAAGACAGTATGCGGAGGGCAAGAAGTTAAGGACCCCGGTCCTTCTTCTGACCCTACCACTGGCTGTGTGACCTGGAGACAAGGCCCTCCTGCTTTGCTGCCTGGGTTTCACCGCAGTTAGGGCAGAGGCTGCTGTGTCAGCCCTCTAGCTCCTGCTGTAGGTGTATACTCTAAACAAATGGCCAATGACTGGTCGTGGCCAGAGGAAGATATGACGGGAGAGAGAAGGTGGTGAGGGTTGACGAGACAGGAAACAGGGTAGCCCTCATCCCCCGGAGAGTGGCATAGTACGCAGCTGGGAAAGGATCGGGATCCAGATATTTCAGCTGCATGCACTGCTTATCTCATCCATTGTTGCAAGAATGATATAGATGACTTTAAAAGAAAGGTATTTACAGGTGTCACAGTGCTGGGCACTTCATTGGGTGACGTGAGGACCACAGTGGTGGACCAGCAATGGACCCTTCCCCGTTGCTTGCCAACAACTCTGGGGAAATGGCTGACTGTGAGTGAGACCGGCCAGACGCTACAGAACGTGATAAACTGGAAAATGCTATCTCAACCTTTCTATTTAAGTCGTCAAGTATTCACCAGCCACATTCCTTCAGGAGAGCCCCCATACGATTCATGTTTGGTTCTCTCACCTGGCGTCTCCCACCAAAGGTATGATAAATATGTACTGAATGTATTGGCCCACGTTATTTATAAAACCCTTTGCTTGGATTGTGGTTAGGTAGGTAGGGACATATTTAGAGAAGCTTTTGCCCTCGCTACAACCCCGGGCTAGAAACAACTCGAGATGCTTAATCTGGTTTTCTTAAGTATTTACCTTGGTCCCTGTATTTTTGGTTTTCTAGTTCCTCCTCATTCAAGTACTTCCCCTCCCCTCCCCAACACCCACCTGCAGGCTGTCACCTGCTTTGGGGGCCTCACAGATCAGCTCATGAGAGTTTGCCCTGAAGCACACACAGTGATTTCTGCACTAGATACTGACTTTTTGGTATTTCCTGTTGGAGCTCTGTCTGGGTGGAGTTCCCGTTGGAAGTGCCAGAGTTTTCCTGTTTGTGCAGTTGACTTTCAAAACCTTAAATAAACTCTGCTGCGATGTGTTCAGAATCATAATAACTCAAGAGCTATTTATTAAGCACCTACTAGGAGCCCGGCGCTGTTCAAGGGGCTGGGTGGACAGTGGTGACCTCAGCAGACACCACGTTCAGAGAGCTTTCGGTCAGGTTCGGGACACTGATTAGTCAACAGGCATTTACCCTCCACGTGGTGAGGGCCAGGAAGGATAAAGTCCAGAGTGCTGGGATGAGAGGTGGGGTGCAAATAGCAGGGGCAGCGATCCCAGGCTCAAGCCTGACAGGGCCTGGGGGGTGTGGGTGTGCCAGCAGAGAGCCAAATCCAGCCAAACTGCACCCAAAATATGAGAAACTAAATCTCGCAGGATGTGTTCTCGTTTATCTGCAAGTCGATGACTCCCCTTCATTTGCAAGGAGACTTTTCCGAGCCTTTTTTCCTAACTTGAGTATCTCAACTCCCCCTGCGTCTGCTGCAAGGTAACACAGAGGCAGCAAGTCTCCTGAAGTCAGAGAAACCGGCCCAGACAGCCTGCTGGAGGGCAGGCCTGGGACTGGGCCAAATGCATTTCCTGCTCAGAAAGAGCAGGGAGAGGTGGGGTCAGGCGGGCAAAAGTGAAGGGCTTCCAACAATTCAGGTCTTTAGAGGGACCTTCATTATTTCCTGTGAAGTGAATTTTAGGCATGTCCAGCCTGCCCATCGCTAGTCAAACACCAGATAGGTAACAAAAGTATATTCCAGAGCCACTGGATATAAATGACCTGTGTATCTCCTCTTTGTAGAGTCTCCGGGCCATTGTTCCCCTCCATTCGTGCAAATAATAAAGACCAACTTCTTGCCAGAAAAAAAAAAAAAAATAGGGTGTGGGATGGGAAACAATACAAAGGATCTGTGTGTCGGGCCAGACGGAGTTCCCTGTGATTAGTCTTGGATCTACTTTTGATCTCTTGGTCAGGCAATGAAATGCCTACTTAATTTTAAAATAATTTTTTAAAGGTGTGATTTACATGCAATAAAACACACCCATTTTAAGTAGAGCGTTCTGCAAGTTCTGACAAATGTTTGCATGGGCGCCACTATCTCCACAACCAAGACAGGGAACGTGTATAACCCCCAAAGCTCCCTTAGGGCTTTCTGCAGTTACCCCAGCCCCAGGCAACCAATGACCCACTTTCTGTCACCAGAAATTAATTTGGCCGGTTTCAGAATTTCCAATAAATGGAATCACACCATAGTAGTCTTTTGTGTCTGGCTATTTCACTTCAAAATGCTGAGTTTTGAAGGAGCCAACAAATGTTCAAGGTACCACTCAGTAAGAGCAGATCGAGGAGGTCCCTCTGGTCTAAAAATTCTATCAGCTTGCCCAGGAAGTATAGACCTGAGGACTGCGTCAGGTTGGTCCAGATAACATTTAAGAAGCAGCCAGGCCCATGATTTTTTGAGCTGCAGGAGCCCAGGAGGACCGACAGTGAAGAAGCCTTGCTGAGTGACAGGACGCATTAGAGAGGATGACAGGGCTATTTGTTCCGTTCTGTTATGAGCTCAGCAAAACATACAATCCTGGGAAATATAAATATATATTGCTGTATTCATATGTGCATTTGCCTCAGGAGACCCGACAGGGAGTGGCGGGTGGCAGAGGGGTTCCTGCAGGACTGGAGTGGGCAGAGATTACCAGGTAAAGTGTAGGCCATGTCAGTTGTGTAGCTGATAAATAAGAATTAGAATGAGAGCTAATATTTATTGAGGCACCTGGCATTGTGCGCCATTCCTTATACTCACTGTATCCTATGAGGCCAACGCTTTAGTCTCTGCCCGTGTCCATCACGTCCCTTATCATATTTCTTTTTTTTTTTTTAAGGATTTTATTTATTTATTTGACAGAGAGAGAGAGAGGACAATCAGGGGGAGCAGCAGAGGGAGAGGGAGAAGCAGGTTCCCTGCTGAGCAGGGAGCTGGATGCGGAGCTCGATCCCAGGACCCTGAGATCATGACCCTAGCCAAAGGCAGATGCTTAACTGACTGAGCCACCCAGGCGCCCCCCCTCCCGCCCGACACATTCTTGCACACTTATCACTGCAAGCTGTGTGCCCCTAGCAGCTAGCAAGATGGTGGCTCCGTGTTGGGGGATGGCCCTTGAGCTACTGGAACTACTTTGCTTCCCAGCCTGGAGAGAAGTCCCTGGCACTTACGGGTAACCAAACAGGGCAGGGGAAGAGCAATCCAGATCCCCGTGTCACCTACCTTATCTCCAGTTCTCTGGCCCATGCATTTTGCTTGACTCAGCATTGCTTGGCCTCCTTTCCTTCCCTGTTCCTTTTTCTCAACTTTTTTTTTTTTTTCTTTTTTCCCAGAGAGGGAGAGAGGTCAGCAGGGGCAGAGAGGGAGAGGAAGAGAGAGAGAATCATAGGCAAGCTCCATGTCCAGCATGGGGGAGCCGGTCGCTGGGCTTGATCTCACAACCCTGAGCTCATGACCTGAGCTGAGAGAGGGAAGAGTCCAACGCTCAAGTGACTGAGCCACCCAGGCGCCCCTACCCCTCAGCTTCTGGAGCAATGGTTCCTGAGCCCACTTCCTAGTAAATCATGTTCACATGAGTCCTCCTCCCAGGGTCTGGGGACCCCAAACTTAGACAAAGCACTGTTACTACAGTTGTTTTACAAATAAGGAAACCGAGACTCTCTCTCTCACACACACACACACACCCCTAGCTAGATCGTACTCATCCTTCAGACAAAAACCTGAGCTTCACTTTCTTAGCCAGCCTTCCCTGACTCCGCATCCACAGGAAGTTCCCTGCTTTCCTTTGTGCCGCTCATCTCCAGCTCTCAGTTTACAATGATCTGTTGGATTATTCCACCGATGACCATCTCCCCTGCGAGACTGCAGGCTCCGGGAGGTCAGGAGGCTCTCGCCTGTACCCCCAGCACCCTAGCAGAGTTTCTAGAACACAGTAATTGCTCAATAAATTTTTACTGAATGAATGATTTGAGGTTCCTTTAATAGGTGCTCACTGGCCTTCCAGATACTTCTAAGCCTCTGCCTGGGCCCGAAGTACATAACGTATAACCCCCCCCAGGGGTGACACAAGGCCTCCCACCCACTTCTGTTCTTCTCGGTATTTAGGGCAAGGTGACATCACTATGCTCCGGGGGACCAAAACTTAGCATCAACTGTGGAGCTGAATCCAGACATGAGCCTGGAAGGCTGGGTAAAATTTGAATGGATTATTAGCAGGAAATTTGAATACTATTTTAATGAAATATGATGCCATCTAAGTACATACACTTTGTGAACTACACACTCTTGGATCCCTGTCCTTCTCGTCAAAAGCACACTTAGTCCCGAGTTCTCATTAGGAAGCTGATAAGCTTCCTATTTCCTTCTATTGCAGCAATGATGATTCCCCAGCTATCTAGAATTTACAAACTGCTTTGGAAGCATCTGTGGAGAAAGGTGCCATATGAATGTACGAGATTATTGAAATAAATGCTGATTTAGAGATTTCCCAGGTGGATAGTTAAAATATACCCAGGCACACACATAAGCTCATATCCCACACTCAGGGTACTTTCTGCTCTGATCAGCGGGGATAAATTTTCCTACTTGACAGTAGACTGTAAATCAAGAAGTGTGTTTTAATAGTCGCCAGCTTTCTGCTGCTGTGTGCTGCTGTCTCAGGCAATCCTTCACCTCCCGGGACACAGGACCTGAAGGATCTTGGCACTTCTCACCACTGCACACGGAGAGGTAGTGCTTAGCAGCAAGGTAAACGTTGGCATACTGTATGTGAGGGGTGAATATAAATAAGTCAGGATAGCCTTAGAAAAGTTCACCTCTGAATCCACCATTTTTCTTAGCAATAGGTGGTAGAATAAGAAATCATGAGCTTCCCAGGTTTTTACCAACTCAAAATACTTTTGTGACGTAAAAGCTGGAAAGTATTTGACAGTCGATAAATGCTGAGTAAATAATTTTGAAGGTAAACACATGCCCTTATTTCCACAAACCTTGATTATTGGACTAGATTACTGAACTTGCTCCTTTTGACTTTATCCCTCAATCCTGCTGATCAATGTTTGCTTGGAGGAGCTCAAATAAACCAGGCTCTTCCGTACCCCAGTACCTTTGCACGTGCTACCTTTTGTGCCTGGAATGGAATGCTTCCCATTAATCTGGGTGGGCTGGGGACACTTTTCTGTTATTTCAATACCCGGTTCCAGGAAACCTTTCATTTCCTTAATGAAGCTTTTCTTGACACACTCTCCCACTCCTAGAACTGCCACTTTATCCCGCACAAATGCACGTATCTATTTAATACAAACATGACTGGGCTCTCTTGGGAAGTTCCTGCTCACACCCTGTACACCTTGAGGCCATAATCAATACCTCATTGATATCCAGTTGTCTCCTTGTGACCTCTCAAGCCTCTTCCCAAAGCATTTTGAGTAACATATATTTTACTGAAATGTAAAATATCAAGGGAGATAAGCGCAGGGCTTACATTGAACACCATACGGCCAAACTTCATAAACTTCATAAAATCGCCCCCATTCCAAAAGCCCTTTCTCTCATTACAGCAGCAGGCTTCTCTCCGCTGTCTCCATTCTCCACTCTCCTCTGACCTCCTCCCACCTGGATGCCTCGCTGTCACCCCAATTCCATTTAGCACTTCAGCCCTTTCAACCCTTTCTCCTTCATAAAGGAGAAATCCTCAAAATCTTTCCCATCCTTGAAGTTTTAGAGCCTTTCATCGAACAAACTATCTCTTCAAAGATCCCTCTTAAAAGGCAAGTGTAACAAAACCAAATACATTTCTTCTCTTTTTGCTAAAGACTGGAACACCTTGAGGGTAGGAATCAAGCCTATACACCTTTGTGTCTCCGATGCAAAATATTTAAAATATTTGTGAAATGAAAGGATAAAAGAATATAGCCAGAGATTAAAATACCTAAAGTTCCACTGTGACCACAGCTTTCTTCTGCTCAAACACCTTTCATACCTTCTCCACTCTTGCTCTGGCCAACTGCTACTTCTCCCTGACTCTAGCACTCTGCCTGGCTAGGACGGGCCCTCTTCCCTCAAGGCCACCGTGCATAACCTTGCCATCAGGTGTTCATTTGGGTCATCTCTCCAGGCCTGGAATAACCTACATCGCTCATGAGAGCGGTTGGTAGTGGGGTACCATCACCCCCACTGAAGGCCAAGGTGGGTGCAATTGGTCTGGTCTTGTAGATCCATTCAAGTCCTTGCAACTCTTCAAGGTTCCATGCCCAGCCTACCTCCGGATATGTCACTGAGGTCTCCAGTCCAGACAAAATTCACTCTCTTGAGTCCTCAGGTTTTAAGCCTTGAATGCAGCCACTCTGATAGCACTGAACTGTCCAGACTTACATTACTGCGGAGTTGGGAGTATGAGGTTTTGAGATCATTCCTCTTCCCAAAATATGGTCGTGATTAGACCTATTGACTGAAATTTTCAGGTCTTTTGTCCACTTCCAGACTTGGGCTAGGCTGGTGCTTATCTTACCCCCTGAAGTTATGTGGTTATGTGCACCCCTTTAATTTGCTTTGCCCAATGAAAGGTAAGCAGAACTGACATGAGCCCCTTTGGGGTAGCAGCTTTCAGAGGAAGAAGCATTAAGAGTTGGTGAGTGATTGATCATGCTGTCTTTCCCCCTGACACAGTGACTGGCAGTGTGAGAGGTATCTGGGGGATTGTTCGCCAGTCTGGGTTCTTGAGTAAGGGCCCAGCTGATTCACAGTGGGCATGCGGTGTAAGCAAGCAGTCAACCCTGGTTGTGTTATACCAGCTCGATTCAGAGGTTGAGTAATTAATAACATAAATAAAGTGTTCCGATAGCACAACCTATCCTATCCAGACAGACTGTAAGTTCCTGGCAGGTAGCACCCATGCACAACTGACCTTTCTATCCCCCGGAGAACGTAGCACAATGGCTCCCTGGACATACGATAACTTTTACTGATTGAGTGTATATACTGAGATAAGGTAAATATAGGAGACTGGAGAGTAGGACCTGGTGTCAGGACTTCAACTTGAGACTTTGGCCTCTGGAAATCCTAAATAAACGTACTAGATGATCCAACAGTATTCTAACAGGATCTTTGCATGCAAGGAGGCAGAAGAGCATAATGATGGGAACGTGGGTTCTTACACTGCATCGGCCTGGGTTTAAAGGCAAACTCTGCCAGGTACTTGGCTGCCTGACTGTGGGCCCATTATTTCAGCTGTTCGAGTCTGGAATAACATCGCAACCTACTATATAGGATTATTGTGGTGATTAAATGAGAGAACGTATGTAAAGAGCCTGGCACCTAATGAATGGGCAACCAACGTCATTCTCTTAGGCTCTCCTCCCATCAAATGTGTGTGGGTTGTATGAAATCTTGCTTAATTCTCTGGGAACTACTTTCCTTCATCTACTCCCTCTGAGATCTTGGTCACTTGCCTAGTCCTTGAATTTATTTAGCTTGGTCTACCTCAGATCCCCGGGGTTTTGCTTTTACTGCCCCATGCACACTCTGGTATTCTGAGAAATTCCATCTGCAACTGGCTGGAGTTGGCAGTAGCCCTTGGCAAAGGAGTTCAATGGGCGGTGGGGGGGGAGCATTTTTGCCACCTGCTGTCTGCTGCCAAAATTTTAAACAGGGCCCTCGACGTGGTGGGTATAGTCAGGGAGGTGATCTTCATGGGGCAGAAAGAATCGAGGATGCCATGGTGACCAGTTCCAAGGAAGCCCTACTTTGGCCTGGGCCCTGGCTCTCGCAGCAGAAGATTCTTCTATTGAACCCTGGGATCCTAACAGTGATGGTGGCAGGGATGTCCGTGAATTTATCAATGACTGACTCCTTCCTAGGTTGGGGCTTGGTATGGTGCCTGAGGGCTTGTGTCTTCTTGAACTCCCAGCCTAGTGAGCCTTGTGTTTTCAGGTTCGTACATCGTCCCTGACTGAGTCCTTGAGGCTACCTCTGTCATGTCCATCCCCCTACCCCGCCTCCCTGTGAGGCAGCCACTGTGAGGTGGCATGTCCAACCTCTCCAAAGGTGCTTGTGTAACTTGTTTTTCAAAGTCTTGGCAGGGGCTCCAGTGCTGAAGTGAGAAAGGCTATTTACATTCTAGAAGAGCGGTCCCGAGCAATGTCTTGCATCAGGGCTGTTCCCAACCGATCCCTGCTCCCTAGCAGCTTTCTCTCTGGGATGACTTGGGACCTAGAAGAAAGGAGCCTGAGCATGAAAAAGGTATGCTCTGAGGAAGCTTTCATCAAGCCCCAGGACTCTGCCGCTGTCCTGTGTAAACTGCCCTCCCCTGAAAGGCGAGGAAACATCTTGAGAACAAGGTTTTGTTGCCCCGTGTTTGGTGCAGTGGCTCACACCGAGCACAGTGCTGTGTGCACCTGCTCCGCAGACATTCGCTAAGTCAATAATGGTGCAAATGGGTGGGCAAGAAAACATTTGAGAGGACACACTGGTGGAAGTTCTTAACTGACACCCTAGTTAACAGCTTTCTCTGAACGGTACTTCCTTTACTAATAGCAATCGTTACTATTTATTATCTAGTCGATGCCCTACAAAGGCATATATGATTTCCTTAAATTCTACAACAGTCAATATTTCTACAAAATAGGTAGTCCTTGTTCCCGTTAATAACCGAGGAGGGGTCACAGACTCATGGGCACAAAGTCTGGGGATCTTGCCTGAGGTTTACAGACCGTAAACCAGGATTCAAAGCCTCCGGCCAATACTGAAGCCCGTGCTTTTCCACTTTCCATTTCTCCACACTGCCCCTCACCCCTGCTGGCCTAGGCCTCCTGCAACAGCACAGGAAAGAGGGACCTCCAGGGGAGCCGCCCTCCCCTCTCCCCCCAGGCAGCACTGCCACTCCCCTGCTGTGGGCAGCTCTGCATTCTTGCTGTCATTCCTTCCTCCAGCAAATGGGTTTGAATTTAGCATGAAAAGCACACTGGGGAAGCAGCCCCATTCCAGATGTGTGCACTTAATCCTGAGGAACACCCACCCGTATCCAGGCCTTCTGGTACCTCTCCAGTCTCCCCAGACCCTCCCCCTCAAACATCCTTCCCACCTTCGCAGTGTGGACACACACAACTTCCCTCTTCTTCCTTTTCTGATTGGCTTCAAGGCTAGGTTTTCCTTTCACTAGAAAATTCTGCTACAGCTATTATACTATGGACAGTCCCTGGCACCATACACGCACTAATTCGATATTTACTGAATTGCATGCTAACTTCCAGATGAAAGAAGAAAAAACGGGGATCCAGAAGAAAATGAAAAAGCTTAGAGGGTGGGGGAAGGGGTGCAGCAGCCAACTCTCCTCTTTGCCCGCCTCGGTACAGATGCAGAGGGGTGATTCAGAGTTAATGCTGTCTTTTGATTACTGTAACATCCAAACAGGCAGAAAAGCTCCCACCAAAGCCAGAGCAGAAGTGAACACGCAGGGACTTGTTTCCTTGGAAAAATTTCAGCTGTAATTACTCTTCCCCCAAAGAAATATCCATACAACTTCCTCGACCTGCTGGGGTGAAGAAGTAACAATTGGGTAGAGAAGCATTTCTGTGGCCTTCGGCTCCCGGGCGTGCGGGTGTGAGCGAGCGCCCGGGAGCCAGCGGTGCGCATGTGCGCGCGGCTGCACCTCCGGGGACCGGCCGCGGGGCGCCTTTGACAGCCGCTCTATTCAAACGCTGGGGCCGTGGGTTGGCGGCGCGGTGCCTGCCGCCGCCGCCGCTGAGATCATGCTGTTGATTTTGTTTTACAGAGAGCAGCCCAGCCTGTTGTGCAGAGTACAGAATGTTCTCTTCTGTGAACTGAGCTTGAACTTCTCCAACCCACTTTGTCTGAGGAATCACACAGACACAGAGGGGAAAAAGGCAGCGAAGATAACCCCCAAATTGTTGAAATCGTTGTGTTCTCTCTCGTTTTGGCCCAGATCGGTTGCTTTTCACTACGGGTAATGAAAAATCTCAAGCATTACAGTTCTTGGAAGAACAAAACGCCTGTGATGTCCTTTGTCTAAGTCAGGGCACAGGCTTCAACTTTGGAAATTAACAAGTCTGTCACTCTCTCACCTTGATTTTTTTCCTTTTTTCCCTCATTTTCTTTCTCCCTTTTTTCTCCCTTCTTTCTTCTGCCCCTCTCTTCCCCTCCCCGCCCCCCTTTTAACCATCTCTCTCTTTCTTTCTTCCCTTTAAGGCATTAAAGGGACAAGGACAACAAAAGCCATTTTCCTATAAGGGAAAGAAAGGCTCCCAGTGCCTGTGACTTCTCTTTCAGCTGTTCAGGCTATCATGATTGTACAAATAGTGTTCCCCATTTGGTTGTATGTCCTGAGAGAATTGACAGCGAAGGCTTTGGGTTGGTGGCCTTCATTAAATCGCCCACTTGAGAAGCTGCCAATGCTTGGTTAAAGCGGCTTGAAATTCCTCTTTGAAAACAATCTTTGTCTAGTCGTAGGGCCCAGTCTCCAGTTTGGAGGCACTCTGATAAATAGTTTAGGGGGTCTGCTTGGAGGCTCTGAGTGTGAGACCTCTATAGGACAGGCAGCAGGAGTTTTCCAACTTACTATCATTTTTAATAGCAGTGGATTCCCTTCTTTGTACTCATATTTACCCCCAAATCACTGGTAAGGCAGAAGAGCACAACTTTGTGTGAGTCATGGATTTGAAGTGTGAGCTGTGGGTGTGAGTCTCCTACTTGTGAGTCTACATATGATATCGGGCAAGTCATGTCTTCTAAAACTCACCTGGTGAGAGGGACAGAGCTTGTCTTGTATACATGTACAGTCATTTCTAAGTGTCGAGTGCTATCCTGTGACACCACCAAAAGAGAGTCTTCTTTTGAATTTGCAGCTCTACCCCCTGCCTCATAACTGGGGGCCCGCTGTCTGCTAGATCTTGCGTACTGCTGGAAACTGGGGGATTTCTATGAGAGGGTCTACTCAGATGATTCTAGTCCCCTGGACGTTCCATGTGACTTTTTGACTTTTTTTCTTTTTAAGTTAACATGCCATCAGAATATTGGTTGATTCATTCATTCATTCCATACAATGCTACTGAATACTTACTATGTTTAAGTTCCTGGGTGGGATCTAGGGGTTGGGAGATAAGGAAGATACGTTCACTGCCTTTGAAGAATTTATTGTCCAGTGGGAGAGGCAGAAATAGACACATACAAACACACATACATACACATATCATACCTATGTATTCCTTATAATACAAATGAGGTTGATACATGTTCGACGGAGGGACAAGTTATAAAATGTGAAGGTAGAGCATTACAGGAACAAGACGAGGATTCTAGTAAGTGGAAGTTGAGCCAAGGGCAGTATAGAGAGCAGAATACAGAAATCATGAAAATATAGATGGCCTTTGTGGTTAATAGGATTGTGTAGTATATTTGGATATCAGTGAATAGTTCTTTTGGTGGAACAGTTGATGACAGAAGATGTAGGAAGAAGCAAAAAAATACACTGAGCCTAGACTGGGGATGTCTACTTCCCCCTCTTATGCCTGTTGCTAACCATTCTTCCTGAGTTTGTATGAACCTCAGAAACCTACTGAACACAGTTCTCTAAGAAGCCACCACCAATCAGTCATTGGCACTTGAAATAAAACCACTTGTCAGAGTCAGGGAAGATGGCCGAGTAGAAGGATCTTGAGCTTATACCCTCCCAGAGATAACACCAAGGCAGTAACTACACACTAACTATTGCAACTCACTCTACAAACCACCTGAAGACTAGAAGAACACATCTTCCACAGATGGACTCATAAAGAGAAGGCCACATCGGAAAGTTTGGGAGAGAAAGAGATGCGGTTGGGAACCAAATACCCAGCACGACCCCCTGCAAGTGGGAAGGAGATCACAGGCATGGAGGAGGGAAGGGATCAAGCCCCACGCTGGGCACTTCAGCCCTGGGGTCCTGTACTGGGAAGATGAGTATCCGTAATATCTGGCTGTGAAAACCAGTAGTAGGGCTTAACTCTGGGGATACAGAGGGCTATAGGAAACCGAGTACCCACCCTTAAGGAGCCAGCAGGCTTTATCGCTCACCCCGACACCCAGCACAAAGGTAGCAGTTTAAAAAGTGCCTGGATTATACATGAAGGAGAGTTGTTGGCTAATTTTAGGATGTATGCCACAGGGACAGGGATCTGTAGAAGCTTTCTACAGAAACGGAAGTGTCGTTGAGTGCCATTTTCTTGCCCTCCTTTAGCATTGGATAGCTGAAAACTGGCAGGAGCCAGCTCTGACATGGTCTGTCCACCTGCCTAGCACTGCTGGCCCCGCCCTGCTCTTCCCCTGTGGACCACCCTGGGAGGCTCCCCTCCAAAGCAGCTCCCACCCTGCCACATCTGGTGCGCAGCCTCAGCCAGGTCTGATGCCCCTCCAAAGAGGAATACCCAATCCTTTCAGGTACACGTGGAATATTCTCTAGGGTAGATCACATGCTAGGCCACAAAACAAGTCTCAGTACATTTAAGAAGACTGAAATCATGTCAAGCATCTTTTCTGACTGCCACAGTATGAAATGGGAAATCAATTACAAGAAAAAACAAGGTGGAAAAATGTAAACACAAAAACAGGGAGGCTAAGCAGCATGTTACTGAACAACTGGTGGGTCAATAGAGAAACCAAAGACGAAACAAATAATATCAGGAGACAAAAGAAAATGCAAACACCATGGTTCAAAATCTTTGGGACATAGTCAAAGCAGTTCTAAGAGGGAAGTTTATAGTGACAGAGGCCTACCTCAAGAAACACAAAAAATCTCAAATAAATAATCTAACTTTATGCTTAATGAACAACAAGAAAAAGAAAAAAACAAAGCCCAAAGTTAGTAGGAGGAAGGAAAAATAGAAGTCAGAGGGGAAATAAACGAGAGTTAAAAAAAAAAAAAAAGGATTTAAGAGGTGGTTCTTTGAAAAGATAAACAAAGTTGACAAACCTTTACCACATTCATCAGGAAGAAAGGAGAGCATTTGAATTAAGAAAATCAGGAATGAAGGAGAAGTTACAACGGACACCAAAGTAACACAAAGGAGGATAAGAGACTACTACAGAAAATTATAAGCCAATAAACTGGACAACTAGAAGAAATGGATCAATCCCTAGAAGCATACACTCTTCTAAGACTGAATACTGAAGAAATAGAAAATCTGAACAGACAAAATTGAATCTGTAATCAAAAAACTCCCAACACACAGAAGTCCAGGACCAAATGGCTTTACAGGTGAATTCTAGCCAACATTTAGAGAAAAGTTAATATCTGTCCTTCTCAAACTATTCCAAACATCAGAAGAGGAGGGAATGCTTTTGAATTCATCCTATGAGGCCAGCATTACGCTGACACTGATCCTATAGGCACTACAAAAAAAGAAAATTACAGACCAACATCCTAGACGAATATAGATACGAAAATCTTCAACAAAATACTAGCAAACCAAATTAGAAAATACATTGAAAGGATCAAATGGGATTATCCCAGGAATATAAGGATGGTTCGTATCCACAAACAAATCATCATGATCCACCACATTCATAAAATGAAGGATAAAAATCATATGACCATTTCAACAGGTGCAGAAAAAGCATGTGACAAAATTTAACATCCATTTATGATAAAAATTCTCAACAGAGTGGTACAAAAACCCCATACCTCAACATAATAGAGGCCATACTGACAAACCCACAGCTAGCAAGGTCCTCAGTGGTGAAAAGCTGAAATCTTTTCTTCTAAGATCAGGAACAAGACAGGGTGTCCACTCTCACCACTTTTATTTAACAGAGTGTGGAAGTCCTGTCCACAGCAATCAAATAAAAAAAGAAATAAAAGGCATCCAAATTGGTAAGGAAGGAGTAAAACTGACACTAGTTGCAGATGACATAGTGTTCTACTTAGAAAACCCTAAAGACTCCAGCAAAAACTATTAAAACTAATAAATGAATTCAGTAAAGTTGCAGGATACAAAATTAATATACAGAAACCTGTTGTGCTTCTATACACCAATAATGAAAGAGCAGAAAGGGAAATGAGAAAACAATCCCATTTACGACTGCATCAAAAAGAGTAAAATACCTAGAAATCAATTTAACCAAGGAAGTGAAAGATCTGTACTCTGAGAACATTAAGGCATTAATGAAAGAAATTAAATATGACACAAATAAGTGGAAAGGTATACCATGCTTGTGGATTGGAAGAATTAATATTAAAATGTTCATACTACCCAAAGCAATCTATAGATTCAGTGCAACAGTATCAAAATACCAACAGTATTTTTCACAAAACTGGAACAAAAAAAGCCTAAAATGTATATGGAATCACAAAGACCCTGGATAACCAAAGCAATCTTGAGAAAGAAGAACAAAGCTGGAGGCATCACACTTCCAGATATCAAGCTATACTACAAAACTGGTAATCAAAACATATGGTACTAGCACAAAAATGGACACACAGATGAATGGAACAGAACTGAGAGCTCAGAAACAAATCCATGTTATTCTGGTCAATTAATCTATGACAAAGGAGGCAAGAATATACGGTGGGGAAAAGACAGTCTCTTCAATAAATGGTGTGGGGAAAACTGGACGGCTATATGAAAAAGCATGAAACTGGACCGCTTTCTTACACCAGATACAAAAATAAACTCAAACAGATTAAAGACCTAAATGTAAGACCTGAAACCATAAAACTTTTAAAAGAAAACATAGGTAGTAAACTCATGGACACTGCCCTTAGCAATATTTTTCTGAATATGTCTCCCCAGGAAGGGAAACAAAAGCAAAAATAAATAAGTGGGACTACATCCAAATAAAAAGCTTTTGAACAGTGAAGGAAGCCATCACATAATGAAGAGACAACCTACAGAATGGGAGAAGATAGTTGCAAATGATAAATCCAATAAGGGGTTAACATCCAAAGTATACAAAGAACTCATACAACTTAACACCAAAAAATCCTCAAATAATCTGATGTAAGAGTGAGCAGAGGACCTGAATAGACATTTTTTTTAAACAAGACATACAGATGGCCAAGAGATACATGAAAAGATCCTCAGCATCATTAATCACATGGGAAATGTAAATCAAAATCACAATGAGGTATCACCTCACACCAGCAGAATGGCTAAAAATGAAAAGACAACAGAGTAACAAATGTTGGTAAGGATGTGGAGAAAAAAGAACCCTCAGCGGGCAGTCTGCTTGGGATTCTCTCTCCCTCTCCTTCTGCCCCTCCCCCACTTGCACATGCATGTTCTCTAAATAAATAGTCTTAAAAAAAAACCCCACAAGAATGATGACTCATTTTCTTTAATACAGAATTTGGTGCCTGTCTGAGCATGAAAGAAAATAGGTAGTTTTCTCTTGCACTTCCTTTAAGGCAGTATTTCAACTCTTGATGGTTGACCATGACCCACAGTGAGAAACAGAAGTTGCATATGCATATAGAATTATGTATCTAAGACAAAGGACTTTATGAAACAATATCTACCTGTATCTTCTACAACTGATGCTGTTTTCTATTTTATTCTATTCCAGTAAAAAAAAAAAAAAAATGCTAGCTGGGTCCCAGGGAGTTGATATCACAAGAGACGCTGGGATGAAGGGCCGTGCTTTCTCCCTCTAGTGGTTGGCATCTTTTAGGAGAGATCAGAGCTTGCTAGCCTTAGCTCAGCCTGAAGTCCCATGCAGAAGAATTTAACTCCATCTCCAAAGACCCCTCTTTCCTGGAGGAATTTTTAGCTCTGGGAGTAAGTCTAGGTGAGTTCTACCCACAGGGCTGCTTACGTTGTTCCCAGATGCAAATAATAATAATACTCATGACAGGCATTGAATCAAGGACGTCAGATACATTACTAATAATTTTCATAATAACCCTCTGAGAGAAAGGTAATTACGACCTCCATTTTACAGATGAGAAATATCAGTGCTGAGAGAGAATTTGCCCTTGATCTGCCAGTGAATGGAGAACTGAGATTCAAACTCAGCTGGCTTGTAGAATAGTGACATAAGCTCTATCTTCCTTGGTTTACTCCATGTAATCCCCATCAGTCCCTCAGCAAGGGTCTCACAGCAAGGCTGGGTCTGTTCTCACAGTACTCTTTATTTCTTCTCTCGGTGGGGCCTCTGTGCCTTTAAAAGTTTCTTGAATATAATTGAGCATCTGACATGCATTTAAGAAGCAGAGGCAGGAAAAGACGACAGCCAGAGAGAAAGGGTAAGGGAGCTGTGGGGCAAGTTGATGAATGCGCTTTTGTGGCTGGGCTGGAAAAGGCTGTCTGAAGGGGTAGAGGACAGACCCTCGTCACTTTGACCTCCCTGCCTCTGCCTTCGCCCTGACCGTCATCGACCTCCACATCTCCGCCAGGCTTATCTCTCCCAAACAGCTCTGTCATCATCACTCTCCTATCTCGTGCTTCCTGCTGACCCGGCCCACTCATCTGTCCCGAACCGAAACCCCTCCTCTCTCCCTTCAATGCCAAGTCAGAGTCTTCTCTTCACGTGGCCATCCCAGACTTGCCACTGGCTCTACCCTACCCACCATCCCCACTCCTGGCCCATGACTTTCCCACGTGTGGCGCAGCCTGGCAGGTTTTCTCTCAGTCCCTGGATGCACAGGGCTTGTCTGATCTCAGTGCCTGGGGTTGTGTTGGGTCCCTGCCTGGACTGCTCCTCTTCCTTCCCTCTCTCTATCTATTCATCCTTGAAGACTCCTTGAAGACTCCATTCCGATCTGGCCTCTGCCCGATGGCTTCCTCTGATCTCTTCTTCTATCTTTGCCTCTTTGCTTTTGTATCATCCATTGAGGAATATCACCCAACACTGGAAAATATTTAAGTAGTGCATGTTTATACCCTCAACCAGATTCATTCACTCATTCATCTTATTTACTTATTTTTAAAGATTTGCTTATTTTAGAGAGAATTTGAGGGTATGTGTGAGCGGCAGGAAGGGGAGAGGGAGAGAGAGTCTCAAGCAGACACCCTGCTGAGGGCAGAGCTGGACACAGGGCTTGATCTCACAACCTGACATCATGATCTGAGCCGAAACCAAGAGTCGCACACTTAACCAGCTTAGCCACCCAGGTGCCCCTTCACTCATTCATTTTAAAATTATTGATTGGATTGCCTATTAAGTTTCAGACACAGGAAAATCAATGACAGTGAAGGTAAGAAGAGGTATCATGACTCCAGAATTCACAAACAGGGCCAGCTCAGTGCAGGGAAGAGCTGCAGGAGCAGGGCCGGACCCCCCACTTTCAAAGAGGAGAGGGCATGTGACAGAGGGTGGGCCTGTGAGAGAATTGCACTCCCCTGATCACAGATATTGGTTCAGAGATGGTGTGCGCCTGGCGAGGCCAGTGGGAAATCAGTCCTGAGTTCTTGCTAGAACTACCTGAGGCGGCTAAGCTGGTGGAACATGAGCCAGGAGCTTCTAGCAATTATTATTGCCACGACTTGCAGGGGGCCTGTCCGAAGGTGAACCAACACGGAGGACATCGGAGTTGAGGGATTGTGGATAAGACCTTTCAAGCACTTGGCTCCAGCCACTACTGTACCCGAAAGCCATTGCATTCTTTCTTGCTTGGGCCGGTTTCTGTGGAGATTCTGTAACGTGCAACTGCTAGAGCTCTGTCATCGTGCATCCACTGGGACCCACGCTCCACGGTCATCTGCAAGCACAGGACAGCTCAAGGTAAAGCTCCTTGGCATCTGGCCTTGAACTGCTCACCGGCTCTAAGTGGCCTCGCTTCATTCCCATTCCAGCTGCAGCTGGGTTGAGGGTCAGAATAAAGTGAATCAATCGCTCACACATGGCTCTGCCATAGAGGAGCACGGCCTCTTCCCCTGCATCAAATCCTTCCCGTGGCCCCTGGCCCAGGGCTGATAGCCTTCAAGGGCTCCGTGTACTCTTGGAGCTCCTGTGCGGCCTCGTAGTTGCGGATCGTCGGGAGAGGCGGTCCTCTAGCATTTGCTGTGACAGGCGGGTCTCGAAATGCGATAGGATTCTCGTGTTGAGCAGGAGTTACAGAAATGAGCTTGGACGTCTCCAGGGCGCTTATAAACTGCAAGTGGTGGTGATACAGTGAGAGCCGGGAAAGAGAAAGAGTAGTCTTTGTTTTGATAATGCCCTTGGGTCAGTGCGGGCTACTAGGCGTGTGCTTTATCTGTTCTCTGAGAAGTTCTTATCAATCCATCAGCATGTATTCAATAAGCATGGGTGAGAAATCAGAGCCAAACCTTGCCAGACACCTTCCAGAGCCCTAAGCCAATACCTGCCTAATACACATCTTTGGTGATTAATAATGCTTTATAGCCTTGACGTTATTTAGAGACAAAGATCGAACACAAAGAGAACAAACTCTTGGCTCCCAATATGGTGCTCATCTCCACCCCTGGGTCAAGGAATGACCACATATTCCTGAGAATGTTTTCACAGAACAGGTTATGGCTTGCACTAAATCACTGCCTTACCTTTAATGTCCTGAGGCTGCCCGAGCGGACTTCCCAGGTCTGTGTCTAATCTCCAGCCAAGGCCACACATGGACACGCCCTTGGCTCAGGCCCCAGTTGGAGTGTCTCCAGCTGAAGGTGTCCCTCTTGCTTAAGTGCTTCTGCCTGGTGAACAGCTGGAATATTTCAGGCACCCTCTCTGGCCCCTTGTAGGTAAGGCCTTCTGTTGTCCAGTCATAATAATGATAGCGGTCTTCTGCAAAGGATATAAATAGCTCCTGTTAGAGGGGCGTTCAGAAGTAAGGCTAGCCACTGGTCTGCATGTGAGATGGTGGGTGATGGGCAGTCCTACCAGAGAGTATGATTTACTTAGAGCCTGTTAGGAGGAGTGCTTCCCATTCAGCTCATTCCTATTAAGAAAGCTCAGACTCCCTTCTGAGATAGAACACCTCCCCTCCCCCAAATACCCCAGGAATCACTAGACATTAAAGATCTGGTAACAGTTGTATTTTTCCTATAGCCAAGAGTTGGGAAGTATTTCACTTACTTGCTTTTCTTCACCGAAGCTGGGTCGCCATTGGTTTTCAGGCAGATGCTCAGGCAGGGGGTCTCCTTGGCAGTGGCTCTCCGCCTGGAGGTCACATGAGAGAGCTGAGGATTTTAGGGATGCCTGGTTGGCTCAGTTGGTAGAGCATGATTCTTGATCTCAGGGTTCTAAGTTCGAGCCCCACATTGGTTGTAGAGATTACTTAAATACAAAATCTAAAAAAAAAAAAAAAGAAAAAAGAAAAGAAACCTGGGATTTAAAAAACTACTCGTGTCTGCCCCACCCCCTTCTCACCCCACCAAGAGTCTGAGGTATGTGGTCTGGGGTGCATCTGGCATTAGGACTGAAAAATCTTGCCAGCTATTTATAATGTGCTGTAGCTGTATGATTTGACCAGGTGCAGAAGAAAAAAGAAAAGGCTAAATCCAGCCTTTGTTTATAAAGGTTATCATTGCTTAGAATTTACTTTTTATATGCCAGAGAATATGACTTTGTAATAAAGAAATTTGGAAAAAACTCTTGGTTTTTTTTTTTTTCTTTTCTTTTTTCTTTTCTTTTTTTTTTTTTTGGACTGTAGATAGGGGGAGGAGAAGTCTCCACCTTGCACGTCCCACAGGATTGTAGTGAAGCCCTACCTGAGCTTATGTGGTGGGGAGGGGGGCAGTGCCCCATAAACCAGGATTTGCAGCCCTGCACGCTTGCCGGGGGTGGGGATGGGCTCAGACACCTAAATGCTGGAGGAGATGAGCAGGGTCCGGAGCAACAATGAGCTGCAGGCCTGGAGTAAGGCAGGGGTCCCACCTAGCTCAAGGCGCGACATTGACTCAGAGGTGGCTGACTGGAGCCACTTTGTTTTTGGAGAAGACATACATAAGGATTTGTACACCGAATCTGTCACTTTTCAGGACACTGAGTGGGCACTTGGGTGGCTCCATCAGTTAAGCGTCTGACTCTCGATTTCGGTTCAGGTCATGATCTCAGGGTTGTGAGATTGAGCCCCATGTGGGACTCCGTGCTCAGTGGGGAGTCAGCTGGGGATTCTCTCCTTCTCCCTCCCTCTCTGCTCCTTCTCGAGCTCTCTCTCTCTAAAAATAAATAAATAAATCTTAAAAAACAAAACAAAACACTGAGAGCCAAAAAGCACATTTGGGGAGTAGACATATGGATCCCATACTGTCTTTGAAAGTCACCTTTGTTCCTTCACATACTCCTTTAGAAGACAGCTTGCAATCCTCTCTCAAGTGTGGAGACACACTGGAATTCTTCAAATAAAAAACAAACATCAGAAAATTCCAAGAGTAATCAGTGTGCTTGATTCTGTCCTCTTCAGTTTGTAGACATGCACACTGAGGCCCAAAGAGTTAAAGGGATATCCCCAGGGTCACATGGTCAAGTAGTGGCTATAAGGACATTCTTGAACATTCTCGATCTAACTCAAACATCTAGTCCCTACTTCTTTCTTCTCGAAAGAATTCCAATTTGGGGAATCTGTCCTTCCCAATGTGACTAAGGGATGCCCGATGTGACACCATTTCCAGCTCCAGGGTAGATCCCGGTTAGTCTAAGCCAATCACTGCATGGCATTCTCCTGGTAACTGCTGTGGATCCTGTGGTGAGTACGTGACCTGTGGTGGCTCAGGCAGACTGAAGGAGAGGGCTTATGTCCCATGCTTGGGGGAGAAGACTCTTTCCTGCATCTCGCCCCCATTCCCAGTGGGAGCCATCAGGGGTCTATCTGATGCAGGTGTCCAAGCATAATCAGAGCAGGGCTGAACCTCTACTAAGTGGAATGTCCTTCTCGTTATATCACACAATTGCCTCACTGTTCCTAGGAGGCGAGGCAACTCCCCTGGGCATCCGGGCAAAGGGAACATTTCTAACTTTTCCAGGCTGCTGCAGAGAGCTGATCAGTAGCCACAGAATGACACTGAGAGAACTTCCATGGCTCGGTCTTCAGCAGGTGAACCTCGTGCTGGTCCCCCGTGTTGTGCAGGACAGTGCCTACCTCTGCCCATGGAAAATGAGAGAGAAGAGGAAGAAAGTACCTGAACTAGCCAAGATATTTTAGTTGTAAGAAAGAGATGATGCATTTCAAGTTGCCTAAGTAATAAAAGAAATATACTGGCTCAAATAAATAAAAAGCACTTGGGTGTGTGACTCAATCTATAGGCTCAAACGACGCCACTAGGATCCTGCCTCTAGTCCCTTCTTGGCTGTCCTATAACCCACATTGACTTTATTCATTCTCATATTCCACATGGCGTTAGTTGACGGCCAACAGCTCTAGACACCCCTTCGCCCCTGCTCAAGACCAGCGGAAGGGAGGTGGGCCCCCTTCCTGTCTCATTGCTCTGGTGGATCACAGGCCTCTCATTGGCTCTGGTGGGTCATGTGGCCATTTCTGCCCCAATCTCTGGGGCAGAGGTCTCAATGGCCAGGCCCAAGTTGCGTGTCTCTCTCTCCCTGGAAAGAACGTGGACTGCGAATGGCAGCCGGTCCCCAGAGTAAAATTTCTGTTCTGTCACCCAGGAGACAGGCAAATTGGTGCTGGCTGCCCAACTCAGTAACTAGGAGCTTTTCCAAATGTGCAGGTTTTGTTGGGTTTATATTGTGCACAGAGCAGAGAATTTGAAATCAGAGGAGATCCCAGCCCACGGAAGCTCACTGGGGGAAGGATACCTTTATGCAGTATGGCTCTGGGGTCATTCTGAGGATTGAATGAGATCCTGTATAGCAAAGTACTTTTTTAAATGTTCAAGGCTAAACCAAAGTCAGGAATTGTTGTTTGTCATTACTGTTGTCTTTTCTTTTCTTTCTTTTTTTTTTAAAGATTTTATTTATTTATTTGACAGAGAGACAGCCAGCGAGAGAGGGAACACAAGCAGGGGGAGTGGGAGAGGAAGAAGCAGGCTCATAGCGGAGGAGCCTGATGTGGGGCTCGATCCCATAACACCAGGATCACACCCTGAGCCGAAGGCAGACGCTTAACCGCTGTGCCACCCAGGCGCCCCTGTTGTCGTCTTTTCTGAGCTTCTCCCACTCGTGCTCTGATTATGATGTAATGTGATTTCAGGCAAGACAGGGGAGTAAATGCATCAGTAGCAGCTAGAAGGAATTTGGCCAATGTGGCCATAAACCTACATGGCATCTTTATGAGAATCAGAAACAGACCCCTCCTTCCACCTCTGGGTGGTGCAGTTCCCAGGGAACATGGCTTGACAAGTAGATAGAATCTGTGCAAAGGAAAAGTCACCCCTTCCACTAGAAGGCACACCTGCCTGCTAGCTGGCATGGGTTGGCGAGTGGAAAGCATGCTGGATGTCAGCTGTTGCTGTCCCCTTGGCAGGAGGGTGACCAGGCAGGGGTGGGGAGTTCTGTGCAGTGCACAACCTGCACATCTGTACTTTGTGGCTCTGATGTTGATGACGAACCACGAGCAGGCTGAACTCTGGAAGCCTAACTCCTCCTTTTCCTGGCAAAGTTCATCTAAGCCTTTAAGACCATTTATCATCTTCCTCTTCCCTTCGTGTTTTCACTTCATGGTGAATGTGACAGTCTGGGCTGTCTCTTTTAGTTAATTACCCACTGGCTATTCAGACTCGGCTGGCCTTTTCAGATGCTCACCACACACCATTCCTTTCTAACCACGCTGAGGGGTGATGTCGCAGAGGGCGGCTCNAAAGGCGGGGGAGAGAATCATTCCTTTCTAACCACGCTGAGGGGTGATGTCGCAGAGGGCGGCTCACCCTTTAAAATGAACCCAGTGCAATCAGTGCACCACAGTTGGCTCTTGCTGGAAAGTCAGACGCCGATTTCTCCAAATGCCCAGGAAGAAGGGATGAAAAGCACAGGCAGCTTCACCTAGACTGACCACCACTGTTTGCTGTTCTAAATCCTCCTGGCAACAGCAACTCCGGAAAGAAATTATTTGAACTAGATCCAGCCAGCCTCGAGGGTGCCAGGGATGTAATACAGTAGCCTTTGTGTTACCATGACTGAAAGTCTTCCTTTTCTTAAAAGATTATCCTTCTCTTGTGTGGCAGACGGATAGCGAGAGCCAACAGGAACTTGCAATGTTGTTGCCCCTTTAGCTTCATCCTTGTTATCTTCTGGGACACCGGAAATGGGAGAGACTTCTCAACAGGACGTGAGTCAGGATTCCCCCATCGCCATGAGGCCAGTGTCTGGTTTAGGTGAACTGAGTCTTGGCGTAAAGCGTGCTCTGCTCTCTGGGGTCTGGATGGCACACACCTTTTTTTTTTTTTTTTTAAGTTTTTTTTTTTTTTTTTACNATTTATTTGACAGAGATAGAGACAGCCAGCGAGAGAGGGAACACAAGCGGGGGGGTGAGAGAGGAAGAAGCAGGCTCATAGCAGAGGAGCCTGATGTGGGGCTCGATCCTGTAATGCCGGGATCACGCCCTGAGCCGAAGGCAGACGCTTAACCACTGTGCCACCCAGGCGCCCCTGGATGGCACCCACCTTTGCTCGGCACCGCTGTTCTTCATTCCTCTCCCGGGACCCAGAAAAGAGTCTGCTGCCTCACCTGCCATTTCCTGTTCCCCTGCTGTTACTTCCTCTTTTCTCCCAGTTGGTGGTTTTTCTATTTGTCCTCGGCTCCCCGCAGGTCTATTCTCTGCACCTTTTTGCCTCTGCTGGGCTCCTTGCCCCCAGGTTTCTAGTTGGGAGGCTGAGCAGGCACCTAGAAGGTGTGAGAGCCGTGCCAGACGTGTGGGCCACCCCTGGACTCTCCAGGGCAGCCTCAGGCTCATGAAGGGTCTGGCAGGGGGCCGTGTTCCCCCACAGTCTCAGCTCCTGGGGACAGGGGTTGCTCCCTGGCTCCTTGTCACTGCTCCCTCTCTTCGCTTTCAGGCACAGGGATGCAAACAGCTTCCTACAATCAGAAGTCTCTGGGTGCCTTCTTCTCTCCAGCTGTTTCTGGCTCCCTTAACACGGCCTGCACCTTATAGAGTCCCTTCATTAAATTCTCTACAGTTCAAGCCTTTGGAGTGCCCATCTGCTTCCCATGGGGACTTCATCCTTGCCACTCTTCTGGAGTATCTCCCCGGATGGTCACCAGGGACACCAAGAGAACACCCTGGCCCATTGCTTTAGCCACCTGTGCCCAGGTTAATTCTTTTTCTTGATACCCGTCTCTCTTTTAGTCTCCTGGATGCTATTCCATCATCCTTCCCTTCTCCCTTTATGCTCACTGTCTGACGAGAATGATCACAGTCCTTTCTTAAGTGGTCCTCTTATTCCCACTCCATCCTGCCCCATCTGGAAATCAGCGATAAAAAATAACCTCTCTAGATACAGGCCTCCGGTTATGAAGTGAATAAATCACAGGGATGAAAGGTACGGCATTGGGAATACAGCCAGTGGTATTGCGATAGAGTTGTGTGGTGAGAGACGGCAGCCACACTCGCGGTGAGCACGGCGTAACATGTAGAAATGTTGTATCACTGTTGTACACCTGAAACTCCTCTAACAATGTGTTACATTAGTAACATACAATCATATTTTTAAAGATTTTAATTATTTGGGGGAGAGAGAGAGAGAGTGCGCGCGCACACGCGTGGAGGGGGAGGGGCAAAGTGGGAGGGACAAAGAGTCTCAGGCAGACTCTGTGCTGAGCACGGAGCCCGATGAGGGACTCAATTCCAGGACACTTAGTTCACAACCTGAGCCGAAACCAAGAGTTGACTGCTAAACTGACTGCGACACCCAGGCACCCCCATACAACTATATATTTTTTTAAATCTCCCCAAAACACCTAGAACCCATTTATGGAGCAGTCTCACTCAGGATAGAGAGGTTCCTGATATTTCCATTTGCCCCTTTTCATGTGTCCTCAACCCTGCTCCACCCTGCTCTGAGCAGAGATGGACCTGCATGGATATAACAAAGGGCTCCTCGACCCCTAGCCTCCTGTTGGGTTCAGCCAGCCGGGAAGCACTGGCAGGACAGCAGAGGACAGGAGGAAGAAAAGGCTGGGGTATTTATCTCCCGGGCCGCCTCCCTTATGGGCAGAGGGTTGGCAGTGGCCGTGCATCTCTCACACAGACCACAGCTGGGGTTAGATGGCCCTCAGTACTGCAGCTCCTTCTCCCCTTCAGGCCTGGGGAAGATAACCTCTCTCCCCTGCTGCTGGCCTTCACCCATTTGCCACCTTCTACAGTCTTGTCCTATGAAACTCTCCTGGGTGACCTTCATTTGAGCATGCCTTCTGCTTCCTGCTGGGACCCTGAATGACTGGTCCTGGGGCCCCAGTCAAATCCAGTAGACTCTCCCTTCTTGTCATGTAGGGAGCTCACACTGCATTCTGGTCACTCAAATTTATTACAACAGAGCCCAGTATGCTTAGAAATTTCATCTCCTCTCTAATTTAATTCTCATTTCTTGTCCTCCCCTTGAGGATAGGGATGTGAGGGGGAAGACATGGTAGAGCCTTTTATGTCTTATACCAGGCATCTCCTGTGTGTTGGGGGAGGAGGGAGAGGGAAGGGGACAAGTCTCTCTTTTCCATCTAGCTCGAGACAGTTTCATCTTTCTTATCCATGAAAGTCTCTGGCTCACACCAGGAGCCCAGTGAGGCTGTCTAAGGGAAGAGTCCAAATGCTGATTCTTCCAGGAGGGGCAAGGTTATTCTGTGGTAACAAACCACCCCGAATCTGAATAATTCATCTTTTAAAAAATATTTTATTTATTTATTTGACAGAGATAGAGACAGCCAGCGAGAGAGGGAACACAAGCAGGGGGAGTGGGAGAGGAAGAAGCAGGCTCCCGGCGTAGGAGCCTGATGTGGGGCTCGATCCCAGAACACTGGGATCACGCCCTGAGCCGTAGGCAGACGCTTAATGGCTGCGCCACCCAGGCGCCCCCTGAATAATTCAGATCAGCAAAACCTGACTTGTCTTTACGTGGTAGATCCACTGCAGGTCAGTGGAAGCTCTGCTCATCAGATCCCTCAGGGACTCAAGTTGATGGGACGGCTGCTGTCTCCAACACTGCCGCTCTACCAGGAGGAGGGCGCTCAGGGAAGATCCTGGTCAGGACTGAAATGTATCAGGGTGTGGCTTACACTTGCACACACATCATTGGCCAGAACTAGTCACATGATGCCACTCAGTTGGCAAGGGGCCAGGAAATGCACTCTTTCCACCTGCCCAGAAGGGGTTGGTCTGAGATATTTGAAACAGTACTGATGTCTACCACAGGGCACGTGGGTTCTTCAGAAAATTCTGCACAGCCTTGTTCTCTGGCAGGGGAGATCAGCCTGCACACGGCTGACTCCTGCCTCCTATCACTGAAGGCACATTCCCTAGCTCATTGCTTCCGGGTCCCTACTCCTCACAGGCAGCCCCCCTGCGGGATAACTGACAAGATGTCTGAAGCTCAGCTGCTATTTTTTTTTAAAGAAAATTATTATGCTCAAATACACTTACCATGCAATTTATCAATTGCATCATTGTAAAGTATACAATTTAGTGATATTTATTAAATTCACAGTGGTGTGCAACCATCACCACTACCTCGTTCCAGAACATTTCCATCACCCCAAAAGGAAACCCCACACCCATCAGGCAGTTACTCCCCATTTCTACCCTCTCTCCAGTCCCAGCAATCCTTCATCTGCTTTCTGTCTATGAAATGCCTATTCTGGATATTACATATAAACGAACCATACAGTCTAGGTCTTTGAGCATAGCTACTTTCTGAGGTGTCCCTGTGACCCATAGGAAGCTCACCACATTGCTATACCAAGCCCTGGCAGGGGGTGGGATGGAGAAGGCAGCACATCCCCGATGCACAGGGAAAAAGCCACTGTATTCACTGGCCAGTGTCTTCTGATTCCCACTGCCTCCCTGGCAGAAAATGCTTACCTAGCTTGAAGTGGGCTGATGATAGCGGAAGCACAGTCAATAAGCCCTGGGGGAGTGTGGCATCTGGCCCCATTTCCCGCCTCTATTCTTGACCATATGTGCTGTTTAGCTGCTATAGTTTTCAGCTGCGGGCCCCAGTGCCAACCTGCCACAGGAAGGTCCTGTTTGACGTCTCCTTATGCATCATTTTGATAATGTTCCTCCCCCACTCAGCAGCTTTCCATGTCTATTATGAATGGATCAATCCCAAACTCTTGACTTGGCATTCAAGGCCCTCTGCAAACTAGTTTCAATTTAGCTTTCCTTCTCACTGCGCCCTGCACAAACTCTGCTCCCTTCAGGCTGGCTTGCTCAATTCACTGCCCCCAGAATGGCCTCACTCCATTTGGGTTGGGGTCCTTTACTCTGCAATCCCCACCTGGAACGTGCTTCCTATCTTCCTGAATGGGAGGCTCTTTGCTATTGTCTCCTCACGGCCTTCCTGGGCTTCCAGCCTCTTCTACTCTCTGAACTCTGCTGCCTGGTCAATCCCTGGTGGGCAGGTGTGTGCTGCCTCACGTGGCTGGTGACCTCCTACATGTTGGGGTCTCCTTCTGTGCTGGGAGGTGGAGTGAGTTGAAGGACCCACTGATTGCAGTCAGCATGAAGGCTGACCCACCATCCCCTCATGCCATGTGTCCTCAAAAAGGGAAACTAGCAGAGCCAGACAGAAGGGGGATTAGCCAAGGCCACAGAACCAAAGCTTTTTGCTGGATGGTGAGTGCAATGTTAGGAATGAGTGAGGAAGGGGACTCTGGATAGCCCCGCCATCTTCCAGGGACACCTGCCCAGGTCACGCTGGGTGACTGGGCATCGAGAAGAGATGATCTTACATGTTCTGCTTGGGGTCCTTTCAGGTTGGGCCAGAAGTACATTCTATTGTGGCCAGGTTTAGGTGGAGGGATGGGGGGGGAGGGGGATCAGGGAGGGAGCAAGAAAGGCAGATTGGGGAGGGAAGATAAGGCAGAAACAGAGAGAAAAGCAAGTCAAGGGAGGGGAATAGATTTAGGAATCCCAAACCCTGGTGAGAAGTGGGATCTTTCCCATCTTGCCAAAGGGAGGAGACCATAGTCATGGGCTCCTATTCTTTCTATGCTTTTCCCCACTCCTCCTCCCCCTGAAAACATGATGATGTTTTCCTCAAGTCACCTGCCTTGACAGTGCAAAGGAGCCCCAGCCCAGAGTGTATTCCTCCTTGGCAAAGTCCTCTCTGGGCTGTGCCCAGCTTTGTTTTTGTGTTTCTGGTTTAGTTTATTTCAGTGGGAGAAGGTGACTCGTGCCTTAGAGGAATTATTCCGAGAGCTGGACGAATGCCCAGAGGGACAGAGCTATGGTCACATCCCCAGTGCAGCCTGACCTTTCTCAGGATGGCTTAGAGCCACCCAGACGCCAGAAGTTTCTCTTGACCATGCAGGCACCTGAAAGTGGGCTGGCCCAGTCCCTGCTGCACCAGGCCCTGGGGGGTATTCTTCTTTTTAGGGCCCCCAGCTAGGCCCTCCCTAGCTCAGGCCAGACTGGCAACATTCTGTTGAGGTACTCTGACTTTCCCAAATCCTTGCTCCCTTGAAAGTAAAGGAGTTATTAACGAAGTTTATATCACTGGGGCTTTGCTAAAGCCTGTGACTTGAAGTGGGTCCAGGTGAAGGGTCCTGCTGCTGTATTCTGCTGTGTCAGCATTAGCTCCGTGCGCATTCGTGAAGACTTCGCTCCTGGACTCTGGAAAGACACCTGGCCTCCAGACTCTCCCCTCCATTCGATCTGTGGCTGTTGGCTTCATTTTGCTAAAGCCCATCTCTTAGCTTGTCATTCTTCCACTCAAAAACCATCAGTGGCTCCCACTGCCCATGGAATGAATAACCCATTTGTGCCATCAGACCTTCTTTCCTTCCTCCAGAGAGTACAAGCCGTAGGCTCTGCCACTCGTCCCTGCGGGAGGGCCTGGGAGCTGGAGAGCAGCGAGGATCAACAGGCTGGGATCCTGTTACCAGCCCGTCTCCTAGTCCCAGTCCCAGGGAATGCCACTTGGAGTGTTGGTCCGGGGATGATCCTGCCTCTTTTGCCAGACATCCTTTACACTTGGGGTTCCTTCTTATCCTAGGCTTGCCATCAGCCTTCTAATAATATTTGCTTATGCGATCTGGAAAGGCAGGTTCTAGATGAATCTCCAGGTTTGCAGATAACGCGAGAAGCAGGTGATGGCTCGTTCTTGGCATGCAGGCTCTCCTATGTTTCCTCCCTGACCCATGGCAGATGGGACTAATCCACCTTGCCCATGGAGCCCAGATGAGGCCTGGAAACGCCTCTGGACGCTACTCCAGCAGCCAGGACCCATCGATTGAATTTGGCAAGGGAGATGGAAACCTATTTGCTATCCCTATGCACACTTCTTCCAGTGAATGAAACTCTAAACCTTCTCAAGATTGCATAGAAGACACAAACAGGCCACGAAGGCGGACCCACAGTGGCCACGGGGGTGTGTGCGGAGGGGGGCAGGTTGGTGCTCACAATTGTGTGATAATTACATTTTGAGATTTAACCAAATTTTTTTTCCCCATAGCCCTTCCCTGAATGCAGGCTAAAGACGTTTTGCTTTTTTCTCTTAGTGAGCGAATGACTCAGCAAAAATGCAGAGAGAGCGAAGAGTCTAAACAGACTTTTGAAGCTCCTGGCAGAGATGGTAATTCGAGGGGGGGGGGGAAGAAGAAAAGCTTTTGACGTTCAAAAGCTTAAGTTTTGGAGTTTCAAAAGGATGGCTCCAAAGGGGAGCTCAGGGCACTGAGAACACAGGAGGAGTGGAAAAAGGAATGAAAGCAGGCAAACAGGGAAAAGCAGTCCCAGAGTGGAGGCTGGAGACTGGGGCCTGAGGGGGTCTCTGACAAGGGCTCCTGGGCCCTCACATCCCTGGGTCACATGTGGGGGAGGAATGATGCCTCCCCAGCTAGGTTTGGGGAACTGAGGCCAAAGGGGACCTGTACCTGTCTTTCCTGGGACAAGCCCAAGAAAGAGCCCACTGTGGTGTGGAAGGTGGAGAGCCTCAGACAAACCCTCTGGGTTTCTTGAAGTCCAGGGGAGCGTGAGAAACACGGGCAGGATCCTGAGTTTCTGAGAGCCGCGTGGATGCTGCAGAGAGAGAGAGGGGGGACACAAGGAGGGACTGGAACAACAGGGCAGAAGACCGTGAGGGTGGGGACCCCTCTGTGATACCAGCGTGGTAGATGACACAGAGGGCCCAGGGACCCCTTCCCCTGGCATCTGGGGAGACATGAGGAAATGATCATCTACAGGGATCCTGAATTTGGGGAGAGAAAATTTCTGCCATTGAGCAGAATGGGAGCTGAAAGGGAAACTTAAGCTTAATCATGGAAAAGGAAAGATAGTTACACTGGGGGCACATTTTAGCTGATATTTATACGCATGGCACATAAAGGTGGCTCAGGTGGTTAAGCATCTGCCTTCAGCTCAGGTCATGATCCCAGGGTCTTGGGATTGAGCCCATATCAGGCTCCTTGCTCAGCGGAGAGCCTGCTTCTCCCTCTCCTCTGCTCGTGCTCTGTCTCTCTCTCTCTCTCTCAAATAAGTAAATTAATAAAAAAGAAAGGCGTTTCCCAGACTGTAATTAGGAGGGGACATTTTCTGGCTCTTGACTGTGGCCTGGGAAGTGTACTGGTCATCTCTTTTTGGAAGCATCCAGTTCCCTGACAGCCTCCCCTGTTATCTGGAGTACTGGGTGGGCATCTAGACCGTGTGCTCCAAGAAGGACCTATGGTCTGGGAGAAGATTCAGGGTGGGTGGTCCCAAGAGAAGGAAGAAGCTGGTGGGGTGGCACTGACACACATCGCAGCTGTTTGATTATGACTGAGGCCCAGAAGGCGCCGGGCTAGCAGGAGGTCTCATCAGAAACATCAAGGGTGAGGTCCCAGGGCACCAAAGATCATGAGCTGGGCCAACTACACAGGATTGAAGGGAAGATATTGTGGAATCAAAGAGAGAATAGATCTCTGGGCCTATTAGCCCTGTAAGAATATAAATAATAAATAAAAATAAGTAATTTCAAAGAAGGGGTTAGTTTAGGATTTAGAGTTTTGAGTCAAGTAATCCTTTGTTGTCCTGCACACTGTAAGATGTCTAGCAGCATCCCTGGCCTCTACCCATAGATGACAAGTGCACCTTGACCCCTGCCCCAGCCCCAGTTGCAATAATCAGTAATATGTTCAGATGCTGCTGCACGTTTCCTGCAGGAGGGCTGGGGCAAAATCACTCCCAGTAGAGAATATTGGTTAGTTTCATGTTCCCAAAGGATGCATCATGGAATGGGGTCATGCAAAAGGGATGTGGGGTCTTCGTAGTCAAGTCAGTCTGGAAATGCTGACTGAAAATGAGCTACACAGAACATTTTGTTTGTAGGACTTCCCAGGCCTGCAATATGCCAACGGACACACGAAATCTCCAAGAGGGAGTGTGTCAGATTAGCACGCATTCAGTACACATTGGGCATTGCTACGTCAGGCACATTCATGGCCTGTAAAACATGAGGGTTAATAAACACGTCATTAGCACTTTACAGATGACATGTCTGCCCAACAGATTTTGTTTTTGTCTTTTCACAATCATCCGAGGTCAGTCTAACTATTCCTTCCTATACAAGAACTGAGACTCAGAATTAAATATTTGTCCATGACCATGCAACCAACACATGGGGAGACTGGGTTTTAGATTTTCTGTTCCATGTTCTTAATAGGGTTCCATGCTGCCTCACAGGCACTGCCCTAAGCTTCCGAAATTCATGTCCTGCCACTAAGTTTCTCCTCGCTCTTGCTGACACTGACAATCTTCTATTTAGAGTTCTCTCCAGAGACACTGTTCACTGGGTCCACATTAACAGAGGCAAATGGGAGGCTCAATGGGAAAATACTGGCTATCTTTGGCACAAGGCACAAGTTTCTTTTGATTACAATTCTTAAGTAAAACACTTTTCTTCCTTCTGAAAATGAAAACTCTGTCGTTGCATTATGTTTTCTTTGCTTGCCAGGAAGCTCAGATCCAAAATTTCGATCTTGTCTGACAGTGTTCTTTCCTCGTGGTTCTATTATTATTTATTGCATATAATTTTATACGGTTTGTATGCATCCTCAAACACATATAATTAACAAATGGAAACTTTGCAAACACTCACCCCTTAAGAAAACAATACCCCTCCATGCTTAAAAATGGAACCATCCAATTTTATTTTGTAATCATGGTGAAATGCCTATGTGTGGATCACAGCCAGGAGTGGTTACATTTGGGTGAAAGATAAGTAGCCGTCCCTGTGGGTTTCATCTACGTGACATATCATCTGATAGGAGAGTTTGGGGTTTATGAAGCCTTTGCATAATCATTATCTTATTTGATCTCATCAACTAGCCTGAGAGCTGGAGCAGGTTATCACTAATTACTATACTCACTGGACTGCTAATGAGTCAACAAACCCAGGTTCAAATATTTTTAGAGGGCTTATTTTTTGCTTTCTAATGTTTCTGGCCCAGACTAGCTGGTGGAAGAATTTAGAGGTAGAGCTGGGTCTTTGCCCTCCACGTGGGATGTTGGACCAGAGCAGGGGTGGCCAATCTGTGGTACCTGTTAATGGACACCCCCCCCAACTACCCCCACACACAAGCTCCAGGGCCCAAGAGGGGGTAGTATAGATCTGACTGATCTAAGCTCTCTTCCCATTGCGCTCAAGGATTGCCAGAGTCCTCCCCACAGTGCCCCAGACATGCATTGCCAGTGACACAACGCAAGATACCCCAGGATCGACCGACATTTTTTACAATTCTGTGAAACTCGAAGATTCTCAAATTGTAGGACTATATACAAGATTAGAAAGATGAGATTAGAGAGGTGCCTGGGTGGCTCAGTCGCTGGAGAGCATCCAACTCGACTCTTAGTTTTGGGTTATGGTTTTGGGGTTGTGGGATCAAGCCCTGCGTCAGGCTCTGTGCTCAGCAGCGGGTCCCCCGGAGATTCTTTCCCTCTGCCGCCCCCATTGCCCCCCCCTGCCCTCCGCCCCCGCCTGGGCACACTTGTGCTAAGATGAATAAATAAATCTTAAAAAAAAAAAAAGAAACCT
>NC_048234.1:25702582-25708971 GCF_002007445.2 Ailuropoda melanoleuca
TCTCTCTCTCAAATAAGTAAATTAATAAAAAAGAAAGGCGTTTCCCAGACTGTAATTAGGAGGGGACATTTTCTGGCTCTTGACTGTGGCCTGGGAAGTGTACTGGTCATCTCTTTTTGGAAGCATCCAGTTCCCTGACAGCCTCCCCTGTTATCTGGAGTACTGGGTGGGCATCTAGACCGTGTGCTCCAAGAAGGACCTATGGTCTGGGAGAAGATTCAGGGTGGGTGGTCCCAAGAGAAGGAAGAAGCTGGTGGGGTGGCACTGACACACATCGCAGCTGTTTGATTATGACTGAGGCCCAGAAGGCGCCGGGCTAGCAGGAGGTCTCATCAGAAACATCAAGGGTGAGGTCCCAGGGCACCAAAGATCATGAGCTGGGCCAACTACACAGGATTGAAGGGAAGATATTGTGGAATCAAAGAGAGAATAGATCTCTGGGCCTATTAGCCCTGTAAGAATATAAATAATAAATAAAAATAAGTAATTTCAAAGAAGGGGTTAGTTTAGGATTTAGAGTTTTGAGTCAAGTAATCCTTTGTTGTCCTGCACACTGTAAGATGTCTAGCAGCATCCCTGGCCTCTACCCATAGATGACAAGTGCACCTTGACCCCTGCCCCAGCCCCAGTTGCAATAATCAGTAATATGTTCAGATGCTGCTGCACGTTTCCTGCAGGAGGGCTGGGGCAAAATCACTCCCAGTAGAGAATATTGGTTAGTTTCATGTTCCCAAAGGATGCATCATGGAATGGGGTCATGCAAAAGGGATGTGGGGTCTTCGTAGTCAAGTCAGTCTGGAAATGCTGACTGAAAATGAGCTACACAGAACATTTTGTTTGTAGGACTTCCCAGGCCTGCAATATGCCAACGGACACACGAAATCTCCAAGAGGGAGTGTGTCAGATTAGCACGCATTCAGTACACATTGGGCATTGCTACGTCAGGCACATTCATGGCCTGTAAAACATGAGGGTTAATAAACACGTCATTAGCACTTTACAGATGACATGTCTGCCCAACAGATTTTGTTTTTGTCTTTTCACAATCATCCGAGGTCAGTCTAACTATTCCTTCCTATACAAGAACTGAGACTCAGAATTAAATATTTGTCCATGACCATGCAACCAACACATGGGGAGACTGGGTTTTAGATTTTCTGTTCCATGTTCTTAATAGGGTTCCATGCTGCCTCACAGGCACTGCCCTAAGCTTCCGAAATTCATGTCCTGCCACTAAGTTTCTCCTCGCTCTTGCTGACACTGACAATCTTCTATTTAGAGTTCTCTCCAGAGACACTGTTCACTGGGTCCACATTAACAGAGGCAAATGGGAGGCTCAATGGGAAAATACTGGCTATCTTTGGCACAAGGCACAAGTTTCTTTTGATTACAATTCTTAAGTAAAACACTTTTCTTCCTTCTGAAAATGAAAACTCTGTCGTTGCATTATGTTTTCTTTGCTTGCCAGGAAGCTCAGATCCAAAATTTCGATCTCGTCTGACAGTGTTCTTTCCTCGTGGTTCTATTATTATTTATTGCATATAATTTTATACGGTTTGTATGCATCCTCAAACACATATAATTAACAAATGGAAACTTTGCAAACACTCACCCCTTAAGAAAACAATACCCCTCCATGCTTAAAAATGGAACCATCCAATTTTATTTTGTAATCATGGTGAAATGCCTATGTGTGGATCACAGCCAGGAGTGGTTACATTTGGGTGAAAGATAAGTAGCCGTCCCTGTGGGTTTCATCTAAGTGACATATCATCTGATAGGAGAGTTTGGGGTTTATGAAGCCTTTGCATAATCATTATCTTATTTGATCTCATCAACTAGCCTGAGAGCTGGAGCAGGTTATCACTAATTACTATACTCACTGGACTGCTAATGAGTCAACAAACCCAGGTTCAAATATTTTTAGAGGGCTTATTTTTTGCTTTCTAATGTTTCTGGCCCAGACTAGCTGGTGGAAGAATTTAGAGGTAGAGCTGGGTCTTTGCCCTCCACGTGGGATGTTGGACCAGAGCAGGGGTGGCCAATCTGTGGTACCTGTTAATGGACACCCCCCCCAACTACCCCCACACACAAGCTCCAGGGCCCAAGAGGGGGTAGTATAGATCTGACTGATCTAAGCTCTCTTCTCATTGCGCTCAAGGATTGCCAGAGTCCTCCCCACAGTGCCCCAGACATGCATTGCCAGTGACACAACACAAGATACCCCAGGATCGACCGACATTTTTTACAATTCTGTGAAACTCGAAGATTCTCAAATTGTAGGACTATATACAAGATTAGAAAGATGAGATTAGAGAGGTGCCTGGGTGGCTCAGTCGCTGGAGAGCATCCAACTCGACTCTTAGTTTTGGGTTATGGTTTTGGGGTTGTGGGATCAAGCCCTGCGTCAGGCTCTGTGCTCAGCAGCGGGTCCCCCGGAGATTCTTTCCCTCTGCCGCCCCCATTGCCCCCCCCTGCCCTCCGCCCCCGCCTGGGCACACTTGTGCTAAGATGAATAAATAAATCTTAAAAAAAAAAAAAGAAACCTGAGATTAGAAAACATGAAGGATTTTGTCTGTAGCATCGGCACGGCCATCTGAAATGTAGCAGTAGATGGGTCAGCTCTAGCCGCCATAATAAAATACCATCGACAGGGTGCTTTGAACAACAGAAACTTACTTCTCACCGTCCTGGGGGCCAGAAGTCCGAGTCCAAGGCGCTAATTTGGTTTCCGGTGACGACATTCTTCCCGGCCTGCACATAGGCCACCCTCTCATCGTGCGCTCACAGGGCCGGTCCTAGGTGTGTGCCCCGAGAGAGAGCGCAGGAGAGAGAGGCCGAGAGAAAGAGAGCGCGCGTGCGCGCGAATGAGCGCATGCGCACAGGAGAAGGGGACAGCTGGAGGCCTTCCTCTCTGATAAGGCCCCAGCCCCACTGCATGAGGGCCCCATCTTTGTGAGCTAATCGCGCCTTAATGACCTCCACCAGGCCCTCTTTCCAAATACCGTCAGGGGGCGGCGGTTGGGGGGGGGGTCAGCCTATGAATTTGGTGAGGGGGCACAATTCGGTCCACAGCAAGCCGACGTGTCATTTGGGAGTAAGCTTTACTCCCCAAGTTTAGTCCAGTGTGGCTGGCGCCAACTTTTAACGCAGACATCGCGAACGGGCTAAAAATAGCATACACGAAACACCTGGAGCGAATCCTGCGCCTTTTTCAGAGTGTGGTTGCTTCAGCCACAACTGCCCTGAATTCCCCGCCCAGCTGTTCGGAATCCCGCACTCATGGTCACTTCAAATCTGACTCCGGGTCCCAAATTTGAACATGGGGCCGTAGCCCCCGACAGGGGGCACAGATCCCCGGACAGATACTGTTCCGCGGAAATGGGAAAAATGCCTTCTTGCAGTTTTAGAGAATGTCTCCACCAGAACCCACTTCTCTGTCTTCACGGACACCATGATTGCAGGGCTTTTGGTTAAAAAAAAAAAAAATCAAGACTTTCTCTGAAGTGTTGCCTTTGTCTGACTTGCAGTATAAATTAAGGGCAATTAATGTCAACACTCCCCTCCTTGCGTTGGTTCGTTTATCAGTAACTTTGCTTCCTTTGCTATCTGGTCACAGATGATGTGAGGTCTCTGTCATCCTGGGTGAATAAGATGGTAACACCCCAGCCTAGTGTTCTTCATCTGAGAGTTATGTGTTGAGGCCATGCTCCTATTCTTTTTGACTCCCTTTCCTTAATTTCCTATGAATGTACTAGAAAGATGGCCCAACCAGAAAGGAATCTTGGGTCACTGATTGACAGTCATGTATCATCCTGTTTCCCATCTCTCTCTCTCTTTCTCAAGGATAAGGGATCCAGAGCCTCGTATGATAAGGCCACAAAAGGAACCAAATTATGCTGAGCAAAAATAAATTCTTTTCCTGAGAATTTCCCAGGAGTTTGGGTATTTTTGACTCTTGCTCACTAAATATGGAAAGATTGAGACACCACGAGAAGCAGGGGAGCTGTTCTGCTTTTTTTAGTCCTTCTGTTAAGAAATCATTTCATCTCTTTGATGCTGTGTTTACAGTGTATCAGAAGTCCCCTCCCTGTAGAAAAGTCAGAGCCCTCTGCATGGTCACAGCTTCTGGAGACGTTCTCTGGCTTTTTTTTATGTATAAAGGACAAAGCTTGGGGAATGATCATGTCTATTTCCTGGTGGTCTGATGACTGCCCGACATAGGAAAATTAAGCAAATGGCATCTTTTATCTTGAAGGAGTCTTCTCTTTGCCTCCCATTCAGCATTGGCTCCCAGTGTTCTCCGAATTAATTCAGTGGGTGTGTCAGTGGAACTGAGGGGCGTGGGGGGGGCGGGAGCACTTGGATCCCAGGGCCAGGGAGGGAATCTTNAGGAGTACTTGGATCCCAGGGCCAGGGAGGGAATCTTGTACTGCCCTCTGCATGCATAGGATGCCTGTTTATGAAGGAACAGATAGTTTCGGGAACTTCAGCTAAAGGGGGTTTATTTTAAGGATACGATTGTGGAAGTCAAGAAGAGGTGGAATGGCTCAGCTTCACTGAAAATGAGTGCATTGTTCAAGGAGCATTAAGACTCATTCAGAGTTTTAGTGCTTTGGCAGGAGTAATGGTCCAAGAACAACCTGATAACCGGCCATACTGCTGGCTCTGTGTCACGTCTTCCCCTGGTGTCATTTTATGTGTTTCTCAATTTTTTTTGTGGCACATGCACATCGGTCTTTAGAACCTGGGGTTTGGTCAGGTTCTTCTTCTTTTTCTCATTTTGCTAAGAGCTCAGAATCAGCCTTGTATTTTCTGTCTGGTTATCTCTCCCTCAGGGTTGTGAGCAACCACTAATGTTCATTGTCTGGATATATTAATTCATTACTATTGAAAAATGGTCGTATTCTGATTTTATCATTCTTTATTGGCCGGGAGACAGCGATGAAGAGAAGCTTTCCATGTCAGCTGTTTAATTGCCCTGACATACAGTTCCTTCAGAAAGCAGACTAAATGCTTGATTCTGTCCTTCTGTTTATTGGTTTTCAGGAAATGAGTTGGTTCTCTGAGAAGCATACGGAGATGTTCTGCATTCCTATAAAGTCATATTTTTAACCATGTTCATGGACTATGTAGACCTTGACAGTGTTCAGGACCGCACAGGGAAAAACAAGACCCTTTTAGAAGAACTTCTCGTGCATTGTTAGTGGAAATGTCAATCATTGGAACCACGTTGAAAGGCCATTTGGCAAAACCTAGAAAACACGAAAGTACGTTTGCTCCAACCCAGCAATTCTTTTTCTAGAGAAACTCTTAATGTTGCAGGCATAGAACATTATTTATAATAGTGGGCATAACAAAAAACCACCCTAAATGTCCATCAAAAGGAGAATGACTAAATAAAGTATTACATATTCAAATGGTAGAATAGATCAATATATGGCAACATAGATTTCAAAAATATACTATTCAATAAAAACCAGACTGTAGAATGAATATGGTAACATATCACTTGTGTAAAATTAAAATCTGCAAAACAATACTGTGTGCTGTTCATGGCTACATAAATAGAGAGTAACAGCATGAAAACATGAACAAAACCCTTCTTTCTCTGAGCTCCCTGGGAAGAGAGAATTGTACTTTGTAAATTGAACTGTTTTTATATTATTTTCCTCTGTTTCTCTGCCCATTGCCCTGCCTTGCCTTCCAATTTTCCCCTAGGATTTAGGTTTGATTGACTAGTCTTATTGGTATTTCCACTTGGACTCATTCTTGCCAATGCATGCCAGGAGAATGGTTGCGACGGCACTAGGTAGTGAGGCACCTTGGGGGACCACGGTGGAGAAGTAAGAGGGAACCCCAAGGTTATACTCACCTGGTCGTTTCTGCAACCTTCCAGAAGGAAGACTATTTCTTGTGTAAACATGTCAGATCTGTAAAAAGTGCAGGAAATCAGCTCCTGAAATTGTGAAATATCAGCTGCACGACTATGGGCTCCGTGACAGTATAAAGTGCAAATTTTCATCATCAGAGGAAGACACAGACAAAGAAAAACGGAGCCCTGGGCAATGTGAGGCAGGAGCCACAGTGTTTGGGGTTGGGAAGAGTCTTGTGCTCTGAGAAATGAGACTGTGGGTTACGGGAGGCAAGCTGGCAGCCCACAGACATTTTTGGTTAAAATTGTTTTGGAAAAATGTTTTTTGGTTGAATTTTTATTGGGGAAAAGTGCACTGTTTAAAAATGGGTAAACAAATTTAAGTATTGGGGGATTTCACATTTAAAAAAAAATCCAGATTCTGGGTTCTCTTGAAAAATCTGAAGGTTGGGCACCTCGGGGCTCACTGTGTGGTGTGGTAGGGAGCAGTCACTGGGAGGTGCCGCCCCCTGCA
>NC_048234.1:25711005-25802663 GCF_002007445.2 Ailuropoda melanoleuca
AGGAAGACTATTTCTTGTGTAAACATGTCAGATCTGTAAAAAGTGCAGGAAATCAGCTCCTGAAATTGTGAAATATCAGCTGCACGACTATGGGCTCCGTGACAGTATAAAGTGCAAATTTTCATCATCAGAGGAAGACACAGACAAAGAAAAACGGAGCCCTGGGCAATGTGAGGCAGGAGCCACAGTGTTTGGGGTTGGGAAGAGTCTTGTGCTCTGAGAAATGAGACTGTGGGTTACGGGAGGCAAGCTGGCAGCCCACAGACATTTTTGGTTAAAATTGTTTTGGAAAAATGTTTTTTGGTTGAATTTTTATTGGGGAAAAGTGCACTGTTTAAAAATGGGTAAACAAATTTAAGTATTGGGATTTCACGTTTAAAAAAAAATCCAGATTCTGGGTTCTCTTGAAAAATCTGAAGGTTGGGCACCTCGGGGCTCACTGTGTGGTGTGGTAGGGAGCAGTCACTGGGAGGTGCCGCCCCCTGCAGGGGGGCATATTAGCTCTCTGGAGGCTAACTGAGGTCCGCATGGGACAGCATGACTTATTTCTGTCACCTGTCCCATTATCAGATCGCTAATGCCTACTTTGGGGCAGCAGATAATGGCATTTGCATTTCTCCCCTTGCCACAGTGTCTTCCCTTCAAACATTTTAGTCACGTGTTTCCAACCATATTCAAATGGAAACCAAGAGCCCTTGCAAGTCCGGGGCCCCTAGAGCCCCACCACCTTCCATAGGCCTTTGTTTCCTTTGGGGGTTGGGCAATGTGATTCGATTAAAATGATTAAAACGCAAGTTGGAAGGCCCTCGAAACCCCGGTTCCTCGTTGGCAGGACTGTGGCCTTAGTGCTTTTTCTTGGTCCTGCATGGCCATGAAAGATGGCAGAGTGCACCAGGCAGCCAGAAATAAATTTTACAATTCTGAATGCAGACCACACTCTATTATTTATAACACCCACAGCAATGATTCCCAAAGAACTAAGTCTAATTAAGAATTCCTGCTCATTATCTAGTGAGAAAATAGATTGGGATGAGTCCCAGACTTCTTCCTTGCCTATAGCATGGGGTGGGGGCGGAGGTGGCAGGGCGAGGGCCCCCCAAATAGGGAGAAAAAGAGGCCCAACGGCAGGTTCAAATAGGTCATTTAATCAAAAGGACTCGTTTCCACAGGGCAACCTCGCAGAAGACTTCGTGCTCCATGCCCTGAGCAGAAGCGAGTTCAGATGAGTCAGTGTGGATTGAGACTCAAATATAATAGATACTGCAGCCTAAACAGACCCATGCAAACCCTAGCTGGAATGTTTCCATCAAGAGGGCACGTGCATGACATGAACCAGGGCATGTCGGGAAGGGGTGGCCCAAGGGACACTCACCACCACCACCATTTTGCAAAATTCACTTTCCATCTCTGCTTCCTTACCTGCCTGATATCCCATCGCTAGAGAGCCATATCTTGATATTCAGACACCATTCCTAGGCATGGTCTCTTTTTATATAAATATCTTTGGGAGAAGCTTTAAAAAAAGCTTTTTAAAATACGGTTACTGTCTGTGCCGGGCTCTTCTTTACGCATGAATTCCTGCCCAAGGTGACATAGCTAGTCAGTGGTCACCAACAGTGGGGCTCCCCCAACCCCAGATTTATTGGTCTCTGTAGTAGTTCTCAGTGTGTGTTCCTAGGACACCTGTGGGTCCTGAGGTGGGTCTGTGAAGTCAGAACTATTTTCATAGTAATACGAAGACAATATTTCCCTTTTTAACTCTCATTCCCTCATGTACGTATGGTGGAGTTTTCCAGAGGCTACATGACATGTGATATTACAACAGATCGAATCAGAAGCAGATAGGAGAATCCAGCTGTCTTCTAGTAAGTCAGGCGCTGAAGAAGTTTGCAAGCATATAAAACAATGCCATTCTACTTGCTAATTTTTTTTGTTTGTTTATTTTGGAGCTCTTTGGAATTGTCAATAATTTTGAGGAGTGCAAAGCATCCTGAGATCAAAATGTTTGAGAACTGCTGTTCCATGGCACAGCTAGCATGGCGCTTAGCCATCTTCTTCAGGATGTGGGCTGAGTTGCTTTTTCTCTGAGATAGCTAGCTGAGAAAGTCACTGGGCATGGGAGTTGGGTGGGGACAAAGGTGGGTTCTACCCTGAAGGACAGATTTAGACCAGAGAAGGTAGCAGGAGGGTCCTCAGGGTGAGGAGAGGGCATGGAGGGGGGAGTCAGGAAGTGCTAGGAACCAAAGTTTCTCCATGCCCAGGACTGGGAGTCAGATATTATGGTGTAGTGGTGGGAACCAAGACCTGCTCTGGAAGACTTGTTATGGTGAAACCACTTAGGAATGGTGTGATCTGGGCCCATTGCTTGTCTTCACAGGGTTTTCCTTTTCCTTGGCTCTTGGTTGGACTAAATCAAGATTTTCAACCCAGTATGATGATAAAATCATAGATAATAATACATAGAGCAGTAATGAAAGATAACAGACAAAAGAGGAAAGTTTAGAAATATTGATTTAATAAAAAATTAAGGCATATTTGGCATTGTCTCCTATCATAATGCCACTCTGCTTATCTGAGTTCTGATGTGCTTTCTTGAATGGAAGCACAGCGAGCCCAGAATGGGTTTGCCCGGGAAGCTGTGTGTCCTCAAAGAACAGAGGAGAGACCACTTGGAAGGAGGGTCAAGAGTTACCATATTTTCTGGCCACACGGACCTGGGATTTCTCAACTCTGTCACCTGATACTTTTGTGTTCTTGAGCAAGAGATAGAATCTCTTTGTAAAAATGGAGTAATAATGCCCACTGTCTAGGGCTATGGTAGCTGTTCAATGAGAAAACGTATGTCAAATTGGCTGGTTCTCAGCCAGCAGTCGATGAAACATTGGTCTCCTTCTCTTTCTCACAGTGCCTGCACAGAGAACTAAAGACATAATATGGAGGGTTGGTCTTTTTTGGGTGTCTCTTGATGACGGGGAGGGCTGCCTCAGAGGAGTGGGTTTTGAGCACTTAGATGTTGATTAAGAGGAGAAGCAAATTGGTAACTGTGTTACATGAAGCTGAGAAGATGTCATCTCGGTGGCCGGGTCCTTCCTGGTGGCCACATGGCATGTCTCTGACTCATAGCTGCTCTCCTGGCTCCTGCTTCCCAGGAGGCATGGTGGACGAACCATAGGACGAACCAAAGACTTTGCTCCCTGCTTACCTTCTGACTTGCTGTTGGAGCCATTTGCTTTCCAAGAGGTGAGCTGGAGGAGATGAATTACTGGTTGGCAGGAGAGGAAGTAAAGGGAGGTTGTGGTCATTTTCCTTGTGATGTACAAGTGGGAAATATTTAAGCGCTTCAACTAGCCTAGTGACAAGATCAGGAAATAGAAATTTATGATTCCCAATCTTCCCTTGCTGGTTTTACTTATTGACTTTAAAATTCCCAGGAGAAGTGCCTTATTCAGGTTTAAGGGAAAAAAAAAAAAACCGCTTCGTCATCAGATCCACTCTTCCTAGCGCACACACGTGCCTTTATGTGCCTCCAGGGCGAGGCAAAAGTATGGAGGATACTTGTGATGTATTCTTGCCAAATATGTTTAAGCTGAATCTGATAAAGCCTTTAGCCCAAACTTCTAGCGTATAGGAAATAAAAGGGAGAGAGAAGCATGAACAGGACACGAGGAAATAATCACACACATTCAAGATGTGGGGGATTCGGCAGGACAATTAGCCTGGACTCTAAAATCAATGTCATGAAATATAAGTGTGTGCTGGGGGATTGTTCTAGGTGAAAAGGCTAAAGAGAGATGTCAATCGAATGCAGTGATTTGGAGAATAAAAATTAGCCATAGAAGTATATTTAGAAACAATCAGGGAAGTTTGAACTCGAACTCGTTATTAGGTGACATTAAGGATTATTGGTAATTTTCATAGGCACAATAATGGTATTGTGGTTATGGAAGAGAATGTCATTTTTCTTAGGAGATAAATTTTGAAGTATGCAGAAGTGAAGTGTCTCAATTATTGCAACTTACTTTCATATAGCTTTGGAAAAACTATATACAAAGATAAAGCAAATAGAGCAAAATGTCAAGAATCATTGCACATAAGCAGAAGGGTATAAAAGTGGTCATCATTCTATTCTTTCAATGGCTCTGCATGTTTGAAAATTTCCATAATGAAAAGGGAAAAAAGAGAGAGGGGGACTCAGGAGTTGGTACTAGATTTCCCGCTAACACTGGAAAAACTAAGATTTGGTAATCATTGTGTTACTTGGTTATGGACCAGCAGCCCACTGGTTAAAAAAGAAAAAGATGAAGCCTGTTCACTTAGACTTTTCAATGTGACAGAGAGGAAATCTAGTTACATGTCAGTCCCTTAAAGTCACGATGAGAAATCCCCGTGCTGAGATGTGGGCGACTTTCTCAGCAGGAGACAGTCCTTCCTGAGGTGGAGGCGGGGAGCCTGATGTCAAGACGAATTGAGGTAATTGACAAGACTATTAGCTAATCTTCGTTTGTAGGTGGAGTTTACAGTGGGAGACTCTTTGGTTTGCAGGAGATTTGGAGGTGCGCAGGCTGTTTGCATGGCCTTCATCAGAAATAGATTGCCTTATTTAATTCAGGATCTTATGGTCTTGAGTTCAGTGCATTTGCTCGGCAGCTGTGGAGGAGGACAGGTGAGAGCCCGCCGTCTGCATCATGGCTCATCCAGCTGTCAGCCCGATTTCTTCTGCAGACAGATGTTTCAGAACGACTGTGTTTGCTTTTTGTCTTGCCAGCCTGCGTGGGGTCTTAGAGCTTTAGACCCAGAGAGACGTTTGATTCTTAACCTGGGGCTTGTATATTCTTCCTTTGGTGACTATGGATGGACTTCTGGGATTCTGTGAATGCCTTTTTCAAGTCTCCTGGATCTAAGCTCTCTTCCCTAGGAAAGGTTCCTATCTATCAACAGATTCCAATAAATGGTTATAACTCTAGAAATTTAAGAGCCACTGATTTTGTCCAACCTCTAAACCCCACATAGCAGACAGAAAAAAATGAGAGAAAAAATTAGGAAAAAAAATCCTAGTTATTGAAATTTTTGGAATGTCTGTATATTTTAAAGAACTGACCTGGTTTTCTGGGACTGCAGACTGAGCTAATGGGCCAGTAAAATCGGTTGAATGAAATAGAGCCACTGGGGAGCTTTTGCTGTCAGCACAGAAACCCCAAATAACAGAGACAAGTCTGGTTGAAATCCCTAAGAAGGCAACAGAATTTGGGAGCAGGGTCCGCAGTCTCTAGAAGCCAGTGACATGGGGGAGAACAGTTGGATTCTTTTGCATGAATTACATTTGAGCTCTGAGAAAGAGAATACCCTTGAGAAATACTAATGTCGACAAATTCTATTGCTCCACCCACTTTCCTCTCCATTTGGCCCCCTCTAATCCATTTAAAAACAATGTGGGTCCCTTGGCAGAACTGAGTCCTTGCAGAACTGAGAACCAAGAAAAATCAGTCTTCTTCCTGAAACAAAGAAAGCCCTCTATTTGATGAAGTATTGTTGTGCTTACCTAATGAGCAAGATAAAGGCAAAAAAGATTCTTTAAACATTGAGAACAATAGGGGTGTATCAAGGGGTTGGAGAATAGTTATAACCAAGCCATTTAGGTACTTTTATCTTATTTTTAATTTTTAAATTCAAGTATAATTAACATCATTTTAAATTAGTTTCAGGTGTACAATATAATGATTCGGCAATTCTGTACACGAGCCAGTGCTCATCACAATAAGTGAGCCCCCTCACCTGTTTCACCCATGTCCCCTATGGCAACCACGAGTTTGTTCTCTATACCATTTAAGGAATTTTTGAAAGGCTCCAGCACCTGGGTGCCAGATGGAGGGTCTGGAGTGTCCTGAAGCTGCCTCTGCCCCCGTTGTGGGCGGCTCCTGGGCATGCAGGAAGCTTCCCTCTGCCTCCCATCTCCTTTCTGCCGTCTTCTCTTGCTGTCGGGTCCTCTGCTCATCCAGTGACCCAGTGGACCTCTCTGTTAGCAACATCTTCCCACGACTGCAATGACTTTCATGCCGAATTTGACATTTCCCTTATGGGACATCTGTTGGATTTTATATACCTTTCTACTAGAGTGGGAGGTCACTGAGGGCATATTCAGACATGCCACAGTGGGGAAAAAGACCTTGGTGGTCAAAGTGTCTATGACTGTGGTCTCCAAAATACCTTTCAGCCCAGATCCAGTACGCTAGAAAAGGCCCCATCTGTCTTCTACCTCAGCCTATTCCCACTTGCCATAGCTTGGCCAAAGAACCATCATCCATATGTTAAACCATTCGACTCATCAGTCGTTTGTTCTGTAATTCATTCATGTGTTCACTCATGTATTTGGGAAATGTTGATTGGCTCACAACTGGAATATACAATTACTCACCCCCCACACCCAGCAGAATATTTCCAGGATCAACATTTGAGAATCAAAATCTCAGAGCCATCTTCCATGTTCCCCTTTCCATTGGGCTGTTTCTATCCTCACCCTATCATGTGTGCCCTACTTGATTCCTCCTGCTGCATTTAACCCCATCCATGGCCCTTTTACCCCATGGGAAAGTCCTGCCCCTCTTCCACTTTGGCTTCTATCATTTCCCCTTTCGGGTCATCTTCAGTTCTCGTGTAGATCAAATTTTCTGGACTTGCCCTGTCCTTTCATGACATGTTGGCGTATCTATAGACATAAGGAATTACTTACCTGTTTTCTGGTGCTTTCTTGTCTCTTCATTCCATTGTGACTTTTTTTGATCATGCTGAACTTTTTGCCTGTAATCCTTCCACCTCTTGCCCTTTTCTGCCTTTCAAAATCCACTCATCCTTTAAGGCTGAGATATTTGAGCTCAAATGTCTGTCACACCTTCTGAGAAGCCCTCTCCCCCAAACTTTCGTTCAATCCTGCTTTCCAGTTATTGCAAATTTGATTGCATATTTCAAAAGCACACTCTGTGTTCCAGAAGGCTTTGTTTATGTAATTTATTAATGGTACTTTGAAAACTCTGATTTGTAGAGTGACATATCTGTTTCTGTTGGACTGGGAGCTCGCTGAGGTCAGAGACTGTCTATTCATTTATTTCCTGATTCATTCCAGGTGCAGGCACTGAACTAGGCACCAGAGACTGTGCCAAGGTGCTCGTGGGTTACCTGGAGAGACAAACAAGTTAACCTACCACCATCAAGTAGGGTGACAATTGACGGAGGATAAGGCTTGACACATGGTCAAGAAAGGAGAGTTTATGATGGTGAATTAGAGAAGGCTTCACAGAGGTAGAGCTGGTTGAAGGATATATTGCCTTATTTCATTAATTCTGAGTGCACATTTCCCCCCATTTTGAAACCAGAATGTGTCTTTTGATCAATGTATATATATAATGTGGCAGTGTTTCTTTTCCACCCCAACACTGATACTAATGTGGCAGTGTGTTGAACAGTCTGTGGCATCCTAGTATTAAAATATGGTACTTAAGATTCTTGTGGTTGCACATAAAACATATCAACTTGATTTTAAGTAAAAGTGTGTGTATGGGAGGTGTATTAGTTTCCTACTGCTGCTGCAATAAATCACCACAAATCAGGGGCTTTCAACAGTATGAATTTATTCTCTTATAGTTCTGGAGATCAGAAGTAAAAATGAGTCTTGAGGGGATAAGTCAGGATGTCAGCAGGTCGGTTCCTTCTGGAGACTAGGGGACGAATCTATTCCTTGTCTTCTCCGGTTTTCAGAGGCTGCGTGCATTCATTCCTTGGCTCGGGGCCCCTTCCCTCATCTTCAGCATGAATCACTTCAATCTTTGCTTCCCTTGTCACAACACCCGCTGATTCTGACCCTCCCACCCCCCAATAAAGACCTTTGTAATTACATTGGGTCTACCTGGATAATCCAAGATTATCTGCCTATCTCAACATTCTTAATTTATCACATCTGCATATAAGGTAACATGCATAGGTCCTGGGGGTGAGGATGTGGGCATTTATGGGAGGTCATCACTTAGCTTACCACATGGGGAATTTATTTAAAGGATACCGATATGCTTTTAGACTCCAACGATGGGACTATGGTTATGTCCCAGAAGGAGTCTAGAATTTCTGTTTCCTGTATTTGCTCCTGTCTCTGTGTCTATATTCCTTCTTTCTCATGGCAGACTCATTTTCCCTGCAACTCAGCCATACGCAGGAACATAACTGTCAACAATTCCTGAGCCTGTAAGTTATGGTTTCACTATCCAGAGATTGACACCCTCATTTTTGTTCCAAACTCCCAAAGAAAATCTCTGACTGGCACTCTTGGGTCCATGTCACCCTTTGCCAAAGAGCTACCCAAAACTGTGGCCATAGGCAAAGGCTACAGCTCTTCCACAATGTACAAAATGGCTGCCGGCAAAGAAGCATCACAAGGGATCCTCAACTGGGCACACACTAGAACATAGTCTTCTGTAAAGGATGACTAGCTGTTCACCAGGGAATTAAGTAAGAGGGTGCCATTTCGAATAGAATGTGCTGGCACTCGGTCAGGTGTGTTTCCAAAAGAGTCTCCATGCAACATTTATTGAATTAGGTTGAGTTGTAAAATTTCAGTGTCTTCATCGGTGGGGTTTTATTCCCTCTTGCCTGGAATCCTGTAGTCAGTCCCACGGCACCTCTCCCTCCCCTGCCATGTCACATTTTTGCCAGAATTCTTTAGTCACTTTCAGAATAAAGTCCAAACTCTAATCTAGATTCATGTGTACAATGATGAGCACCTCCCTTTCCCCCACAACTGGGACAGGAGAATAATAATGCCGATTTCATAGATGTGCTGAGAAGATGAAGTGGGTATAAGGGATTGTGATACTTTCCCACGAATCTCTAGTGTGAGTCCTCTGACCTGATCAGGTTGGCTTCCAACAGTTTTCCAAGCAGGCCTTAATTATTCTCACGGCTACAGCTTTGTTTTCCAACAGCTTTGGAAATAAACACCCGCTTCTCACCTCCTGTTTTCCCAGTCCCGTCTATGCCATTAGGCCCTGCTAGGCTACAGATGTTCATTCCTTCCTCTTACCGATAAAGCATCTCTCATTTGTTCTATGCAGTCTCAGAGCAGATTACGTAGTCCAGTTCCTTCCCAAATGTGGGAAACCATCCATACACTGCCTTCCTGACGGCCATTTTTCTTCCACGTGAACACTTTCAGTGTTGATGAGCTAAATTTGGGCCGCTCATCCCGATTTCTTCAACAGCTCTAATTAAATAACTACACCATGTAATTATCTTTTTAGTCATGACAGTCTTGCCTTTTTAATAAAATTTTCAGTTCTTCCAGGGGAACAAAGTAGCTGCTCAAAAGACATTGGTTGCATTTCTGCCTAAAATGACAACTTCACGACATTGGTACTTAAACCACTCCCACCACTTTTCTTTTCTTTCAAATTTACCATTCCTTGGAGGAGACATGTTGCCTTTCGAGGGCTTGCGATTATTGTGACGATGTCTGGAACAGATGTCTGAGCAGAAAGAAGGCAAAGGTGTCTGTTGATCCTTGAACCAACTTTTCTTGGGTCACTTTGGATTACTCTTCAACAATATTTGAATTTTGGGAAAAAAGAAAAACAAACTTTTGCAACACAACTTCTATTCCTTCCTCTCCTTTTAGTGTATTCTTTCAATCTTTACTATTCACATACGAATATATCCACATCTATATCCTTAATTTTTGCAAATTAAAGACTAGACCCTATATTTTGCTCTGCATTCCCTTTTAAAAAGACTTGACAATATACCGATGGATTCTTCTCATGTCAATATACGAAGATTTAATTATTGTTAATGGCTCCATGGTATGGCATGATTGGTCTGTTTTTTTCTCCTACTGATCGGTACATATATTATTTCCAACTGATGCCTGAATTCTGATTTCTGTACTTTAAAAGATATTAAAAAGATAAATGACCATCACACTCTTACTCATAAATTCACCTAGTATTAAGGGTTGAATTTTGTCTCCCCCACTGTTTCTATGTTGAAATCCTAGTCCCTTGAACCTCAGAATGTGACCTTTGGGTGAGTAGGGTCATTCCAGGTATAACTCGTTCAGATGAGGTTGCACTGGAGTAGAGTGGGCACCATATTGGTGTGAGTATAAAAAGAATAAATTTGGATACAGGTTGCACATGGGGAGAGCGTCACATGAAGATGGCAGAGATTGGGGTGATGCTTCTACAAGCCAAAAAATACCAGAGATTGCCAGAAAACCACCAGAAGCTAGGAGAGAGGCATTGAATAGATTCTCACAGCCCTCAGAAGGAACCAACTCTGCCAACACTTGGATCTTGGACTTCTGGCTTCCAGAAGGCTAAGACAATACATTTCTGTTATGTAAGCCTCCTAACCTGTGGTATTCTTTTTTAAAGCAACCCTAGCAAACGAACACATCTAGTCTTAAATAAGGGTGTTTAGTACCTAAGATGAAGAATACTGGGGCAATGGTTCATGATTTTGAGTAAAGGCCTTTCTAGTGTGACTGCATTATGTCATAAGATAATGACTGTGAAACAGCACAAGGCTTCTGAGAGATGGCTGGAACCATAAGGAAGTAGTGTGGCGAATGCTGGGCAGAGGCCAAGTTAACAACCAGAGATCAGGAGAGGTAAAAAAAGAAGTAATTCCTGAGAACTTTCCACTGATAGGGATGTGTAATCTAGGTCTACACACAACAAGCCATGTTCTGACTTTTAATCCAATAGGGTAATGTCAACAAGTAAGTAATGACAAATTATTTTTAAATCTAAATTAACTTTTAAATTTAGCCCTAGAGAATTAATCTTCTTCAACCTTCATCAATATCTCCTTCAAGGAAGCTCTATGCTGCTCCAAATCTGAGATTTTCGTAGCAAAGGGAGGTGGACCCGATTTTCCAGGACATCTGAGGGCACGCGGTTGAAGACTGTGTTACATAAATGTGCATATTTATAAACAGCTAAATTCCTATGCCGGCCATTCCACTTTCAAAAAATTGACTAGACGGAGCCAACAGGAAAGGTACAGATGAAGAGACTCGTTGGAACAAAGCCTCATTCACAGAACTGGGGTTGATGATGAAGAGTTCACGGAGCTGTCTGGAAGTTCTAGCCAGGATGAAGCACTGTAACATTTGAAGGCTCATCAGACTGGTGCTCCCCTTACTTGGAGTGTCCTCCTTGTGTCTTATTAAACCCTCCCTGTTCTTTAGGCACATCCCAGGGTAGCCCTTTCCACAGGCTACCAGTTTGCAACTTCTGCTCTATAAGTTAGCGTATGTGGCCCTAGGCAATTATCTCTGTGTACCCCAACTGCTCTTGGCAGGAAGATGGTGGAGATCAAGTGATGGCAAATAAACGCACAAGGAAACCCAAGTCATGTTTTAAACTACTGAGTTTTTTTTCTTTTTTTTTATTGCAAAACATTTGTTACAGAAATTTCAGAAAGTTTTTCCCATGGTATCTGCCAACTTCTGCTCCGAATTATGTATCTAAACAAACAAGCTCAAAGTGCATTGTGAATCCAATAATAGACCTTTAAAAAAGAACAATTCCTCTAAGGATTTATATATATTTATAATGTTGCTAGATATGCCAACCGCGGTCTATCCATACACAAAGAAGGAAAAGATGTATATATATTTAACAAACCCAATTTCAAAATTGTTGTATTTATAGGAATTCATTTAAAAATGATATTTGAATAATTTCCCCCATTATAAACTATGGTTAGAACGTTTACAAATGAGAGTCTAAATTCTAGATTATGAAATGTCTATGATTACAGTATACCGTGTGTACTGTTTTGCACAGCAGGAACAGCAATATAAACTCAAGTTAGACGCTGTAGTGACAAGAAGCAGATAAGCCTTGATACAATGCCATGGTACCCTTCTGAATCTCCCTCACAAAGATCCTGTGTTTGGGTCCAGAAAGATGCAGCTAGCAAATACACATGCATCTCTCATTCAGGAGAACAGGAGTAACCCTGAATAGAGTGAGTTCCTCTCTGCCCCCACCTCAGTTCTTGGTGTATTTCTTGTGTACACCAAGTATCAAGATCAAGAACATGATCCCGGTTGGCCCTAAATCAGAGGTCCCAAACTATTGCCTTTGGGACTGAATGCTGCTGGCAGACGTGTTTGTTTGGCTAGCAAAGTATTTACAAATCGGAATGTGAATGTTTGTGACGTGGGACACGTGTTCTCTCATGCCCTACGAACCCTACTTCTTCCTGTTGTCTTTCCCCAGTCCAATGGGCACATTTGTGTCCTGGCTTCAGCCCCTGCAGGTACTTGAGCTTGCAGCCCCACCATCTAGATGCAGATGGCTGGTTCTGATGATACGTGGGAGTTGGGATGAAGACATGAGGGACTCTTTTGGGGTTCAGACAAGCAGAGAATTGGATGGGGCCAACACAAACACCGGCTGAGTTAGGGGTAGGGGGTAGAGTACAGGGGGTGGGGGGAGCCTACTTAGTGGGCGGATGAGGGGTGGACAAAGTCTGAAAGCTTGACCTTCCAAGAAGCCACTGTTTCAGCTTACTGTGCCAGGCTCCATGGGGTACTGAGGTCATAGGACCAAGGGTCTGTGGCTCTGGCAAAAAGCATGTTGTGCTGAGCTAAGAGAAAGGAAGAAAGTTAAGGGGGAGAAGAAGGCTGCACATCCAGTGTGAAGCTGAATTTCCCTCTGTGACCCAATGCTCTGGGCAGCCTGCCTGTTCCTGAGGAAGGCCCAGGTCAAGGCTGGTACCAATGCAATGCAGATAGCCCCCGGACTTGTGGCCATATGTGCCCTTCTCACTTTCCAGCACATAAACTGTGCAAACAGGCAAGGGACTGGAGGCTTAAGGGGGCTGGCGGATGAAGGAAGTTAGGGAAGGGAAAATTCGCCTCACTAACTGCCAGGTGGATTACATGGCCACTGAAATCCTTTCTTAGACAGACATATAGAAATCGTTGTGTCTTGATTTCATTAGCAGCGACCAGTGCAAGGAACTCATCGGAGAAAAGGTAACAAAATGACTTTTTTTTTTTTTTAAAGATTTTATTCATTTATTCGACAGAGATAGAGACAGCCAGCGAGAGAGGGAACACAAGGGAGAAAAGGTAACAAAATGACTTTTTTTTTTTTTTAAAGATTTTATTCATTTATTCGACAGAGATAGAGACAGCCAGCGAGAGAGGGAACACAAGCAGGGGGAGTGGGAGAGGAAGAAGCAGGCTCCTAGCGGAGGAGCCTGATGTGGGGCTCGATCCCATAACGCCGGGATCACGCCCTGAGCCGAAGGCAGACGCTTAACCGCTGTGCCACCCAGGCGCCCCACAAAATGACCTTCTTGATGAATTAAAAAAGAAAAGAAAAGAAATCAAAAGAAAAAAAGTCTTGTTTTCCTTAAATCAGAACCAAGCCCTGCTTTGGTTGACTCTGATCTGGGGAAAGAGAATGTTTGACATGGAAAGGGAAGAGAAAGCTTAGGCTAGCACAGGCTGAGAAAAGTTTTCTCTCCCCGTTTGAAGAGCAGTCATTTACAAGACCGTGCAAAGTGGCTCCTCTCTTTTCCAGATGTTGAATGAATGGTTTCTGATAATGACATGGTGATTTCTTTAAAGGGCAAGCTCTTCAGAGTCACCCAGTTCTTGATTAGACCCCCAGTTACCCACCCCTCGCCCTCCCCCAGACCAGGCTCACACACAATGTAGAAAAGCCACTGGGTAGGAGGGAGGTCACGTGCATCATTGGGCCACTCATTCATAATGACCTGTGGCTTTCTGCACTGTCCGAATGGACTTCTCACTCTCCTCTCTGGCTTCACAATTTGCACCCAGTGGCCCTAAAGAATCAGAAACGTGTCTTTCCTTTATCACAGATGTACCAACACCTGCACGGGTGTTGGCCAGCCATCTCTGGGTCCCCCAGCTATACACCCTGTGGTTAATACTTTATTTCATATTAGTTGTTCGGAGCTTAAAAAAAGATTTTTAAAAAACCCTTGGTTACTTTTTTGTTTTTAATTTTTAAAAATTGAACATAATCCCCAAACAGTGTAAGAAGCCCAACAACGTGAGCGAATTCCTAGCTGGGTTAAGTGTTACAGCAGGCAACAGTCAAATGTTAAGTGCCTTTAAAAAGTCAAAAGAAACGCATAAAGCAGTGCATGCATTTTGTGCCACAAAATTAAGACTGGGTTCGGAGAGGGATTACTTCGTTTAAGTTACATTGCTATTGTTAAAGAATAGTGAGTCATAATGCAATATCTAGAACACATATACCCACCTACACACTAGCATCACTTTATCTAGAAACACACACATCAGTGTTACTGAATGAACATATTTATAAAATACTGTACACGGCTTCCGCAGGGGGTTAGCAGATGTAAACAAACGGCTAATTCAACTGGAGTTTAAAATATTATCTGAAGTTCGTTTGTCAGAGAGTCTTTCGCATTACGTGCCAGTTCGTCTTTCACAAAACACAACTTGCCTACCACGGCTCATGGGGCTGGTTAGAGGACGTACATCGGCTTAGACAAGTATTTCCTCGTGGGCTAGAGGATTGTGAAGACCATAAAGCAGATTGGGAACAAAAGTGCTCATTTTGCGAGGATGTTGAATAACATGGAGTTGGGAACATAGTTAATCCTTGCAACATGTGCTTCTTTATTGAATGTTACAGATTGGTCAATGATTATAAAGCTGTCCTGTAACGTTCATTCATACAACCACATGCTACAACTAGGCTGGGTGAAACGTGGGTTACATATACGTGTACACGTGTTTTATAATACAGCATTGCTCGACACACCCAATGGTACAGTCTATAGATAGAGCATGATGGATGACTGGATAATATTGATTACCAAGACAGAAGTTAAACAGCCCGAACATTCGGGAAGATTAGACTGCACAGCCTCAGAAAGTCGAATTAATGTACTATCCAGTTATCTACCATGATATTATCTATAGAAACCATCTTTTAGAATACATTTGAGACATTCGGAAGAAACACACTGTGTGTTTTTACAAGTACACTTTTCCCACTGGATTATTCTTATATATATATATATATATATATATATATATTTTTTTATTAAAGGGGAACTTTCAAAGTGCTAAATATATATCCTACACCTGGAAGCTTAGACTTAAAAGGAAAGCCAGTTCTGGTAAAGTGCTGTATTCTGCCTGCTAATATGCCTTCTGGCTTAGAGAAATTTACGAACTAGCCATGACAATTGTGCCCAAGTTTTCCAGCTCCTCATTCAAATCCATCAAGGAGGAAGTTTCTAACCATAAGTATGTGGGTCAATCAGGGAATTTCCATGGCCATTTTCATAAAACACTCTTAATTTTTTTTTTCAAAAGGAACAAGCGACTTAGAACAAATCATTATGTATGGTAGCATGTAAAAATTGGCACCTCAGAAGCAGATGATGAAACCAAAGCTATTACTTCTGTGAGGTCTCTATGACTTTATTTACGTTCCTCAATAATGTGCTGCTCACGAGCTGCTTAATTCACAGAGACAGGTAATTAACGTCCCCTTGATCAGGGATGGGATGGAATAAACGAGCTGAACACAAGCTGACTGTACAAGGCCACAGAATCCATGTCATATCGGAGAGCAGAGAACCCAGAAATGGGAAGAAATGGGTTGAAGCAGAATGCACATGTATGTGCACAGGAAAGAAATGGCTCATGAGAATTGAACAGCTTACGTTTAAAGTCATTTAAATTTGGCGTATGTATTTTGCACACTTCACGAAAGCTGTAAGAGCTTCGTTTTCCTGTACAACAAAAGAACTAGGCAGTCACAAGGTCAGGACTGGTAAGTACTGTGTTTCTGCGGTCCTCTTCTGTTCTCTCCAGAAATCATGATGAATGGAAACACTTGTGCACATAATTTCTTTCCCTCACTTTCCATCTGGTCTAGAATGGGGCCCTAGAGGTGCCGAGATGTCCTGCTCTGTGGCCAAAGAATAATGGTTTCACCTCCTTCTTGGATTCCTCCACGGACTCACTCAGAGAGCCTTCTGGCTTTTTAAATCATCAAATGTTAGGCTACCAGTACATCAAACTAGCAAAATAGAATTTAAGGGACCAAAGGAATAAAATCTTGGTTCCAACTCTGGTGCTAAGACTTGGCCTTCCTGAGAATCACAGAGAAATGGTCTCAAATGTAAAGTGCCTATTACAACTGTATTGATTATGAACAAACATGGTTCTTCTTCCTCGTTATCAAGCAACATGGAACCAGGGGTACATGGACCCTTTCAAGTTATATTGCAACTCTCCATGTATGTACATTTTTTTTCTGGGGAGAGGGACCAGAGCTTTCGTCAGATTCTCACTGAGATTCAGGACTCAAGGAAGTTTAAGGGCAACTGATTTATTCTCAGACTAAACGCATGTTTGCTGAAAGGGAAACAGCCAATATGGGGCTCAATAAAAATGTAAGCATTTCTAGAGCAATTACGCACGAGGGAATCTGGTTGCTTGTGTCCGATTCACCCAGATACCAAAGAGTGAAAAGTAAATCTTTAATTCTTTATATGTGGCCTCATAACTATCTATTTCTATATCCAAAAGGCTTGCTCAGAGGGGTTAAAAAAAAAAAAAGACCCTAAAGCCTAGAGCTTTTGCCCATGTATTTACTTGATTTCACATAATGAGAAAATTTGGAGCTCACAATGACAACTCAACAGGAGAACCACATATTATTTTGGGGGGCAAGAACATTAGGTCATTTTCCTTAAAGATTTTATTCTTTTGAAAATCAGTGACACAAGTAGGAATTGGAAGATCTGAGGGTATTTCTTTATCCCCCCTTCCAATCCAGGTTCTGACCTAGCAGTGTACGTCTGTACTAAAGAGTCCATAATACTATCCAGTTTAGAAATGCATGTCTAATTCAGAGTGTACTTGGTGTAACCACTTTGTGCAGGAGAAACCAGACTAAATAAGATGTCATCACAGCAAGTGTTTCCGGACAGAAAAGAAGCAGAGGGCAGGTAGCCAGTCATTTTGGCAACTTTAGTTTGGTACAAGGAAGAGTTAAGGTCATAGGGATTTAAAAAACAAAACAAAACAAAATTTCAACATCTGTCAAAATCCAACGTAACAGAATGAAATCTTTCAATGGAACTCCTTGGATATTAAAAAATCCTGGTTATATCTCAAGGTAATAGAAAAGTCCAAGCCTCTTAAGAAAGCTCTATATGCCTGTTTATATACTATATATAAACATGTCTCTGTGTGAATGCATATATACGTATATAAGCAGCATATACTATAGAAGTCTTTACGTGGTTTATTTGCTTTCTACTTGAGTCTACTATATCATTTTTATAGCTCTGTATATAAGAAAAATATTCATGGTATGCCCGCAAATGATGGCTTTGGGTTGATACCAAATTCCCAGTCAATTCTAAGGTTATTTATGATTTGAAACTTCCTTAAAAAGTACTTTGGGACATTTCCATAAAAAAGATACCAGCCCTTGAAAAACTCCAATTAAATTTATGCTGAGCTCAGATTAAATGGCAAAACTCTAGGTATGAAAATATCCACATGTGATCAGATCTTCATATACAAAATGGTCATGTGATGAGTGGTGTGAAGAACTTCCAGGTATATCTTGGAGATGTTCAGAAGACATGGTGGAGTCATGCAAATGATGACAATCGTACAGCAGCATGACACATGACACGGATGGTGGGAATATAACAGTATAGCACATGGCAATTTTAGGTGAGTTCTGCCCACTATTTTTTTTTCTTTTAGTTCACTATCACATATTCAGTGAGTGACTTCATTGATGATAGGTGAGATACAAAATAAATTAAAAAATATAAAATTATTTAATTACATTCATCCTGAGCTTGCTCGACTATACTTGAATGCCCACTGTATATCATAAACCACTTGACAAATTTTTTTTAGCCTCAATTCTTCTTTCACTTTGATTGCAATACAAAAAGGCATTTCTTTTCCCTTTATTTTCTTCCAAAAAGATAAACAGTTGTGGCACCAGAAGTGAATATATAAGAGACAGGTGAACTATGACTGTTACCTTGTTTTTTCTTTATAATGATCAATTACAGAAGTGTTGGCATGAGAAGGATGTGGGACGTTAGGTAGAACTGCTTGCTGCCGGCTTATACTGAATAAAAAGGATGCTCTTCATCAGTCACCAGTGATGGAGCCAATGTGAAAAGAAAACAGAATTGAAGTTTAGAATATCTCATTTGTATGCTGGCTACTTTATTTTTATCTTATTTCGCAATTTAGCCCTGTATCCTAAAACTCTTGACAATGGTCAGAAATGGAAAGATGCCTCCTGGCATGGAGAATGCTTGAAGCCCCTTCGGTCCCAGAGCTCATGGCTTTCTGAAGTCACTAGACATACACATTCACCTCAACCCTTCTTCTCCCTCTTTTCCCTCCCTACCCATCAAGTGTGAACACGACTTAAAGCCCCCGTGTTTGGCACTGGGCTAGACCAAGTGCTTTCTTGATCGGTGGCCCAGAAGTCACCTTTGAGTTAACACCTCCCAAGGCATTGCTTGTTTTGCTCAGCTAAGAATAAAGCAGATCAGTTTCAAGGAAGGGGAACAGGTGGCGTTCGGGGAGAAGTTTAGGGCTGGATTCTTGAGCCTCCTGCAATGCTTATTAAGGTTTAGTTGTGCTTGCTTTCAAAGCTGTGGAAGGCGGACATTCTGGACAGTCTCCTCATGGACAGGCTGTCCCCTCGCCCCTCCGGCTTGGAGGACTTACTCCTCTGGAAGGGATTTCGCAGGCTTGCTGTGTTCCGCTGCCTGTCGAGTTTGTCACTGATGGAGAAGCTCTTCCTGGTGTGTGCATATGGCGCACTTGGCTCCTCTGCCGAGTAGCTGTTGGCACGCTCTATCTTGGGAACCGCGATGTTGTTGGACAGGGTTCTGTCTGAGTTATCACCCTCCTGGGAGGGTACGGTGATGGTGGCTCTCCGGCCTTTGGCCTCATTCTCCTCACTGTCAGAGCTGGGGTGACTCAGTTCTGCTTCTCGTTCGGGATGGCAGCAGGATGAATCCTCCACTTTGCCTCCAAGACTGCCAGGGAAGGTGGCCCTGTCAGCAATCACTTGAGGGGCATTGACACACCTTGTGTCAATACAGTCTGTAATACTTGTGTATTCTGCTGTTTTCATGGGCACCCCAAAGTTGGCGTAGTAGCTCCTCGAAGGAGAAAACATGAAGCTATGAGATTTCACGATGGGGGCCTCTTCTAGAAGAAAGGGCGTGGTGGCTAGGTAGCGGCTACTTTTGGAACGCTCGATGCTCTGGTACATGGGAGGGTCAGTGTCCCAGGGGTTTTGGCATTCTGGGAGGTGGGTATAGTCTGAAGAAAAAGATCTAGTGTCCATGGAGGTGATATCCTCAAAATCAATGCTCCGGCTTGGAGGTCTGTCTGTGGGTGCGAGAGTTGCATAGGCACTACTTGAAGGAGCTGTGGAAGGTGCTGGAGCCGAAAAGGTGGGCTCACCCAGCCCAAGGATGTTCATGGAATTGTCCAGAGGGTCTATGTCACAGTGGAGTTCATCCATGGCAGAGACATAGATGTCTATACACGAAGATGGTCTTCTGGAGTCAGGAACAATGGCCAAGGTGTTTGCAGGGGCTGCGGGAGCTTTGGATTCTTTTGCTACAGAGTGGGAACTAGTAGCCCGGTGTAGGCTCAGGGACCTTTCTTTAAAAAGACTTTCCAACTTTTCTATACCACCTTTGTCTTTCATACTGACAGAATAGAAAGAATGGCTTCTCATACGGGGCATTAGGGTTGGAGAAGTTGGGGACATGGTCTCCTCACCTGCAGGGTCTAGACTCTCTTGGAGCTTGAAGGTGTTCCCCTCCTGGCTGTTGAAGCTGCTCTGGCGCACAATGTAGGCGGCGTCCGTGCAGTCTGAGGAGGTCCGGGAGCGGATCTTGTTGGACTCAGCCCGCTCCAGACCTGTCAGGCGCTCCAGGGCTGTGGCCATGCGCCCAATGAGGTCCTCGAGCTGCGCCAGCCGGATGTCCACAGTCTGGAGCGAGGCCTTCATGCAGTGCTCTCTCTCGTTGACTTCCTCCAGCCGCATGGACATGTTCTCCACCCTGGGCGAGAAACAGAAGGAGGGTCACTCAAGGCCAGGCTCCTCTCTGGAGAATCTAAATCGTTTCGAGCTGGAAGAGGCCTTAGAGATGATCTAATCCAGTGCTATTTAGCCACCAAACCCCTTTCCACTCAGTAAAATTTAATGCACAATCCCAATAAACACCAAAGTTGAGAGGTTCTTATTGAAGTGGAGTGGGGCCAAAGCACCTCATGACTTGGCTGTGACTTGCGGCAGGGTTTAATGAACTAACCAAGTATTAGGGCGTCGGCTTAATCAGTCGCCACCAAAATTAGAACGTTGGATTTTTTTTTTTTAAAGATTTTATTTATTGGACAGAGATAGAGACAGCCAGCGAGAGAGGGAACACAAGCAGGGGGAGTGGGAGAGGAAGAAGCAGGCTCATAGCGGAGGAGCCTGATGTGGGGCTCGATCCCGGAACGCCAGGATCACGCCCTGAGCTGAAGGCAGATGCTTAACCGCTGTGCCACCCAGGTGCCCCAGAAAGTTGGATTTTGATGACCTTACTCAGAACTGCACAATGGAATTTTAGAAGGCAGCTCTTCTCGTTGCAGTGTCCACCGAAGACTTGGAGTATGGACCGGGGTTATTTTTATTTTGCGGGTTTTTTTTTTTTTAATTTTCTTATTTTTAAAAAAGGTTTTATTTATTTATTTATTTATTTATTTATTTATTTGACAGAGAGAGAGAGAGCTAGAGAGCGAGAGCAGAGGGAGGATCAGATGTCCCACTGAGCAGGGAACAGGAAGCCTGGCTGATCCCAGGACCCTGGGATCATGACCCGAGTGGAAGGCAGACGCTTAACTGAGCCCCTCAGGTGCCCCCATTTTGCATTTATATAATAATCTATTTTTGTTGTTGCCATTCACAATAATCTTTTTAAAATTTTGCTCCTCCAAAGGAATTAATACAGTCCTGTCACTGAGGCACCTGGAGTTGATCTAATTTAACCCAAGCCTTCCATTAATAAAGGAAGAGCAAACATCAAAGAATTTAACCAATATTACATAAAGTAATTTGTGGTAAACCCTGGAGTGTGCATCAATAAGTAAATTCTCCTACTCCTCTCTCTCTCTTTCTGTGTGTCTCTGGATTGCTGGTCACAGATGCCTTATATTACAGTTATTTCTAGATGTCTTCACCCTCCCCACTGGAAATTCTCAACAGCGTGTCTCATATTCCCTTTTCCATTTCCATGTTGCCAGGTGCCACTAATGGTTCAGTGAGACAATTGTGGTTATAAACTTGATTTCAACAGTTTAATAAGCTGCCTGGACATTTACGTACAAAGACAGAGCCCACATATTTAAAATAAAATTGTGCCATAGTTTTCACTCGACTGGGAAAGGGAAACCAGAGCCAAGCTTTGCTCTGACCAACTTTCACTGTGAAATGCCCCAAGGCAAATCTTTTGGAGATGCTGAATGAGATCCATTCACAACTTTTCTGGAAAGGCTAAAGATAAAGATACTTGCCCAATACTCCTAGTGCGCACAGTTAAGTCCCGTGACTGCTGACCCTCCAAAGAAACATGCAGGTGTGTGTGGGGGGGAGTATAGAATGTGCTTTACAAACAATGGTGGGAATTGGGGCTGGGCCCCCCCAGCTGTTGTGATGGGGGAAGGGAAGTGGTGGGGGCAATATGTTAATAGTAGCAACACCTCCATCAGAGAAGAATACATGTTTCAGGGCCCGAAAGAGGAGTAAGAGGCATGTGGTTTCCCTCTCGGAGGACCTGGCGGTCCTTTTTTTTTTTTTTTTAAGATTTTATTTATTTATTTGAGAGAGAGAGAGCGCGCGCGTGCGCAGGAGCAGAGCAGAGGCAGAGGGAGAAGCAGGCTCCCCACTGAAGGCAGACCCTTAACAGACTGAGCCCCGCCCCCAGCACCCCAGACCTGTAGGCTTTAAAAAACAAAAACAAAAACCGGCTCTTGTGGCCAGAGTGGGTGTGTGTGTGATTCTCTGGCCTCGGGCCACATTCCTGCCTCTATCAGCAACAGCCCTCTAGGTTCCCTTCACCCAGTCCAAGGTTCTGGACTGCCCTCCTGAGCCCTGCCTTGGAGACATCCTCCAGACGCTCCAGAACCTACCCCACCATTCCCAGGAGCCTGGAGCATTCTGCCACCACGCCCAAGTGGATTCCTAAAAGACCTGTAAATGGAGCAGTTTTGTATCTGGCAAACCCAGTGCTCTTCACCCAGCTAACGCAGCTGATTCAGAAGGAAAATACAACTTTCCGGTTTCCGTTCATTTTGTGGTATAAACATAGCTTGAGAAACAAACTAGTTACAATAATAAGTTTGTGTGTCTTAGAGACTCACGACTCACTTTGTCACCATCTAGCCTGCGCAGTTTGGTTTGGCAAGTCCTGCGATTTCATTTTTTGCAATGCAATAAGCTTTAGGTAAGTGGGTAAAATATGTCCTCATTAAAGTCAGAAGCAGGGAAGACGCATTTTTGTAGTATGAGACTTTCCATTTTGGATGCTCTAGGTACTGGGTCCTCCTAGTTGTTTAGTGTTGGCAGAGTCAAAAAAGGCAAGATGGTTTTCCTTCTCCCTCTCCCTCCTTTCCTGGAGCCTGGTATATACAAGGTTGGTATGGAAAGAGATAAAGATGCTCTTTCAGCCTAACTGCGTGTGATCGCAGGTCTGAGCACTACAAAGTATCTCCCTGCTCTGTGGGGAGCTCCCTCCCTGCATCCCACCTGCCTTCAGCCCAGGATCCAACACTGCAGAGAAAAGTAGCAGATGAGAGGCACAGCTAAGGCACCATGAGGCAATGGAAGAGTTAGGAACGGTCATGGATAGTAAAGACAGAAACTAAGAAGCCCAGCGGGATGGAAAGAACAGAGAGGGGGTGCAAGGAAGAAGAGGGTTTTCAAGGACAACAAAGAGGTACCCAGGGGGAACTTCAAGAGCAAAGGAAAGGAGCATGGCCCCAGGGAATGGAATAGTTGGAGGTGTTGGGGAAGACAGCTAGCACAGGTCCACGGAGCTATTCTTCACCAAATCTCTCCTCAGCGGGCTCTCCTGCGGGCTCTGAGGTGTTTTGAAATGCCAGACTTGGGACTGCGGGGGGACTGTTTCATCCGTCTTCTCCCGGATTTCTGGATGTGTTTAGCCACCAAACTGTATGATCATTTAGGTCATGAATAGAACTACAGAACTGTCGACGTTTAACACAGGAGTTAGAAAAGAAGAAAAGATCCTGGAATCAAATTTACATGTGTTTGTTCCATAAACAGAGTGCCTCCCTTAATCTTAAAACGTTTTTTTGAGAAGCAATTGTACATGGGTGTGCATCACTGATATAAATAGGTGTGAGGGACAAGCCGAGAGTTTTGGGTCACGATTGTAGTCACTGGTTGCTAACTCTGGTCAAACCACTCAGGAGATAAAATGGAGGAAAGAATGGTAAGAATTTATAGATCAACAGGAAGTCTCAAGAAGAGAGATACAGGAAGTCACTACATAAGGAAAAGAAGAGGGACCATGGAAAGGAAGATGCCATGTGGGAAGAACACTCTATTTTTCTTTCCCTTTTTTGCATCTCTAGGCTTCGCAGGGTTTACTCAGCGTTACTTAGGAGGCAAGCACAAGAGGGATACAACTGGGTCCTGGGAGGATGTGAGATGTCTCCTGCTCCTGGACACCCAAGAAAGTGACAGCCGGGACCCCACCAGAGGGCACTCAATGGGCTGGTGAAAAGCCCAGCGAAGAAGACAGCCAGCCTCTAATGGCCAATATGATGAGGAAAAGGGCATTCACGAGAAGATTCTAATGACAAAGAAAATGTCAGTTTCAATATGCAATTCCTTAAGAACTGCTATTTTCTACAAATTTTCTTTTCTGACAACTTCAAAATGTGGTTAAAGGAAATGCAGTAAAAGAAAAACAAGGATTGGCAGGCCATGCCTGTTTTATTTATTTTTAATTTTTAAAAAAGATTTTATTTATTTATTTATTTAATAGAGAGAGAGAGAGAGAACAAGCAGGGGAAGCGGCAGAGGGACAGGGAAAAGCAGGCGCTCTACTGGGCAGAGAGCCCAATGCAGGACTCAATCCCGTGACTCTGGGATCATGATCTCAGCGGAAGGCAAACAGTTAACCAAATGAGCTACCCAGGTGCCCGGCCATGCCTGTTTTAAATCTCAAATAAAATAAGATGAAAACAGAGATTCTTAACTGTGGGGAACAAATTGAGGGTTGCTGGAGGGGAGGTGGGTAGGGGGATGAGCTAAATGGGGGATGGGCATTAAGGAAGTCACTTGATGGAATGAGCACTGGGTATTGTATGCAACTGATGAATCACTAAATTCTACTGCTGAAACTAATAGTACACTATATGTTAATTAAGATGAATTTAAATAAAAAAAAATTTAAAAAATACTCCCCGGACTGCTAGCAGTAGGGTGGCTACAGGATGAAGGTAAACACAATCCTGTATCACAGGGCCTCTCGTGGGGGGAGGGGGTATGCTGACACAGGTGTTCAAATGAAGGGCAATGATGCAGAACAAATAATGCAAACTCTTGCTTATCCACAGACTGACACCTAATTTGTGAATTACTGAAGTCCCTTGGGGTCACCTTCCCTTCCCTTTGGGCCAGTCATCCTTCTCGTCATCCTGGGAAGAAAAAGGGAGTGCAATTTAAATCCAACTCAATCAGCAGAGATACCAAAGATCAGCACTGGAAAAAGATACGGTTGGGGGGTGGGTGAAGCCCATCCTTTTTGGCTTATACTGGTTTTTGATTACTTATGAGTCTCATAGATCCTAAGTTATTCTTGTCTCCCTTTGTTATGAAAATTAGAAGTTGAATACACTATTAATAGTCACATGACTATTCCTTTTTTTGGATCTAGGTGAAGAGCAAAAAGGGCACAAAGCCCTTTGGCTCAGGAAAGGTAATGTTAGATAAACAATGCTAGAAACAATGTATATGTTACTTTGCTTAAATTGTTCCTGGAGAGAAGAAAATTCAAACTGCAACTTCCTCTGGCAAGTGGAACTTGACAGGTGGAGTGATGGGGAGGATGATCTGGAAGCTGTAAGTCAGGGGTCTAAGAGCTAAATGCCTATGGGAAGGGCAGATGGAGTAAGTAGGTGAAGCAGGGAAGCCTAAGAGGACAGAAGCAGGGATTCTGTGGCACCAGAAGGCATGCCCAGGCCAGAGGCATTCAGAATGGATTTTTTTTAAGATTTTATTTATTTATTTGACAGAGAGACAGCCAGCGAGAGAGGGAACACAAGCAGGGGGAGTGGGAGAGGAAGAAGCAGGCTCCCAGTGGAGGAGCCTGATGTGGGACTCGATCCCGGAACGCNGAGAAGCAGGCTCCCAGCGGAGGAGCCTGATGTGGGACTCGATCCCGGAACGCCAGGATCACACCCTGAGCCGAAGGCAGACGCTTAACGACTGTGCCACCCAGGCGCCCCCAGAATGGATTTTAACAATCACTGCAAGCCTAACCCAACAAACCTCTGTGGGCAGATGTTGCCCACAAGCCACCAGTTTACAAACGCTGCTTTAAATGAGTTAGAGACCAGAAAAGAACTTCCAGCTGTGATCACCAGAAAATGTAGGCAACCCTTAAAAACCAATGGGAAATAGGGGCGCCTGGGTGGCTCAGTCGTTGAGCGTCTGCCTTCGGCTCAGGGCGTGATCCCGGTGTTCTGGGATAGAGCCCCACATCGGGCTCCTCCGCTAGGAGCCTGCTTCTTCCTCTCCTACTCCCCATGCTTGTGTTCCCTCTNCATAAAATGGGAAAAAGAAGGATTTTTCAGAATCGATTCCTATGAGGTGTTAGTGATCTCTTGAATATTGTATTGCCCTCTTTATGTACGATTTCTGTGCAAAAATATGACTTAGGAATGATGCAATTAAGTTGACAATTATGGAAGTATCTTTGTATTTCTAAAAAGATTTATGCAAGTAAAACTTCTATAAATAAGTTATGTTTTACCGGCAGTGGCAGGGAGAGGAGCGTGGGGCTCGCTATGTAAAAAAACCCAAGTCTTTTAGCAGAGCTGAGTCAGCTCTCGATTTTTCTGATCTCAAATCTCTGTATTGGGGCTAACATGAAGGGAGAATTATAGAATACCCTATACACTATGTGTATAGTTAATTATGTAAATTAAACATATATACCTATCCAAATGTGTGTATATGTATTATCTATCATTATCTATCATTTATTATCTATTATCTATTACCTATCTATCTGTTGAATATAAATAAGACGGGCGATTGCACCTGCCACTCCACTCAGAAAGGATATGTCCTAGAGAATGCATGAGATGGGTAATATGGATCCTCTATTTCCTTGGTTGATCTTTGTTCCCTCATGCACCTTGTAGTGTTTCTGTTGTGCAGAGTGCAATTCTAGTGTTTAAACATTTATTTTTTGGTACACTTGCAAATGCAAAACAAACCAATACCACCACCGCCACCAACAAAAATCAAACCCCAAACAAACACAGACAGAGGCAATAGAAGCAGGATGAGACCTGGGCTTAGATTCGCTTCTCTGCACGAGGCTTGGTCGTGAGCTTGTCCTGGTCCTCCAGGACCCTGTTCCTCCAAGAAGCCAGCTAATGCCCAGGACACATGAAGGGGGTGCCTATGATCTGTCCTGAATTTCTGGGAATTGTTCACCTCGGTCTTCATCCTTGAGGGTGGGGCTCTGTAACCACCCTGAGAGGAAGAGGGTCTTGGGGAAGGTGTCTCCTGCAAGTGTTTGCAGGTGTGGGGTAAGAGGCTTAGGTGAAGGTGCTATATATAGTTCCTTCCTGTTTCCATCCAGTTCCAAGGAATTGGTGACATGGTCACAAGTTCACAGGTGCCTGTGTCTGTACCTCTCAATCTAGGTCCCCAGAGAGGTGAAGGCTTCCTTGCATCTTAACTCTCCTTCCCCCTACCTTTCTTTGCTGCCAGGTCTGTAGCTTTTTGAGGTCAAAAAGCAATCCAAAATCTCTTATACATATGCTCTGGAAATATGTTTGAGCAATAGGCAATGTGTGTACGTGGCACAATTTTCTGGAAACCACATGGCTATATGTCGATTAATAACTAGCTTTTTCAAGGCCTCAGAATGAGAGATTTTTAGATTTACAGCTCCTTCCTCTGTTTGCCAGAAAATTGCTTCACAACATATTGTCCTAGAATGCTCTATTGTGCAATGACAGATGTGCATAAAATTTGTGCATGGCTTTAAACTTTGTTACTATTGGCCGAGTACCAATGGATACAATCGCTCAATAGCATGTGTGTATATACCTGCTTATCTAGACTGCATTCTTTAAAGAAATGAAGAGCCAGGGACAGAAGAATGCCACTTATGTAAATTCTACAGAGCCACTAGAGAGTGTACAAAGTGGGTAAGCAGATATAATGTCATTTCTTGAAAACTCGAGGTCACTGACTCATATCTTAGAAGTCTAAATCCTATCAACTGAAGTCATCAATATAATGTCTTTTCCCACTATTTTTAATAGCGCCATCTTCATATCACAAATGCTTACAACTTGAAGTTACACCAATGCTTTATAATAGTCTGCACGTTCGTTACCATAGTGGTTTCCAAATGCTGGGTTTTGAACGTGCCAGCCCAGAATGAAGTTTTTATTAGTCTACAGCAAAATGAGAAAAATCAGAAAATGTAAATTCCTTTGGATTAAGCTAGATTTATTACATTTCCAGGATTCTCTTCTTTGTATTTTGGGATTTCTTTTTTTCTTGTAGTCTTACTGGTCCACAAAACTATTTGGCCAGTGAGAGCTAAAAGTATATCAGCACGGGGCAGAAGAATCTGCTTCTCTCTTGTTTTATAAAAGGAATAAAACAAAATAATTCTGAAAAAACCCCTCATCCATTATTGTAACTAATTCACAAGTCTCTCGCTGCTGTTGATAAAAAAGGCACTGGATACCTATATAAACCAGATACCAGGACTGTTCTACTCCTGCTGAAAAGATGCCCAGAGATCTACAACCTGCTGGAGACCCTTGCATTGGGCTGGGTCTCTCTTGGTTGGTGTCTGGGCTGGAATGTTCCAATTTCTGGGCTGAGCCAGCAAGCCCTGCCCTGTCCTAGACTCAACAATCTAGTGTCCAGGAGAGTGGGTGCTACTGCCAGGACCTGTAANTCCTGAAGAGGACCAGGACCTGTAAGTATGGGATTTTGGTCTGTAGACACTTCAGACGATGTTCCATTCTCTCATAAGCTTGGACAATAACAATAAACACAAGGGGATCTCTGTTTTGGGGGGCAGTGCAAACAAAAATTATCGACAAAGCATACCATGACACAAAACATCCTTGCGAGGGGCTTGCGCCCATGGAACATACCTTTCTGAAGTCACCCGTATCCTCTCATCATTAGAGGAATTGAATCGATCATCCTTTTCTCTGAAATATTCCTCTATGCACTGCTCTTCGAAATCGTGTACTTTTTTGAGCTCATCATCAGTTATGAACAGTTCTGTGGAAAAAAGTGAGTGATATAAGACAGGAAGAATAAGCAATGGCGTCTGATCTGTGGGCCTAATGACATTGCTCATTTAATCAGCGTTAAGAAAAGGGGCTGAGATTCTTTACTGAGTCTCAGGCTAAATCCAAATCCAGTCGGGCAACCTCTCTCACCCTCCTCCTCCTGTGTGTTAGACTCACTATGGAGCCCTGACGTTCTGAGCGTACCTGGTTTACTGCAGGGACTGGTTAGAATTATACACATTGTAAGGCTGAGAAAGGAGCTAAACCAAAGAAAAAGAAGGTTACTCAAAAGCTCAACTTCTGGTTTGTGGAGTGTGGCAGACACCCACAGCTGAGGCTGGAAAGCCACATCCACACATCTCCAGCCTCCTCTGAAGTTGGCAGCAACCCCAAGACCCAGTTTGGCTCCACAGAAAGAAGTCTGCTGCAGGGAGGGGTGGTGTGCCAGGAAGAGGCTCTGCTTTCCTGAGAATATTCAGGGGTAGCTGCTTCTCTCTCTATTTTCTCACCTTCCCTCCTCTTCCTGCCTTGAAGACGAATGTGATGACTGGGAGGACAGCAGCTATTTTGCTACCACAAGACAGGGCAATAAGAATAGCAGAGTCTAAAAACAGGACTCGGGGTCTTTGACTTTTGGGAGCCATTTGCTGAGCTCTGGGCTCTTACCTCTTCACTTTTTGTTACATGAGAAAAATAAAACTTTATTGATTTGTGTTGCTGTTAGTTTGGTTTTCTGTTAATCTCAGTTAGAGTAATTCATTACACTGTAGAAAGAGCCCAGTGGAAATTTGAACCCTTTTCCCTCTAAGCTTTCTATTTGCCTGGATTTGTGTTTCTGGTGGCAATAGTGAATTCTGGAATTCCTGGCCCTCTTCAGCTCTCTAGGTTTAATGTCCAGACGAAGGTGGGCATNTGATACACTGTAGAAAGAGCCCAGTGGAAATTTGAACCCTTTTCCCTCTAAGCTTTCTATTTGCCTGGATTTGTGTTTCTGGTGGCAATAGTGAATTCTGGAATTCCTGGCCCTCTTCAGCTCTCTAGGTTTAATGTCCAGACGAAGGTGGGCATTGTTTTGTCAGGAAAGTTGTTAAAACCTTCAGACTTCAAGAAGCAGTTGAGGAAGAGGCTTTGGTTTAAGCTTTAGGGCATCAGTGATCACCGAGAGGCACCTCTTGGGCCACAACCCCAGAGGTCCTGGTTTGGTAGATTTAGCATAGGCGGTCTATTTGGCACACTTCGAGAAACCACAGGAGCTTGCTTGTATGGGGCTGGATTCCCAGTGGTTCTTAACCGTGGGTGGGGTACTAAGGGACATTTAGGGGCCTGCAGGAGTTATTGGTATTCAATGTGTGGAGGTGGGATGTGCTAAATCTTCTGCAATGTGTGGGACAAGCCCACACGTTGAAGAATTATTCCACCCCAATGCCAATAGAACCTCCTTTTAGAAACACTGGGTAGAAGGTGGATGGTAGAGTGTTTTCTGTTTTTCCTTTGCCTAATAGAGAGCAGGGCTGGTTTCCTCATGAGGTCATGCAGGCATAACTCCTAAGGCTTGGGGAATGTTTAAGACCTAAAAAAAAATGATAGGTCCAGAAATGATTATGGAAAATCAAACTTAGTCACCTGCAACCCAACTCAACCCAGGTAATGATGCCTGCAGTATATATAACATAGCGTTGGGGGCACATTAATATGGTGCATATATTTTGCGGTGGGACCTCTGGACAGTATGAAGTTTAGAACCCGTGAAGGTGCTAAAACAGCTCTGCTGGAGGACTGGTTTTATTCACCAAGAAAGATGTGAGGCTAAGAATGCTCCATTTCAGGTTCTTGTGTCTTTTCAGCACTGTTTCCCGCAGAAGCGCACCCTCCCGGGCCCTCCCAAGTGTTCAGAGATGTTAGCAGTCTGCAGGATGCTGGAGGAACCAGGTGGGCACGGGATCCTACGTGACTGTCTGCAGGAGGTCGTAGGATTTCCTGCTTTGTGGTGGCCCAGGGCTGTCACCCAAAGCTTACTCAGGCCGTAGTCCCTCTCATCTGGGTCACTCTCGTGTTTTCTCCATCGGCAACACAGATGCTGGAATATCATGGTCATGTGGCTAAAGATGATCAGCGGTGGGGGCAGAACCGGCCTTTCATGGAAGGTCATGATAAGCTGATACCTCTGAAACTTCCACACTTGGTTGGATATTGATTTTACCTCAAAGAATGTATTGCTGAAATAGAGATGAGAGAGAATGAAGTGAGAAACTCCACTCCTTCCTGAAGCACCGGAGCCTGCCCTCCTCTGGCTTCCCACTCCCATCCCAAGTCCTCGGAGGAAGGACCCACTTACTTAAAGACAGCGATGAGCAGGTTGACCAGCAGGATGTTAGCCACTAAAAGGTAGCAGGCCATGATGGCCGGCACAATCCAGGCTCCCGTCTTGCAGGGAGGCAACTGGATTATTTTGCCATCCTCCCGGGTCTCATTCTGTCCACAGGGAGCTGAAGGAAACAATAGAGGCAAGAAATGAGAAACTGTGGCTCTGTGATTTAAAATAATAATAAAAAAAAAGGACTGATTTGAATGAGAGAGGCTTTTTTAGATGGAGGAAAAAGACAGCCATTTCAAAACAAACAGAAAAAAAAAAAAGAATTTTAAAAAGCCAAAATAGGAAAATGAAAGCTTTGTGACTATCCCAAGGGATACCAGAGGGGAGCTGGTTCAGCCTGTCCCCCGAGTTGTCAAGGGACATGAAAGAGGTGTTGGGACCCCTGCTTGCTCACCCTGTCCCTTGCCCCCAACACAGAGTGAAGGATACTTGCTGTCACCAGGAAGCCTGGCGAGGGCTTTCCTGGGGAGTGGCCGGGGATGCAGATTCTCACTGCCCCAACAAGTTACCACCAAAATGTGCTGGGGAGGCCCAGCCTGCCGCCAGCTGTAAGAGCAGTGGCAGAGGGGTTATTGATTGGAATGAACACCAGGGCAGCAGTTAATTGCTGCAGGAAGCAACCCAGGGGCTCCGAGCTAACGATTTGCTGTCTCAGCGTGGAAGGCATAAAACAGGGCAGCGCCTTGGGAAGTTCGTGGAGGGCTTGTCGCTCGGTGCCCCTGATGGACGGCACTTCGCCGGGAGGCCAATGAGAGGTGATGAGCCAGGACCCTGGAGCCCTGAGTTACCTGCTTTGTTCCGGTAGCATTTCTATCCCAAAAATGTGCTTTTCAAGGGCTCAGGGCACAAAACCCAACTGCACTGAATACATGGGCAAGTGCGAAAAAAAAAAGTTCTGGAGGTGGGGGTGAGGAGGAAGGTGATGTGTGGGACTGGGGGAGCGTGAGTAATGTGCTAATGAGGCCTGCTTGGAGTTTCCAGGTAAATTCAGGGGAAAAGCAAATCCTTGACAGAGCTCCTTAGTGCTGCACAGGCAACATGGCCCAGGGGTGAGATCATGCCCCCAGGTGAGCAGGGAGAGGTGAGGTCGCTCTCTGTCTCCAGCTGCCTTAGGCTGGCTTTAGAAGGTGGCCTGTCTGTACAAAGGGGGTGGGGCATGCTGTGGGCTCAGCAGTTGCCACAGGAAGCTTTTGAAGGTCTGCCAGGAAGGTTTGCAATATTGGCCCAGAATCTTGGCTGGAGTATCTGGCAAGGGAGGTCCATTCCCTTCTTAAGAGCTAACGTTGCTCTGCGGTGCACTCCATCGTGATTCTCAACCCTGGCTGCACTGGGGAGCTTAAAAATCTGCCAATGCCCGGTCCCCCCGCCCCCACCAGGCAACTGAATCCGAATCTCTGAGGGTATCCCAGGCAAGGATATTTCTTTTACAACTTCCCAGGTGCCACTCAGGAGAGTCCACTGAGCTAGACTTAGGCTGGCAAGCTTATGTGATTTTTGACATGCTCTCAAGTCCAAAAATGCATGTTCTTAGCCTAAGAGGGTTTAATAATATCAGGACACTAAGACCCTGTTTTTTATGGACAGAAAAGAAGCTTCCTTGGATCTCAGCCTGCAAGGCGATTGCGTGTTGGAGCCAGGTGTGTTCCAACAGCCGGCATTGCTGTCATTGGCAGTTGGGGCACTAAAACCACCCAAGAGAGTCCTCTGGTAGAGGCTGATCATTTACTCCCTTGGAAGGAAAACCCAGGGATGGAGGCCTCCACATGCTTCACGATGAAGTCTGAAGTCTGAGGGTGGCTGGCCCAGTGCCCTCTCCTACCACTTCCTACCCCTCCCTCAGCGCACAAACTGGACTGAGTCTCTTGTGGTTCCTAGAAATGTCATGCTCTCTCTTACTTCTTGATTTTCAGCCATGCTTCTTTTGCTTCCAGAAGGCCCCTCTGAAACTTTGCTCCCACTCCCCTGCTCCAGCTGAGTGCATCCTATTCAGTTTTCAATATTCACTTAGCTTTCTTGAGCTTTCTGGAGCCCACCCCATCTCACTTTCTGCTCCCTTCCAGCCAGGACTGGGGTCAGTATTGACAGAGACCCTCTGTCTGCTTAAGCTCTGCTCAGGCTCTCTTGGGCTCTTTTTCGCTAGGGCTGGACTTCTGCGCTTCCACGTTTGTCTCTTCATTGTCAGTTTCAGCAAGAATCCTGCTAAGTCATTTTAGCCAGAATTCCCACCCTTAATAACTCATCACCATCAATATCTGGCCCGTTTTCTCATCTTCTACCATCCCCCAGCCGGTGTCTGGACCACCCTGGCCGGCTCTCTCCAAGAAGCCTGTTTGGCCGGTAGGGCCAGAACCCTCTTACCCTGGTATTTCCTCTTCCCGATTTTCCATCCACTGACCTACCCATAGATTTTCAGTTTCCCTGGCTGCATTCGGAGTTGGGCCCGATCTCTCTCTCCTATCACAAAACTCCATTGTAGTAGCTCCCCACCCCCTTGAATGAAGTCTCCCTTGTCATCTTCCCCAGGAAATGCTAATCGCGGTTCTTTATCTGGGATTCTCAAAAGCGAAGAAGAGTAGAGACTGGAGTATACATGTGGGGAAAGAATAGCATGTGCCAGCCTCTGCTCTGGGCACTTCACAAGGGGTGACATGCCTTACCCAAGATTACACGGCTAATAAGGGATAATGCCAGAACATTCAAACATTCATCCAAAAAATAGTGAGTTCTTGCTATGTGCCAGTGGAACTGGGACTGGAGATACAGTGATGAATGAAGAAGTGAGTCTTGTCTTCTCTCTGACCTCAGAGCCTGTAAGTACTCTGATTTATCTCATGCGGCCTTTCCAAGGTAGAAATACATAATAATAGTGGTGACCACCTAGTGCATGCTTAAATGTCGGGCCCTGTGCCATGAGCTTTATTTATATCGCCTTATTTTAATCATGACAATATTCTGACACAATAGATATTCTTATCCCCATTTTACAGACGAAGAACTGAGAAAGCTTTAGAATTCCTGTCAGAATCTCAGAGAGAGAAAGAACAGAGTAGGAAGTCCATGCAAGCCTTCTTGACTACAAATTCCCATTGTGCCTCTGAAGAAAGGGTCAACAAGGGATTGAGGGGAGTTTTTCTATTATAAACAAATGCGGACACAAGCTGATAGACATCTGAATTTTTCTTGTTTCCATCAACATGAATAACAGCCTGAGCTGTTCAGATGAGGTGACAAATTCAGAGAGTGAAGAAAGAAATCTGTTTCACATTATAGGTATCAAGATGTAGGGATCCACATCGCAAAGATTAAGATGCATGCCCTTTTGATTTCATCCTATATGGGGAAAAGAAAAAATTTTTTTAAATGCACACACTACCTTTTCCCCAAAGAGTAACAGAAATTTAAAATGAAACACTAAGCAGTGTTTGATATAATCAGTGTCATCCTTAAAAATATGACGAAGAAGGATATTTCTCCAAGATTGTCCCTTCCCCTCCTGTCGGAAGAAATGTCTCAAAACCTTATTCCAGATCACAGGCAATGGAATAAAGAGCTTAGCTGAGTGTATGACTACATTTATCCTATCTTTTTTTTTTTAAAGAAAGGATTTTCAACTAAAAATCCATCCTGAGAAGATAACAGGACAGAGGATTTCTCCACCTCCTTTTGAAAATCCATACAGTTTGCCAGAGGATTTAGAATTCCATTAGCGCAGCTCCTATGGCTTACTCCGAGGGTGAATTAGATTTAGATGGCTTTGCTCTTTTCTCACACCGCTTTTTAAATTTTTTTTTTTGTTTTTGTTTTTAAAGATTTTTTAATTTCTTTATTCCACAGAGATAGAGACAGCCAGCGAGAGAGGGAACACAAGCAGGGGGAGTGGGAGAGGAAGAAGCAGGCTCATAGAGGAAGAGCCTGATGTGGGGCTCGATCCCGTAACGCCGGGATCACGCCCTGAGCCGAAGGCAGACGCTCAACCGCTGTGCCACCCAGGCGCCCCTTAAATTTTTTTTTGGCAAGACAACCGGAGATGCTTCACTTCGTATGGTTACAACCTTCTAGAAGGTCCCTGATCTAAACGTCTTAGGTGGTGGTGGAGCCAGACGGGAGTTTTCTTTATAGAAGTGTGGGGCACTTTCTATTTCTTTCAATAGGGCTACCATCGATGTCTTCTAGTAATGGAGGACAGGAAGAGCAGGCGTAAGAGGAAGACCAGGGAAGCTCCAACTTTGTAAAGTCAAAAGCACCATCTGCCAGCTCTGCCTTTGATTTCTTCTGTGGTTCATTTCTTTTCCCTTCCCCTAGCCAAACAGCTAGGTAAGAGGCAAAGCAGTAGGGACTTGACACAAAGGTAACCGTCAGGAAGGAGTGAGAGGAGGCCTCAGTTTCTCTAGTTGTCAATGGAAGGACCAGGCCCATTGCTATTCCCTACAGCATGGGACACACACAACTCAAAAGTCCAAGACGATTTTAGAATACAGGGACAGGGCACTAAATAACACTGAATTGGAGAGTGAGAAACTGATGACCTTTTCAAATCCCTTTTGATCTCCCTGACTCCATCAGAGAGAATACGTCAGTTTGAGGATAATATTTCTTTAACACTTTCTTCATGTTTGCTAAACTCCCTTGTTAGGAGAAAATTGGGCAGGCTGAAGGCTCGAACAACTGGACAGAATTTCATAATAACGTGCTTGTCATTCTGTTTATTTTATGGTTATCTTCTATTTCTATCAAATCATACTGATTTTTCAACTTATGGCTATGACAATACATTTTTAAAAATAATTTAGGTTTGAAAAAGAAGCCAATTTCTCTAAAACCATTAAAGAGTAGAACACGTTTTTACAAAACCATGAATGGTTTATGTGACTAACAACTGAAAAAATGCTAGATGATTTCCAAGCCCATCTAGCCCTGTTATTCTATGACTCTGTGTTTCTGTGACGAGGAGCAAAAGACCACAATAACTCTCAGACTGGATCATCTGTCCCTGGAGCTAACACTAGGTCACTTGTAGAAGCCTTATTTTTTTCCACTCCTGGCACAAAAGCAATCAAATAATTAGCCCCCATTGCATGACATGGAACCCAGCCCCCATGGGGGAGTGGGGGGCACCAATGACAAAGCCTTTGACTCTTCAGGGCTTCTGGTCTACTTGCTGTTTGCACACATGTTCAGCCTTGAGCTACTTAAAAAGCACTATTAAACTGAATACACCTCATTTTTTCATCCAGTGAATTGGAGAGCAGGATGTCATAAGCCTAGGTAAGTCGTGTGTGTTGTGGGTGGGGGTGGGGCATGCATTACGGGGGAGAAATTCAATTCCCTCTGTTGTCTTGGTTCTCTGGTCTTCCTATTCTAAACGCGTAGCTTACCTGGAGACAAAATTGCCATTTTTTTTTTTTTACCGTTATTTGAGAGGCTTCCTTGGTAATTCATTCTTTGGGATCAGGAATTAGTATTAGAAAGATTCTGTGCAAGTCTTGCTGGGGCAGGATGTAGCTTGTTTCACACGTCCGTGAGTTTGTTGCCATGACACGCTGGATCGACTGCATCACTAGCTCCAATTTCTATCCTCCCCCCAGTCAAGCTCCTTTGACAGTTTCTCTCACTAAGCAGGTAGAAACTATTTCTTTGCCCCTTGATTCTGAGTTTGGCCATGTGAATGTCTTTGGCCAATGGGATGCTAGCAAATGTGATCCATACAGAACCTAGAAAAAACCCTTGAGTGTTTCTGTTTCCACTCTTCCACACCAGGCATAACCATGAGGAACAGGCCCGAGCTAGCCTGCTGGAGGATTAAGCACATGGGCCTCTGATTCCAGTCACTTCCGTCATTGGTGCTCAGGCTCTTCGGGATCAGCTGACAGCCAGCTGAGTCCCTGGCATGTGACCGAGCCCAGCCAAGACCAGGAGAACTGTCCAGCCAAGCCACATCCTCCTGAACTCGATACATGCCTGCAGCTTTAAGCCACTGCCTTCTGGGGTGGCGCGTCCCATAGCATTATCAATAGGTAATGTTCACATCTACGGCCAACAGACAATGTCAGTACATACCTGATACACTCAACTTCCTTTGCACTGCTCATAGCTAGGAGAGGCAGCCTGTCTTTCAAGACAAAGCCCTCAGTTCTTCCCCACCCTCCCCGTACTGCCCCCCAGTTTGGGGCCATTCCCACCATCATCCAAAGAGGAGCAAATTCACTGAATGACCAATGAATAATCAGACTCTGTCTTTAGAACTTAAACTGAGGTGCAGGAACTTTAGGGAGAGGATGCCAGGAGCTTCACTGAAAGATCACTGGAGTCAGACCACGTTAGATCATGTCAAAGGAAAGAAAGCCATTGGAGAGAAGGAGTGGAGAGTGAGGGGAGGAAGGAAAAGGGGAGAGACAGGGAGATGACTGCTTGATTGAGGCTGGAGGGAAGCGGTGAGAAAAGCAGATGAGAGCGGTCATGTCTTCAGAGTCTGGCTTCCCCAAACCACCTCCAGTTTCATTTCCAGTCAGCTCACGTCATCATGCTTTGTTTCCTGTCTTTGAATGTCTCTGAGGTTTCCTCTTATACACTTATAGTCAGTCTTTCTCTATTTAATCTAGCTTGAGTGGGTTTCGTTTTCTCACAATTACCATTTTTCTCGTTAAGGACAGTCATTAACACCTAAGAGAGAATCAGTGTCTCTGGCTAGTCGTTTCATCAGAGGGGGCAATGATCCAGAGCGCTGGGAATTCATGGCAGTTAGGGAGGGGGCTCAGGGAAAGGCTGGAAGGACAGAAATAAAAAACATTTAGCTGACAATTTTACTAAGGGCTCACCTCACTCCTTTTGATATCTGCCTAAACAAACTAGGATTGGATGAGCTTTTTTCTTCTTCAGACCAAAAACAACAACAAAAAGTCTGAGAAAAAGTCAAATAAATGATCGACTCTCCCAGATCTTTGTGTTACTGTCCATCGCCACTGTCCTTCTTGACTGGGAGGCTCCTGTCACAGCTCCTCATGTGGCAACACCACCCCCCCCCTTCATCACAGGTGTGGAGAACCTGAATCCATTCTCACTACCTTGACCATGGAAGGTTTCCCCGGTGGGTCCACACCACCTTAGCCATCATGCCAAAGGAATATGCTTCTTGTTTTTGTTTAAAAAAGGATTGCGTGATTTTTCAGAAACCCACACACATCTATTCCGTAAGGTATCTGAAGAGGGAAGAGCCAGGCTCTTCTTCAAGAGGGAGTGTCTTATCAAAAGAGCCAGCAGTCTCCCAGCAGGGCTTTCTGTGCCGAGAAGGATCAGTCCAGAGAGCCAGACTGCGCATATCTCTGTGTGGATGTACATCACGGACACGAAACTGTACCGCCTCCACAGAAACGATCCATGGCTCCTGCCGATTCCCATCGGATCGTGCCCCCGGAGTTATATGACATTAAGGGAAATAATCAGTGTGGCCCCTAATATTCAGTAAAGAATTTACAAGCAAACACGAGTTCATGCTGACATTATTTATGAATTCCCTGGTAAGCGACAGCGCAAGAGAACCATTTATCCTCACAGCTCATGGTCCTGGCTCTGTCTGCTGGCATGCTTCCCTCCTTGGTGGCCCTCGGTCCCTTCCCACCAGGGCTCTGTTCGCCCCATCCCCTCTCCTGTTACCTTAAGGCCAGGCTCCCCCTTGTCTCTGTTTACTGTTAAAATGTGAGCTTTTCACACTTCAGCTGGTGCTCCTCAAACAGCAAGGAATCCAGATCATAGTTGGTCCACGTTGTGCTTAAACCTAAACTCCCGTGGGTGGGCTCACCGGTTCCTATCGCTTGCTGCCACATTGCGAGTACAAGTCCAACTGTACGCGGAATATAATCAGCATTGTGATCCTGTACATGGATGGGGAGCAGTACACCTACATATCGTAGATCAACAACTTTTTTTCTCTCCCAGGGCAACACTGACACATGCCAGTTACAATCAACACTTTCACCTTATATGAGTGATCTGTTAAAAATAAGAAACTTGGATGCGGGTCACGTGGAGATGCAAGGTGGGGGGAACAGAGAGGGGCAGGATGGGAAAAGCATTTTGCTGTTAATCATGGTTTGAATATTTCAAACAATCACATTGCCGTACATTTTCTGTTGGGAGATCCATCTTACTAAGCCATGTTCTGAAGTCCCTGAACACAAGGTTCTGACCAGGGGTGGGCTCAGTTTGAGTCCCAGATCAGATATTTTGTCCTCTGTGTATTACTGAGTAGGTCAATTCCTGTATCTAAGCCTCAGTGTCCTCACATCTAAGCCTGATGTCATAATAGTAGAAATAATATCAATAATGATGACACATGTGCAGCTTCCCTCCTCATTCATTCAAGCCCTTATAGAGCCCCTACCCTGTTCTAAGGGCTTGGGGTACACCAGTGATGGCACACCAGAGACCCCTGCCTTTCCACAGCCTGCACCGGGAACGGGGTGGTGGGGGTGGGGGGCTGGTGATGGTGGGTAGGGAGAAAATTTATAACAGCATAATAAATGAGTAAACGAAGTGCTGTGCTAGTAGGTGACAAGCAGCATAGAAGAAAGAAGTAAGGCAGGGCAAGAAGGATCAGGAGGGCATGTGGGTGGTTGGGAGCCACACTGAGAAGGTGAGGAGAGCAAATGAGGGTGTTGGCCAAGAGGCTATCTGGTGACAGGGTGCTCGAGGCAGCAGGCACTGCCAGCGGCCTTGGGCAGGACCCCCGGGGTCCAGTCAGCTAGTGATACTTACTGTCATCCTTCCTGGCTCTATTAAAGAAACAGTAATTCCCCTTCACCCAATTCAGCTCCTGCCTGAAGGTTTCTTGTTCTACTAGGTGAGCCCTCTCTTCATGGCTTCTGTTTTTTCTCACCAGCTCCCCGATGCCCTTAAATGAAATCAGGACCAAACTCTCGGCCCCAGGTGGGAGGGCTAAAGCCGGCTGAACTGTGGGCCTGTGCGTTCTGCGACAGGGACTCTTGGACTCCCCTGTGCACCCACCTGCCAGAGAGAAATGGGGGGATCATTAAAACAGGTGCCTGGGCTCACGCGAGCCTTCTCGCAATCCCGCCCACGTCAAGAGCTGTCCTGCTTTTATTGACCAACTGCAGCCTGCTTAGGGAGAGCTGATGTCTAATCTGACTTGAGCAAAATCACCTTTTCTAGACAGAAGAAACGCTCACAGTGTGAGCCTGGGGGAGGGAACAGGGTCTCATCCATAGCTTTGCGACAAAAACCCACGTTTTCTCATTGCAGCGAAACCTCTTAGTGGCTGCTGCTTGGGGCCAACTGTTGTACCCGCTGGGTCAAGGAACAATAAGCTTGGGTAAGGCGAACGCCCTTGCTTCCTTAAGTGTCTGAAGCTTTCCTGGTGCAGGACTCCCAGCCAAAAGCTGTGGCCCATGGTTAGTCTGAAAAATGTGTAGACAGTTGCACTCAGCAGTGTGCAAAGCTCTCACACAGGTTATGAAGAGAAAGGGTGGATTTAGGTTCACAGTTCCTGAAGATACGAAGGTGGTCATTGCTTTTTTAAGTGAAATAGATGGTTTTTATAGCAACTGCATTTTCCTCTTGGACCCGGGTACCCCCACCCCCACCCCAAGATGCTGCTGTTTTCACAAATGACCAGCTGAGTTGACCATGTTGCTTAGAGTGCTGGACGGTAAGATGAGTTCACTTTGTCACTGCACAAAGCACCAACTTCTGATGTGACAGCTGACCTGTATTTTTCTTTTTTTTAAACACAGCTATCCCATTTTTTAACAAGTTTATGCTTCACGCAGATCCACTCTAAATAACGCCGGGTGGTGGCATTTCCTGTGGCCAAGTCAGTCTGAGCAGACCTTCAGGAGAATCTGAACATTAAATTGCAAGCAGTCTAAAATGGGCTAGTTTTCGAGGCCTGCCTAGAAAAGCACAAGATGGGCTTCCCCACTCTATCCCTTGCCTCACCGTGAGGCAAAGGCTGTTCTCTGGGCTCTCTGGTGGCCCAGCTTGTGGGCTACAAACATGGGGAGTTTATAACTGAATGTTCTTTCTTTCCTCATATATTGTACAACCATTGAGTCAAAGGAGAATGATTAATATGGAGGCTCTGTGCTGCACGCTCAGTGATGACACGTACACCCGTGTGTGTGAGCACGGCCACACTCAGGCAGAGAGGAGAGAGGGGAGCTAAAAGACAGTTGTGGGGTCAAGTTCAGCTTGATTGCTAAGTTAGCCAGCAAGAGACAAGGAGCAGCCTCCCGTGTGCATTTAACGTGTGACCTGGTTATAATTGAATCCCAGTGTAAGATGCAATGCTACTAAGGCGACAGAAAACCAATGTCTGGAGGGATGAGAGCGATCGCTGCTCCTTGGGGCCACAGCAGGACACGCCAACGCGGACAGACGTAAGGTGCATGTTCATCTGTGGCCTTTCAAAGAACAGGGCTGATACAGGTCTGATGAAACAAGTTTCAAACTCAGGTATAGCAAGAATTTAGACTTCTATAGCAAGCAAACTCCAGTTACAACCACCTTGGAGATTCTATGTCAGATTCTATGCCAGATGCTTTCACATGTATTAGCTCATTTAATCGTCGTAACAACAAATACGTTTTTAAAAAAGGTATTGAGGTTCCGAAGGCTGAACATGAAGACAACATGGTGAAAATCCTGCAAGAAACACTTGAGGATTTCTCATCTGTTCATTTACTTTTGAAAATTCTATTCGACAATTAATAAAACACTTGCTATATCCTAGGAATTATTCTTCATGCTTTATAGATTTCAGCTCATAAAAAGTATGAGAAAAAAATATAAGTAGTGTCTTAGTGAGTTCAAACTGTCCTAACAAAGTGCCATAGACCGGGGGGCTTAAACAACAGATATTAACTTCCCCCAATTCTGGAGGCTGGGAAATCTAAGACCTGGGTGCCAGATGATTTGGTTCTCCAGTGAGAGCCCTCTCTCTGGTTTGCAGAGGGCCATGTTCTCATGTATCCTCATACGGCAGAGAGAGAGGAAGCAAGCCTTCCACTGTCTCTTATTAAATGGGCACTATTCTCATCATGAGGGTCCCTTTCATCTCCTCTAAATCGAATTACCTTCCAAAGGCCTCATCACAGTCACACTGGGGGTTAGGGATTCAACACATAAATTTTGGAAGAAATAATTTAGTCCATAACAAGTAGGTACTATTATGTCCATTTTACAGATAACTAAACTGAGACACAAATAGGAAGTCAATTGCTCAATGGCACACAGCTAGGAAGAGGCCTCAGAGCCTGGATTCAAACCTAGGACATTCCATCATCTTAGTAACCATACTGTTTCATTTCTCATGATGAGGGAGTTGACGGGTATGTTAAAGCTGAATGTCCAGACGTCTGCATATAGAATGCATATAGTGTTTCATTCTTTTGTCTGGGTCGGGGGCTCCCAAAGGGTGATGTGCATAGGGAATACTCAGTATAAAGACTTCTGAGAGTAAGTTTGAGCATAAGTAATTTTTGGCCAACATGCATACTTTAGAACCACATTTACGTGGATAATACATTCACTGTAAATGGAAAATGTAGACTGATTACCACAAAGATAGTGAAAGAAATTACAAAGCTCGGTTTTCATTTTATTGATTGTCCACTCTTGCTTTTGGAAATAAGTAAACTGATATTTTTTGGAAGGGGCATGAACAATTAATTCCTGGCCAAGAAGTGCCATTCATAGGGTGCTGGACAAGCTGTTTCATCTCGTAGGCTTGAAGACTCAATTTCAGTCCTCTTCAGGTCTCCCTGATCCCAGTCAACTGTGTAAACAGGCTGTTTTTAACCCATGTAAACAGTGATCTCCCCACTTCACTAGAAGGTGTAGATGGGCCCAAGCATAAGCAGTGGGCTTAGGCATAGATGTCTGCACCCACTGTGACCGATGGCTTCATTTAGCATCATGGTGTTGGGCTTGCAGTAGGATCTCTGTTGGGAAGAGGCTGAGGAATGGCCTAAAATAATGTATAATCAATGAACAAAGCCAAATCTTGTTTTACTGTCCTGAACAATTAGCCTATTACTTCCATGTTAGTAGATGAGTGAAGGAACTGGTTATATCCATGGTTGCCATGGTTATGCCCTGCTCCAACTGATCCCAGCTTACAACATGACGTTGAGTTGAGGAATACCGAGCAAAGGGATTTGGCTTTACCAACCAGTGGAAGTGTGTGAGCTTCTGAGACCAATCGAGATGTTCACAGTCATGTTTATGTGCTTCAGAATCGGAGAGAATGGCCATTGTTATGACAGGTATACAGGGTCCAGTGGGAAGAGTGGTGCCAATAATATATTCTTGCAGTGCTCTTTTCATTTAATTAAATAAATTTTCATATGAATGAATGAATTTTTTTGGTACTTATGCCTTGTTCAGGTCTGTCTCTAGTCTAAGTTGTATTTCCACGCAACTGACCCAGAGCATTGATCCATGAACAACGGTACTTAATTTGCTCTGTTTTGAGATTTAGAGGAAAAGCCAAGGAGGTTTCCATCTTTGTGTAGATTTGGCAGTCTGAATAATTACTTAGTCCTCAAGATTGGAATTACTTTAGAGTCTGGAATCCTTTATTTGTGTAGAATCCTCTTGCTAGGCAATCCATAGCTAGCTAACTTTAACATATGGTATACGTATAAAAACAATGGAATTGCATTTCTTAAAATTATGCAGTACAGGTTTTGTTGTTGTTGTTGTTGTTGTTGCTAATTTGGATTCAGTTGGCAGTTCACATTAGTAAAGGTTTAGGTCATATTATGCAATGACATTGTAAAAAGTTAATTTGCCAGACAAGCAACATTTGGTTTTTTTCTTTCTTCTCCGCCTAAGAGAATCCTGGTGTAAATTAAGTCGATTAAGTATTGGGCCATTCTGACATGACCACATCACTGCTGGGTAGAGTAGATCCAAGCACCAAGTGTCCATGGTCATTGTGTCCATGGACACCAAATGTCCAACAAGTCATTTAAGAGTAGAGAGAAGCCAGCCAGTTGCAAATAAAGCACTGGATTCCAAATAGCTCCAGCACAGGAACGCTTCTCCCAGTCTCTCAACATTCTCTTCTTCTGCGCTATTGTCTTTTATTCTTTTTTATTTCCACGCTGATTTTTTGAAGAGATTCTGAGGTCAATTTTCTGTTCCCCCAGAATAACAAGGCCATTCATTTTGAGCTGGCCAGAAGATACAATGTCCCCCTCCTGCATGTCCTAACAAATGCAAAGCCCTTGACATCTGCTTTGAGGTTCGACGGGGAAAGCCTCTTCTCTCCAGGTTCTCAAACTGCTGTGAAAGCTGGTCTCCGTCAATGCTGCCATACTGCATCTAGAAACACAGGAGAGGCAGAGAGCCCTGGACCCATGCTCTGCAGCCAGCAGCCTGGGTTCAAATCGCAGCTCTGCCATTTGTTAGCTGGGCAACGTATGGCAGGCCACTGAAGCTCTCTGGGCCTCAGTTTCCTCTACTATAAATTGGGTGATAATCGTACCAACCTCAATAGCATTGCTGCAAAGGGAAATGAGTTGTTGATCAAGTAGAGCTTTCGATAGCGCCCAATACGTAGTGAGCGCTCGGAAAATGCCAGCCATTTCTGTAAGAGGCCCTTGGCTGAGAGGCCCCCAGCCCAGGCTCCTGAGCCAGCTGCCAGGTTTCAAAGCCCAGCTCCACCTCCGGAATAGCTGTGCACCTGAGGCAAGTTACTTATTAGGTCAAACCGTATGACCGGTTTCTACAGAAATGCCAACGTCATAGGGTTCAATCTAAGGTGTGCATGATAGTCTCTGTGCCTCAGTTCGCTTGTCCACAAAACCCAGGGGCCATAATCCTACGTCCTAGGATTATTATGGGGAGTAAATGAGGGCGCATTCACATGTGGGACAGGGCTTGATATATAGAAAGCCTACTTAAGTATTTGCTATTATTATTTGTGTTACCCTCACATCTCATTACCGCTTGACACAAACTGTCCCCAAGAATAGCCTGCTTAGTAATCCTTCTTTTTGCTTCTGTCAATCAGCCTTTCTGTCTCGTGTGCAATGCCCGTCTCATCCTTCAAAGCTCAGTCCCAGTCTGTCCGACTGCCCTGCCCCCGCCATTCCCTCCATTTCTACCTCATCTCCCGGCATTTGTATCTTACCAAGGACACGAAGTTTTTACATTAGCCGCCAGTGGTTCCTGTGGCATCTTTGTCTTCTTCATATATTGACCCCGGGCTGTGAGGGTCTAGGGAGGACGTGACATTTCTTCTACTTTGTGTCTTTCCATGTGATGATTATTTTATATATTTAGAAAAATTTCTTAAGTTATATCTAAGTATGGTACCTCCTAGTGTCTTCCCGTGTTTTATTTTTTTAAAAAGACTTAAAAAAAAACTTAAATAACTTTAGACTTAGAGAAAAGTTGCAAAGCTAGTACAGAGAACTCCCAAATGCCCCTTACCCAGTGTCCTCTCATGTTAAAATCGTCCACAACCATCTTACATTTCCCAAAACGAAGACATCTATATGGGTCCACTTCTATTAACCAGACTTGAGACTTGATCCAGCATTTCACCTGTTTTCTACTAAGGTCCTTTCTCTTTCACAGGATCCCAACCAGGACACTACATTGCATTTGATCATTTTGTCCCCTTAGTCTCCTCTGGTTTATCACAGTTCTTAGTTTTCCTTGTTTTTCATGACTTTGACAGTCTTGAGGGATCCAAGTCCAGCATTTTGCAGAGTGTCACTTGATTTGAGTTTATCTGTTTCTTTCCCCCTAATGATTAGACTGGGGCTATGGACTTTTGGGAGGAACACCAGAAACATCAAATGTCCTTCTCATCATATTATCTTGGGGGTATATAATACCAACATGACTTCTCATTGGGAATGGCAACCTTGATACCTCTGTGGGTCTACAAGTTTTACATAGAATTCTCTGCATGTTAAAGTTACCAAGAGACCATCTAAACATTCATAGTAAGTAGCCTCGTTGCCAAAATCATAGCATTTTGAAGAACTGAACAGGCTTGCTCAGTTGTCCCAACCTTATCAGACCCAACACCTTTTTTAAAATAATAAATATCTTCAAATGCCTTCTTTACTATTCTGAGAAAAAAATTATAGATATAATTTATTTGTCCTCATGATCAACGAGTACAGAAAAATCAATATAATGTCCTAATTGTAATATAAAGGGGCAATACAAGGAAAATGACTTGTAATAAAATAATAAACATTTCCATATATAAATGCTCAGGTCTGACTATCCTACAAGCCCTAGTGACATGGTCAGATGCTTACACCTATATGAAGGCCCTTCACAAATGAGACAGACACAAATGTACAGACTGATCAAGGACTCAAGGTCAACGAGTGGCACTATCACTGGTGAGCTGATTTTCTCAAGGGTGAACTACCCTCAGGAAAGCTTCAAAGCCAACAAAAATAACCATCGTCCTCAATTTTCATGGTGTTTCATTCCTGGAAAAATTCACTGCTTACAGAAACCATGCAAAAATATTGTTCCTTTAAAAGTACAATGGAGTTAGACTCCGATAATCATAACCAGGTTTTTTACTTACATGTGGTGTGTGCTGGAACAGTGCAAAGCTGTGTGGGGCAGAGAACAATGCTCGATTGTGGAAATGTCCTGTGTGTTGTAGGACATGGGCCCTTCTTAGACTCCACCTACCACATGCCCGCAGTGCCCCCCAATCAGAGAGGGCAGAGAGACACACTCCTCAAATTTCAAGATAAAGTTTCCAAACTATGGGGGCCATGCTGCCCCAGTCAAGACCACCACCGGTGTAGTCAGTGTCCAATTGCTTCTATTCATACCTAGGAGCTGGGCTTGGGTCCATGTAGCCAGTACAGAAGGGCAAAACATAGCCTCGAAGTCTGGTCTGCCAGCTCCTTCCTAATCTTCATAATCTTGGTGCTTGTTGAACCCTCAACAGGACCCACTGGTAACCCTTGGATTGATGCTGGTTGATCAAATCATGCAACTCACGTCACCTACTCACACGCCTAGGTGCACGCCTACGTGCACCCCACCATCATCACAACTCAATTGCTGCACCTAACCCTTCACAGACTGTCCGTTAAATGTAGGAGAATAGTCATTTCTTTACACTGGCCTCAAAGGCCCTGCTCAACTTGACCCTCATTTGCTGCTTCAGCTTTATTTCCTACAATTTCTTCCCCCTGGCATGTTATGTTTCTACCATGCTGGTCTTCTCTCAGTTACTGGCAAGAGTTACCTGCTTCCCGCTACAGGGCCTTGGCACATGCTATCCCCTCCTCCCTGGCTCCTTTCCTACTTGTTGCCTGGCAAACTCCTACTTATTCTGCACAGCACAGCTTAAAAGTCACGTATTCAGAACGCCCTTCCCTGAGTCTCCTTGTTTAGATGTTCTAATTTCTTCCATTCTTTGAACATACACTTATCAGAGCTCATGATTAAGTATTTGTGTGACTTCTGTGTTTGATATCTGATTGCCTCCACCAGGCTGCCCAAGAGGCAGGAGCTTCACTGGCTTTCCTCATTACTGTACTCCAAGCACACAGCCTAGGGCCTCGAAAGGAGGAGTCTCTAAATCCTCGAGGAACACACGACGGGATGTATAATCGGCGTTAGGTGTCTAGAATGACTCCCGGGTTGGCTAGAAGGCAGACACAGCAGGGCACACAAAATCATGGCTTTTCATGACGGGCAGTAGCAACAGAACCTTAGTTCTGCTGCGAAGACAGAGAGGCCTGCTGTTTGAGACCGTTTCTTTTGGCTTCATTGTTTCAGTGGGCTTGGTTTCCAAAGGACACGACAGCATAGAGGAGGCTGGAAGGTTTAGACAACTCAAAGCTCCTGCCTCTTTCTGGAGCTAGCTTCCTAAGATTCAACCCTACAGGCACGCCTGGTACACTTCCTCCTTCCCCTGGTATTACCAATATCATCTTATCTCTGAATGGTCCTGATGATGTGCCTTTTAAAGTGCGAATTTTGTTTCATTCTTTTCCAAATTTCAGTCCTTTGGGTAGCACTCTTGTTAATTTGGCACATCTGCACATCACCGGTGCTATTATTTATTAATGTTTTGCTTTGAACCCATCACACCCTGATGTTGATGCAGATTTTAGCTTCAAAACACACACTAATATGCATGAACTCCTGTATTGCTGGGGCTTGTTACATTCATCTGGGAAGGCCTACTCTTTTTCTTCCCGTGTTCCTGTGGGGGAGGCACACCAAAGCAGACCTCCTTACTGTCCTTCATTTGTTAAGAATGCTGATGAACAGAGAGGTCTGCTCATTTGCTCAAGGTCACAGAGTTATCAGCGCTGACAGAATTGGGATTCAAGAGTGTCTGGCTCCTGGGTCTGTCCTGGGCTGTCCCTGTCATCCGAACTCAACCCATTCTTAACTGAGTTCTCCACCCACACCAGGTGCTCCATAAATGTGAATTGTGATGGGACTCATGATCGCTCCTCAAAGCAGACTCTTCTGTAAGGCTTTTCCCCCGAGAATATCATATCCAGGACATGCTGCTGGTACCCGGGAAGCCAACACCTTTTAGCTGGCTCTTCCCAATTTGTAATATTCGGAGCCATCTGTGAGCCATGTCTCATTTACAAATGCTTCATTCTTCTTGTTTACGTTACTGGGATGTTCACAGTTTTGATGATGAATGTTATTCTGACATTCTCATAGGAGTCAGGTAAATCTCCTCTTGGGAGGGATGATGTTATTTTTCATGTGCGTGTCTAATTCATCCGCGACGGTGCTTCTGAGAGTAGCCAAGGTATAGCCATCCCAGTGCCACAGGAAACCTTCTGTGAGGCCCCACAATGGCCCTAACACTGGAGGGAGCTCCCCTCCTGACTCTGGAAGCTACTGACTTCTGGAAGATTCCCTGCCCTCCCGACTGTCAGCATATGGTGGTGTGCTGTTACAGCAGAGCTGCACATCCTGTTTTTAAATTCCATCCATAATTTGGAATTAAGTCACACGCTGGATCCCAGGAATTCTACCGTGACGTGTTACACCAACCTGAGCTGCTTCCGACCTTAAACTCCCCTCACACTGGTATTCTTTCTGGTCCCCGCTGAATGCATCTAGATCATTCCAACCACATGGTGTGGATCCTTGCTGTTCCCTCTGACTGGAACATTCTCTCCCCAGTTCTTGCCACACCTGTTTTCATCATTCACGTTTCAACTCAATCTTATCTCTTCAAGGCCTTTCTCTGACCATCTTATGTCAAACTGCACCCCCAACTCCTCACCCCAATGACCCCCTTGTCTATTACTTGGGCCGACTTTCTTTATGGGATTTATTATGACCCCCAACTAGCTTATTTATTTGTTTACTGATGGCCTATCTCCCTCTTGACCCCAGTAGGATGAAACTCCCACAAAACAAGAGATCGCTTGTTTACTGCTTTTTCTCCGGGGCCAACTAGGGCACTTGATAGGTAGTTGCTAAGTACATAAGTGCATGACTGGCGTCCAGTCCCCGCAGTGAGGTACGGGGTAATGAAGGACCGTGGGGTCACCTGGATGGCAGCCCTGTTTTCATGGAGAAATAAGAACACAGGCTTTGGAGTTCAATAGGCCTGGGCTCCGTTCCACCTCTGTGTCCCTGGCCATGTGCCAGAGGCAAGTCATTCCATTTCCACTCTTGGTGCACATTCGCAGTAAACCAGCACTCAGCACGCTGCTCTGGGATATCACATGCCTGGTCTCGGGCCAACCGCCGTACCAGGACCTCCACAGATGCTAACGGACTTCCCCTCCCTTACAAATGCCAGAAGAAACCCATGAAACCCATGACAGCCCTTGTAACACACTTGACACCTAATAAAGAACTCGGGCGTCCTTACGTTTGGTACAATCTGCGTAAGTACGCCTGCCATACATTTTTCAAAAAGCAGTGACATTGTCGATATTTGGTTATCTTATGCAGACTCCTGGGAGCATGTAGAGTCTTAAATCCACTGAAAAGAATCCAGCCTTTTAGTGCTTGACCTGTTTGATAGAGGTGTCCCTCCCCTGTATATTCAATTACTTGCTGTGTAACAGAACCGTGTGCACCACATATAGTTTGGTAGCTGAACACCACGTTCCTCAAGTGGCATAAGTGACTTTGAAGTACCTGTCGGCACCTGGCTTTCCTGGAACCGCACTGCAACTACTCAGTTCACAGTGGCCTTTTACTTCTGAAGCCCTTGTTCAGAATATTAAAAAGGGCACACAGCAGACTTCATTCCTTTGCTTCAAGGACTGTGATTTTGTAAAGTTGGACCCCGTGGTCTACTCAGGAGAGAGTCACTGGCTCCAGCAAATGTTTAAAGATGGTTTTGAATTGGGTCCAGGGGTGCTCAAGTTGGGCAGTAACTATCACTATGGAGTCCGGTCACGGGGAGGGAGTGTGGGTCTCCTTCCCGTTTCATCCCAGATGAGGAGCTGGACTGACCGAACTGGACGATGTCACAGGACATCTGAGGTCACGCAAACCACTTTTTCTGTTAGTGCAGGACGGTGCTCTCCTGTTTTTAAAAAAGTCACTGGTTTTTTCAGATACATACTTGGGAAGGGAAGTGTTGAAGTTTGCTAGACCTTGGCTAGATCAGCAACATTTTTGGTGAATTCTGAGTGATCGCTCAGGCCTCTGGGTTCTCATTCTTCACTATAATGGCAGTTGGCTTTATTCTATCCAAAATTGGTGCCCAAGAGCAGGAGACGGGACCTACTGGTGTTTGCCAAAAGTGGTTTGTCACGTTGGCCATTGTGACGCCATCATTGCATGACATCCAACTCGGTCTTCGGTCTGAAGAGAGTGAGCAGAGCAGAGGGACAGGTGGAGCTCTGTAAGGGGTGGCACATGGGGGCCAGGGCACTTTGTTCCTGGCTTCAGGTTGTGAGGACTTGGGATCTTCTCAGATCTGTTTTCGAGGACTTTGCAGATGTGGAGAGCAACTCTCTTGTGCCATTTTTCTTTTAGAAGCAACAAGAAGTTGCATTTTGGATTCTGACAGACAAGGTTTGCTCAAGCTCAGCACTGCTGGCATTCCGGCTTGGTTAATTCTCCCTCGGGGGGCCATCCTCGCATCCCAACATGCGTAGTAGCATCCCCAGCCTCTATCATTACATGCCGCTGGCCCCCTCCAAGTTGTGACAACCAAAGATACTTCTAGGCAGTGCCAAATGTCCCCTGGGGGCAGGGGGTGGGGTGAAACTGCCCCTGGTGGAGAACCGGTGGGGTAGACCTTAGCTGTGGGAGATTTCATGGTCACATGAAAACGGAGTATTCCAGCTTCTCTTGGCTGTCCTGGGGCTTTAAGGCCTTTGACTTTCCTGGAAAATAGATTTCTTACAGACCTGCAGAGAGGCCAAGGAGGAACTAAAGGAAAAGATTTGATGGGGTGGCACCCAAATGCATTCGACTCGTCTTCTCTCTCTTCCTCCCTCTCGTCTGCACCAGGCAGTCTTCTAGCAGTGAAGGGGGGAGGTGGCGCAGATTAGGGGCACCCTGGCTGAACTGGACAAGCTGGAGCTGGGAGCCCGGGGCCTTCAGACTAAACTGGGAGGGCCTGAGGATTTTTGAACTTCAAGCAATCCCGATATTGCGATTTACTGCTGGCAGCATGGAAGGTGGTTTTTGGAGGCAGGCCACGCATCAGCCGGGGCCCTTGGCAAAACTGCAATGTAGGCAAAGCTGTTTTTGCCACCACCTCTCTTTGTGAACCTCCCCCATGCCCTGTCTCCCTTTCTCTGCCCTCCAGGCACACAGTCGCCTATGCTGTCCTCGGCTGCTCAAAGTCTGCCTCATCCGCCTGGCCTGAGCCATCTGCTTCTTTACCTGCCCCCATTTTAGCTCTCTTTATCCAAATACTGATTTCAGCTATTTTGGGGGTTAAGATTAAAGATTCAAATACTTCACACTGAGGGGAGAAGAGTCAGTAGGTTTAACCTATTCAGTGGCTGTCGTGATTCTTGAAGCTTGCTACTCCTCCTCTTCTAGAAGACATTTGGGAACAAAGGGTTTTCTGTGGCTTACCTAGTTTCCCTGAAATGAGCGTCCTGGTTGTGTATTTTCCCAGTCACAGTCTCCCCGCCCAGCAGTCACAGATTATGGAATCCATAAACTAGAGAATTAACTTGGAAAGGAGCTCCACACAAGGTGAGCTGTGATTTCCCATAAAAAAATGACCCAAATTCCTGAGCTTGGCCAACAAAGCCCTTTACAATTCCCCTTTCTAACCTCTTCTCCATTCATTCACTCAAACTTGGTGAAACAGATGGGCACAGCCCCTGGCACCCACTCTCCTAAAATGCATATTGTCCAGTGAGGGATATACAAAGCAAACCAGACAAAAATGAGAAAATGGCATGTGTTGGCCCAGGCCAGGTCAAGGAGGCCTGGGAGCACCTTGCAGGGGGTACTAACCCCAATGGCTGGTCCAGGGAGGGAGTCTCTCTATCTCCACACGCCTATACCGGACATACCTTGTCACCTCTCTCACTTTGTACCTGATAGTCCCTCTGTCTAAATGCCCTCCCCTCACCTGTCTGGAAAACTCTTCATGATTCAGCTTATTCACTATCCCCAGGAGAAATCCTCTGACTGTACTTTGTCCTCTCTTGCTTTGCTTTGCCACGTCTCCCCCGCTCACCCCCCAAACAAGTGTGTTTTCTTTAAGTGTATACATCCATTCCTTGGAAATGTGTATCATGGTGATTTGCAATGATGTGTTTACTTGTCAGTCCTCCCCAGTAAACTTTCTTCAGAGCCACAGCAACAAAGTGTATCTCTTTTTGATCCCCAGCTCCTAGTACTGTGCCTGGCACACAGAAGGTCTCAGTAAATGTCACTGTATGAATGAGCTCATTCAAACTAGAATCTGGAAGATGTGATCGTAGGTTGCCTGCTTTATTCTTTTATCTTACGTTGTGAGATTTCTATACAGAACAGTCCATAAAACATACGTCCGGTATAAAATGAAAACCCATGTAACCACAACCCAGGTCAAGAAATTGCTCCCCTCTATTCTTAACCCATCAGTGGGTGTCATCTACTCCAATTGAGTGTGTCACAAAGACAAGGACTCAAAATTCCATGTCTGACCTGAAGTTATTGGGGTCTTCTGCGAAGCATCTCTTCAGCTTGAACCTCAGGCCTGAGATTCCAGATACCACAAACTTGGCTAAAAGCCAAGCAATTCAGTCAAACATCACTTGGCAGACGCGGCCTGAAATCTAGCTACAGGAAGCTATTCGCTCCACTGGACAGTATCTTGTACGAGATCTGGAGCACCTTACTCTCCCCTACATACCGAGGCTGCAGGTTTATTTGGACTCTGCCACATTCGAGAAAAAACAATGAACACGTGAGCCTATCTTCTAATAGTTAACCTGCGTGGAGACCGGTCTATTTTTTGGTGGCTGTTAATACTGATCAGCTAAAATCTTGCCGTGCTATCAGAAGGGGCGTACTCTGCTCTGCTTTGAGTGGAAAGCAGCCATCTGCCTCACTGCATTTGGTCTGAACACTGTGCCTTTGGAAAGGCCTGCAGTTCCAGGAGGCATGGCAACCCCCTCAGCGCAGTGCAGCTCACAGCCGGCAGGGCTGACTGCACGGGTCTCATCCAGTCCCACCGCTGCGCCCCCAGCCATCTCTTCCTTCCCCAGTTGCCCTCCGCAAGCAAGCGCAGGCCAGTAGGCCTTCCTGCATTTCTCCTCCTTCCCTTTATCCCTCCCTCTCCCCTTCCCTTCCTTTCTTTCTTCTGTATAGCTGTCCAGCAGTAATTTCTACACACAGACTAGAATAAGGATTGTTCAATAAATATTTCTTGAGCCCGGCTGTAATTCTTTTCTTAAACATAAATTCAGCTAAATTTCAGGAAGTTGTCAATTCTAGGGTCCTCTGACTTCTTTTCTTTTCTTTTCTTTTCTTTTCTTTTCTTTTCTTTTCTTTCTTTCTTTCTTTCTTTTTCCTTCCTTCTTTCTTTTTCTTTCTTTCTTTCTTTCTTTCTTTCTTTCTTTCTTTCTTTCTTTCTTTCTTTCTTTCTTTCTTTCTTCTTTCATGCATGAATCCACTATCACTGAATTTAACTTAACTCAAATTAGAACAATTTTTTGGGTAAAGCAGATAACAACTATCCTCTTTCTATTGCTTGCTTCTTGGGGTTTAATTCATGCATTGTTTTCTGAGCATCTACTATGTGACACAGTCTGAGATGCTGAGGCTACAGCAGGGAACAAGGCAGAGGTGGTCCCTTTTCTCATGGGGCTGGCATTTTAAAGGGTTTCTATATTCTAGAACTGAGCTGACCAATATGGTAGTCACTAACAACATGCAGCTATTTAAATTAATTAAAATTAAATAAAATTTAAAATTAACTGTCTTCGTACCAGCCACATTTCAAGGGCTCGCTAACCACATGTGGCTAGCAGCTAGGGATTGGACAGTGCAGATCTAGACCAGTCCCACCATCGCAGAAGAATCTACTGAACAAGGCTCTTCTGGAGGAATTTGCCAGACCTACTACCATTCTGAGACTTTAAGAAATCCCCATAGCAATACTTGGATGATTTATTTTGATACCAGATCATGATTCCTTTACATATAACGCACCCTTTGAAGCATGGAGATTTGAAGCATAGCTCCAGACATGCCAGCGAGCTTATTTTTATTTTGAGCATCCTGTTTTACTTACAAGACAGCTAAATCAGTGTGGTGGAATAGCCTTCTGAAATACTCATTTTTCCCTCTTGTCTTTTAAGCAGGTATTGGCTCTGTATCAGGGAAAGAGAGGCTGTAGGGCAGAATCCAGAAATAGCCTTTGAGTCTCTGGCTGCTTTTGTGGTCCACACGTATGAGCTCAGGACCTTCGAGCATTTGTAGAAGGGAAAACGAAAAGGAGGATTTGAGGGATAGGTACGAATGTCTCGGCAGAAGCAGGACTGGGGGAGAGAAGAGAGAAATGTTTGTGCACACAGGTGACGGTGTTTGAGAGGGAATGCCAACTTGCATGTGCTTTGTGGACTCAGGCTGCATGGTTTTCCTGGCTGTTCTGTTGGGGGTAGTGGGATCGCAGAGGGATGAAGTATCTAGGATTTGGGACAGCAGGGAGACATCATAAATCCATGAGACCTGAAGGGTCAAACTGACTGGGGCAATGCACATTTTAGCAGCTAACCGTGTGATAATTCCACTCCATCCTGCCCCCAATTCAACCTTAACCCACCTCTGGGAAGGTAAAGAGGGATGAGCCTCAGGTTGCAATCTTCCTCCAGCTTATGGGGATGCATGTTCAAAATAGAAATCGGTGGAATTATAATAAAAAATAAAGCTGATTTCCTGGCAGCATCTGCATCTGTGGTCTGGGAACCATACCCACTCCTCAAGCAGTGTGGTTTCCTTGCACACCAACTCGACAACCACAGACACCCCCTTTGGTCTGTTGTACCTGATTTGGTAGAGTACGTTTCTCCGAGAAGAAATAAAGGCACAAAGCAGTGTCACCTTCTGTATTTGGATAAAACATCAAATAGGAAAAATTGATTCCATGTTGGAGCTCTGGTTCCACACGTTCATCAGTGGAAGTAAGGGGGAAGGAAGCCAATGCCATCGCATAACTGGATGGTTTCGATGAGGAGTTAGCAAACTATTGCCCACAGGCCAAATCTGGCTTGCCTCCTGTTTTAGTAAATAAAGTTTTATTGGAGCACAGCCACACCCACTTATTTATTGTTGCATTGCGGGGTTAGACTGTAGACTGTGTGGCACTCAATACCACCTGACCTTTTATAGAAAAAGTCTGCTGACCCTTTGGCTCAGATTACAAACTCCTGAACGACTAGGACAGTGTCTATACCTCTCCTGTTTCCTGGTAGGACCTGCCTGGTGGGAGAGCAAGTACAGAGCAGGGATTTGAGAAATATGGTAGAAAAGATCCTAAAGCAGAAATAACCTTTCCTGCTTCAAGAATGACCTCCTTCATGAACTCCTGGGAACATAAGGCTTTGAGTTACAGCATCAACTTCAAGTGTTGAAGGAGAGCCTGCAAAGCAGTCTCTGTCATCTGTAACGAGAGAGATAATCTCGTTGCCTTGTTACTACAGATGACCAGATCAACTGTCTGTTTTCTATATAATCTGGGCACCCGTGGTCTCCTGCTCTGCATTGCCAGGAAGGGTCCCGAAGCCTCCAATACACATGGCCTGCATGTCTTTCTTAGGTGGAGTTCTTCCAGGAGTGACCCTATGTGAAAGGGTCACGTGAAAGTCATTTGTTAAGGCCCTGCTCCAAAAGAGAAACCGGACAGAAGAAAGTGGAGGAAACAGAGTAAGCAGTGGGGAAAAAAACAAAACCAAAACCAAAACCCCAACAAGGTGCAATTTCAGATGAAGTCCAAGCGTTAGCCTGATCCTACGGGGGATCATTGGAGTATGAATTGTACTTCACATTCAAAAAGCGACTATGCTGTCCTGAAGATAGTAGCTTTTCCACTGAAGCCAAGAGTCAAGGGAACTGGGTTTTGATACCCTGTCATCCTTCCCTCCCCAGCAGCCAGGCCCTGGAGGTACAAAACCTCTCAGGCACTTTAGGCTCTCTGGGTGGTGAAGAGGCACCGGCAGCTCCAGGGTGAAGTTCACATCTAAGAGCCCTTAGCATCAAAGCACACAGAAACTGGATGGTATGAACAACACTTCGGTAAAGGGGAAGCGGGGGGATCTAGGTAAGGGGACTAACAGTATTTGCTACACACCAGACTGTGTGTCTTCTCCACCAATGCTTACATGTGATTTGGGATTATACGCCATTTTGAATCATCCATATCATTTCTATGACATGGGTCCTCGCGTATATAGCAGAATCTTCTTCCTCTTTTCTCTCATCCTTTTCCTTTTTCTTCAAAAGAAAATTATTTTGGAGGGGGAAACAAAAAAAAGCCACTTTTTGTTCAGGGTCTCCCTTGTTATGATTAAAAAGATAAAATGTTCAGGGGTGCCTGGGTGGCGCAGTCGTTAGGCGTCTGCCTTCGGCTCAGGGCGTGATCCCGGTGTTATGGGATCGAGCCCCACATCAGGCTCCTCCGCTATGAGCCCTGCTTCTTCCTCTCCCACTCCCCCTGCTTGTGTTCCCTCTCTTGCTGGCTGTGTCTATCTCTGTCAAATAAATAAATAAAATCTTTAAAAAAAAAAAAAGATAAAATGTTCAAAATTCACTTTGAGATATTATTTCTCTTGTAACATCTCTAAGGGGAAATAAATCCCTGAAGTTCTCTACCTACTCTGTAGAATGGCATTTCTTTTATTTGACCCAAGTGCACAACTTTCATACTTCAATGGATCCCTGGCTCGAGTACACTGGGATTTGGGGACCCATGTCATACGCACTTTCTCTGCAGACATTCATTTCAGGAGTTCTCAGACTCCAGACATGGTTGCTTTCATCTTTTGGAGCAAAAAGCCCTCATCTTCCTGATCTGTCCTCAAATTACAGCTTTTCATTCACTCCCTCGATAAGTCTGACTGCTCTTCTCTGGCTCGATGCATTTATGTCTTTCTTGACAAACAGTGACCAGCACTGTCCGCAGCGCCCCAGGCACAGATATGCCATAGCTCCAGATCAGGTAAAGAGAGCCCCTTTTGTTTTGCTTTTAATGCTATTCTAGACGGCGTTCAGCTTCGCTTTGGGTTGAGTTATATATCACGCAGGTGTCTCTAGTATTCAATCTATAGTGATTACCTTTCCCTTCCTGTAGTCAATTGCATCTGACTAGGGGACAAACTATTATTGGTTTTTTTGTTCATTTTTATTAATTTTTAAATTTTTTAAAAAACATTTTAAGTAATCTCTACACCCAACATGGGGCTCAAACTCACAGCCCCAGAATCAAAAGTCATATGCTCTTCTGACTGAGCCAGCTAGGTGCCCCTAACTATTATAGGTTTTTACTGACTACCTTCATCTTAAACATGCTCTTAGTACGCCTTTCTGCTATTTTCTACTGGCACACACATGAACTCTTTCCAAAGTCCTTCACTGTTAGCTTACTATTCAGCATTGCCAGAGACTTTAGTTTTTTCTCTAAATCTTACAGAATCCCATTTTATTTTTTCATGTGCTAAAGAGGACAAGAGTTTTAAAGAAAACACTGATTTGCTTCTATGTGGAGGGGTACATACTTTTTATATCTCTTGTCCCCAGTGATAAGTTAGCTCCCACAGGTGACAAAATTGTTGCCACAACTAGATGGGAAGCTAACTTTTCTCTCCCAAGTAAACTTTTTGGGAAATGGTTTAGAGCTTTTTTGAGAAAGTTTCAAAAATTTTAAATATATCCCATCTGCTGATGCTTTATTTTCCATGGGGTTATGTAGGACTGCTTGGAGTATTTGTAGAAATACAAGTAGAGAAAGCACAGGCTTTGGAGTCAGGCGAACCTATGATGTACCAGACACACTCTGTTACAGGCAGAGTTTACAACAGAGGCTGAAAACGGCCAGGATGGGCCAAGCACTACATTTAATTATAGGCAAGGTATCAGCAAGTACACAGTTAAAGAAAAATGGAACACTCCAGTGTGATAATAAGAGTTCGTTCTTGTGAAAGGTAACAAATGATGATGTTTCTCTAGTATCACAGGCGACTGCTAATTTCAAAAGGAGAGCCTCCCCCAAGACAGGAGAATTCTCCAGGCCATCTGGGGTGGTTCCTCTTTAGAATCTGGGTGTTCTGCGTCACTACACAAAGTTTCCACTTCCATCCATTGAGAGCATCAGAACAATTTATCTTCAACACAATCTTGGAAACCTGAGCAAATGTGGCTCTAGACTGCCTGTGAGACCTAGCTGCCATTAGCCTAATTTGGCCCCTTATACTACTAGGGCTTTAGTCTTCAAAACTCTAAATAGTTATTCCCACCCTACTTCTCTTACCTACCAGCCTCTATTTCGACAGTGCAAGTTCCTGTGGTCAACTATCCTCCCTTATGCTTCTGTCCTCATGTGATGTGGGGCTCTCTGCCCACAGAATTTTCTCATCATTTCTCCCTTTCCTCTCTTTCCCCAGAGCCTTCTGGAACACCCTTTCATTGAACACATACTCCTCTGCTTTCTCATACTTCACAACCCCAGTCCCCATTTTCTTGCCTTAACTAAATCCCATTTTACAGAAAGACACCACTTCCCTTTAACTTTCTCAGACGAAAATCGCACATTCTTGTACATCTACCTTCGGGGCTCCCGTAAGTAATGCCTGCATCGTCACTGATTCTTGGCCTCTTCCGACCCGCTGCTTTTCACTCTTGTACCAAAAGCCCTTTCTCCTTTGAGTTTCAGGTAATTCTGATCAAAGTCTTCCTGTCCACTCTCTCTCCTGTCATTATGGACACCTCGACAGCTGCAGTGACAAACACAGAAGAACCTAGCTTCAAGATGCTTGACCTCAATTCCACCATATCCTGGAATCCATTCTGGACCTTATCATTCTCCTAAATTGTTCTACCTCTGCGCTCTGAATATCAATTTGCCATTCTCTGACCACAACATCTTATCATCACACCTCTTGGGATCCTTAGTTCCCAAAGCACTTGGTACTCAGGCCAGGATTCTCGTCCTTTGTTCCTTCTTCCTCTTACGCACTTACCAACAATATACCTTCATTTTCTTCTCCGTCTTAGACCTCATAGTGCACAACTTTAAACCCTTGTAAGTATCTTCAAAAAACCTAGTCTCCTTTCTTTCTGCCATATTGGCACAGCAACAATTCAATCTTGGATTAATCCAGCTATTTGTTTTTCCTGATCTGGGCTGCTGAGTCTTGACTGAGAAAACAGAAAACCTAACTATGCAAATAGGTAGCCCTAAGCAATCCTTTGAAGTGTACTTAGTGACTTTCCTGAGTGGTGATTACAAAACATTACTCTGTCTCAAAGCCCCACTCATTGATCTTCCTCCTCCCCTTGCCACCTTCACCCAGACAGACACAACACTTCTCTCTCTCTTTCCTAGTAGATGCTTTGCCTTGCTGCTCATTTACTCTTAAATCACTGTAGCTTGTTTTTGCATTCACTCCTGAAATGAAAATTCTCTGGCCAAAATTACCAGTGACTTCCTAAAGGTCTAGCTGAATGAACTTTTTCGAAATATTCAGCTAATTGTTGTCCTCTTTTGCTTTTGATACTGTTGACTCCTCCATTCTACTGTTCTGCTCTGGCCTTCGTTCTCTACTTGTGCTACCTGGCAAGCTTACCCACTTGCATGGCTTTTACTAGAATTATATTCTTGATCCCCAGATCTGTATCTCTGGTCCAGCTCTTTCTACTTAGCTCCAGAGATCCATGTACAAAATAGCCTTCTTCATGGTTTTCCTGGAATTCCCATGGGAACCTCAAACTCAATCCCACCCCAACTGAACAAATCCCCTCTCCCCATAGTTCTTCCTCCTAGGTTCTCTATCTCCCTAAATGACATCATTCTTTCAACTGAGCCCGAAACCTTAGAGTGACCTTCAACTCCTCCATCTTAAATCCTCATCCACTTCCCCATTACCACCCTGTGCACCATCTGACTTCTGCCCAGGTTCTTCTGATTTGACCTTCTTAAAGTCTCAGGCTGCCTATCCTCGCCATCCCAACTGCTACTGCATTAGCTAGTGTGTCTCACCTCCCATCTTCATATTTTTGCTTGAGAGCGCTCACTAAAACATGTCAGATCATGGTACTACCCTGAACATGGAGTATAAGTCTTCCAAGATCTATACTCCTGTCTCTCTCTTCAGACCCATCTGTCCTGCTTTCTGCCTCCCGCCTTTCACCCTACAGTCAGCCATATTAAACTGCCTGCTGTGCCTGGAACTGTCCATGCTGAGTCTCAGTTTGGAATGCCATTCTTCTCCTTCACACCCCCCTGCTCCCATCTGCCCCGCAAATATCTGCTCATATTTCAGGTCTCAGCTCAAACTTTCCATTCTTTGCAAGGCTTCATCTGTTGTGCCCCCATCTCTCACCCTAGGAAGAACCGACTACTTTTCTTTGGGGGCTCTGTCTCCACATATATATTGTCAATGTCAGTTTGCCTCTCTTGGACTGTAAACTTCCTTAAAGACAATATACTCTGTCATGTGCATCTCTTTACCTCAGTGCCCGGCTCATAGTAGGATCAGAATAAATAACCACTGAATGAAGAATGAATGGATTAAAAATGGAGCCCAACCTGTGAGGAAAGGCTAAATGAACACTGTGATAGTGGAACAAACGTTGATCACTATAGCATACCGATCATCCCAAAGGCTTGCCTGCAGATAGCTCTGCTGTTTGTAAACTCACTAAGTCTCAGTCCGCATTAGCAAACAAGTGGGGTGCGTATTCTCTAGAATGTAAACTGACTTCCAGGGACAGAAAAAGGGGGGTGGTGCCTTCTGCTGGCTTGCTTCCTTAGCAATCTGCGAAAACAAAACCCAGCAAAACAATTCCCCCTTTCCCAAAAGTTGGCACTGGCTCAGGTTTTTCTTTTCCAAAATACTTTCTTTGGTCAGGCAACACTCCCCACGCTATAGCCATTAGGCATTAGTGTGCTCTGAATCCATGAGAGAAGGTCAGTCCTGAATACTGAACAGCTGTAGAGGCCTGAATTTCCAGAAGTGGAATCTAAGGATCCAGATGCCTGACAATAGCCATCTTCTCTGTTCATGCTGTTCTAAGCGTTGCCATAAGCAGGCATATTTTAGAGACCGGCCTTGAGCTATCCTAACTTCCACATGTGAAGTGAGGAACAAATAATTTGAGACAGAAAAGTAAACAAGGGAATGTTTTAGCTTTACATATATATACAGGCTCCTTGTTTCCTGACAACAACAACGCTTCAAATCCAGTCAACATCACAGAGACACCAAGGGTACAAAAGACCGAGGTTTTTGTTTGTTTGTTTTTTAAATAGCAAAAACTTTTGTAATAAGTAAATAAATAAAATAGAGCAACACCAAACCAAACCACAACAAAAATAAGCCCTCTTACTCCAGATTACCTATTAATTTCAGATGGAAAGCCCTAGGCAGTAAGAGAAAAAAAACAAAACAAACTGACGCATGCATTAAGTAGACTGGATAGTTAATTTGGGCCAAGGAGAACAGTCAAATAATATTAAGTGGTTATGGTAGAAAGTAAGTTTTGGATAGTCTGCTTTCACATTAGTGCCCAAACTTGTAAAAATACTCAGAGCAGCAGAAAGAAGGACTAAATTTAGACTCTGATTTAATGCATTCAAGAGCGTGATTCATTTTCCCCTTGCCCCGGTACAGCCTGGGTAATCTGCGTGTATGGCAGGCAACACAAGGGTGCCCTGTGAATAAAGGGAAGTCTTGTTCATTCAGAGGCTCAAGGAAGTTAGAGACACCTCATCTTCTTGGCCAACAAAGGTGTATTTCTAGGTACCTCAGACACCATGGAACCAGATTTCTCAACTGGCGAGAGTCCCTCTAATTTTAGCTTTGCCCTGGCCTTGGCATGAGTGTGCCGGAAATTTATTCTGTTGCTCCTTTTCTCTAAGTGGCTTTTCCCCCCTCAGGCTCCAGTGGGATCCTGACCAGCTCTCAGATGCCATGCAACACGGGTCACCTTAATGAGACACTTAAAAGGATGTCATCATTTGGTAGCAATGCGTTTAGCAAGCTGGGGCCCGAGTCACTGAACAGTAGCCCATAGATCGGGTCTTAGAGAGCTGCTGTTATATATATAACTTAAACATCAACCCAATGACAACGGCAAGGTCATTTCTCATTAGTTCATCAGGGCGCTAGGCAAAACACCCTGGCAGAGCGGACCATGACTGTGCCTTCCCAGTTTCATCATCTGCTGCTGCAAATCACGATCTTGCACGCACATCTGCTCCTGACACAAAGCAAATATTTTAGCTTCACAGATAATTGAGATTCACGCCGGACTACCGTTTGTGTTGATCTAACCTAGTTTAGAGGTGGAAACCCCCTACATTATTTTGTGATTTTACAGTGACTCCATTCTTTCTTATTTCTTTTGCTTTCAGTCTTTAAGCGCATTTGGAAAGTGACCTCAGAAGTCTCATTCCAGCTCTTTAGGCCTTACTGAAAAAGTCTCTGGGTTTAGGACAAACTACAAGGAAAGAGAAGGGAATGTATATAAAAAAATCTGTATTTCAGTAACACTGCCTCCTGGAAATGAGGGCATTAAGGCTGTACTCCCTGCTGAGGTAGAACACAGATGTCAATAAGCAACCCCGTGGGCCCCATTATACATCCATGTACGCTCGTCCCAAGAAAGATTACTTCCCCAAACATGACATGGGTTCAGCAATCTTGCAGTCCAAAACAGAAGGGTTAGATATGGAGCACGTGCAGCACATTAGAGATAAGTCGCTCTGAGAAGGTGTCTGTGAACGAGCAGCACCGGAGAGGCCCCCACAGGGGCACTTCCACAGGATGGGACTGGCAGACCCCAGGCAGGGTCGTGGGTCCAGGTGCATATGAGATCCCATCAGCCTGAACACATGCTTCACAGACCAGCCTGGACACGGCACAGAAAAGAGGCAAGACACCGTAGGGCAGCGTAAATGATTTGTACCTTTCTCAAACAGCTTGGTTCTTGGGTCTCCCAGGCAATTCTGAGTGGCTAGGTGGGGCAGTCACCCAATGCCCCTTGGGCTTGTCCAGTGCCATAACATGAAAATCGAATTCTTTTAAAGATAGGGATGGATGTTCAATGACCTTGGCCAAATGTAATGACAGATTTGGGGGCAGCCTCCTATGTCCATTTGAGAAAGGACAAATACTCTTTAGCACTCTAAACAGCAAACTGGCTGATTTAGCTTAGAACAGTGGCTACCATCGCAGCCAATTTCGGAATGTCAAGAAGGGAGGTAAGTTGGGGAAAGGTATCATGAAGGTTGCACCCATCCAAGGCTAGGTCAGGTCTATATTGAGATTTGGGGTAGAAATTTATTCTCACACACGTAGAGCACCACAGATCTAATGAACAATAAGGGATAGCTATTTTCATACTTCACTCACACAAAACACCTCTCTTCCATCTCTGGGGGTGGGGGTGGGGGTGGGGTTCCAGTTCTAAACTACAATCAGCCCTTCTTTTAAAATAACAATAATAAATTCTCTTATTCAGCCAGATGGTGGTGTCTGTTGCACTAGGTTGGGCTCATAGTACAACATCAATAAATGGCCACTTGTAGAGGGACAGACAGAATCCCATTTATAAAACACACCTACCCTTCCTACCTTCTCCCCTCCCAAAATGTTGCACTGTCAAAACACCCATGGGGTTTTAATCTCATTTTGGGGAAGAAAGGAAAACTAAAAAAGACAAAGCGATGTAAGTGGAAAGCAATTTCTTGAGGGAAAACAATACATTTAATCTCCAAGGAGCATGATCATAGATGGGCTTTTACGTTGTTTTGCCTTTAGGGACCGTTTGAAAGGAGGGTCCCCAAAGGGTTTTCCCCAGGCCCCAGAAAGCTGTCTCAGTGAAGGCTGCACATTGCCAACCGAAGATATTACAACCAGGAGATGGAGTTAAAATTCTTCCTCAGTGAGATCGGCCAAGTCTCCTGAAATGAATATTTGGTCCAATTAGGTGTTCCAAAAAGCCTTCTTGGCTCAGATGACTCATTTTAAGAAAGGTATTTGTTCAAAATCCATCACAGGAGGGAAAATGACATATTCATGTGTCCTGCTGCCAGCGCACACATGCCCCTCACAGGCCCAGAGGACTCATGCTCTCTGGTGCTTGCGCCTTATTTACTTGGTGTCAGTCCTACCTGGGATAGGCCGGGGGGAGGAGCGAGGGGAAGGGGGTGCCGACTGCTCTCTGCTCCTGCTCTTCCCAAACTACAGCACCTGGTTATGTAACCCCGATCCGGGTCCACAGTCCAGGGCTCAGATGGCTGGCTTGTCAGCAAAAAACGTTTCAAAAATGTTAGTTCGACAATGTTGGAGGGATGTTATTTCTAGAGCTAAACTCCTCAGGGAAAATGAGAAATAATAGTTGCTTCAGGGATTCAGCTCTTCCATACTGGAAGGTACTTCTTTCCAGATGCTTTCTTCCCAAATAATTTCCCAGTGCCTGGTGTGCCCTGACATTTGGTCCAAATAAAAGGCTGGAACAGACTCTAGGATACAACTACCTCCAAACTCTGTATAAGAGAGTATTTCTTATAGAGAATCGGCATCTATTAGGGCATGAAACATGGGGGCCTGCTGGCACTCGCTCCTCACACTGAATCATTTCATGATATAGATACTGTTTTGTTTTGTTTTTTTCCCTGGCATTTACAGCAAGCAACTCATTTTATAACCTAAGGCATTTTCCATACTTCCAGGCAATGAATACTAGCTTCTTTTGAGTCTCAATAGCACATAATTTAAGACAGTGGGGAAAGGAGCTGAAGAATATTTTCCATTGCAAGGAAAACACCATGCAGATGTTTGCCCTCCTGAATTCTGATAGCAAAATGGAGAATTATTTATTTGTTCTGAAGTCAAACCCAAGGAATTTAGTTTTTACAGGCTGGAGCTGGGGTAGGGGTGGGGAGTAATGATATATTAATAATATTGAAATATTCAACACATGGCCCTAGGATTTTGAATCCCCAAATAACTGAGATCTTTTGATACTGTTCTTGATCAAATTTGGGATGTCAGATATTGATCTGTGTCATAGAAAAGACATACCTGCAGAAACACCCGAGGACTACTTTGTGAAAATTGTATGTATATTCGACTTCTGTAATTGTTTTTTTCCTCCAAGATAGCAAGCTAGGAATCGGTCCTCTATCTTGAGCCATTTATTGAGAACAAACAAATGAACTAAGAAAAGACATGACCCAATTGAAGTTCAATACCTGACTTTGGTGTATGAGAATCATAAACTTGCTTACGGTCTATCTGGTCCGCAAACACTTCCCCATAAATCATCCAGTAGGGCATGTAGAAGATGTTCTTGGCCAATTTCCATGATGGCTCTTCATTGGGAAAGAGAATGGCTTGCCTGGCGACCCCAAAGCTCATCAGTACCACCAGCATAATGATGACAAAGTACATCATGTCTATCATCTGGAAGGGTGGGGAAACAGAGGGAGAAACAAAAGAAAATCCGTATGACTGAATGTTCCTATGACACCAACACTGATGGAAACCTTTGAAGGAGGTTCACTTTTAACACTATTGCTAAGGGATATAGAGATAACTGTGTCCAAGCAAGAAAGAGAACACTTGGTCTATTGAAGCAATGTCCACGGAACTTTACCAGTAACTCAAAAATCATTTTTAAAAAAGCACACACAGTATGGAACTCCCTCATTTTTCATTGTTGTCTGTGCCATCTAGTCAAGACTAGGCATGGGAGTCACATGAAGCTCAGGTCTCTCCATGAATCTAGTACTAATTTTGTCTCTGTTCCTGGGAAGGGCAAATGTCCTCCTTGGGTCTCTTTCTTCTTAGCAAAATTGAAATTGGGATAATTGCACTATTTCAAGAACTACTGCAGTGCTGTAAATTCCCTAAGTTTGAAAGGCTAATGAAGAGTTGGAACGCTCAAGAAAAGAAACATTTAATAACAAAGCTAGGACAACCCAAATATCCATCATTTATCTTCCTATTCTTGTGGCCCCCACCTCATCGTCCGGTATTCTACCACAAACCAGTCCCTCAGAGAACCATTCTTTCTGTACTTAATTCTCTTGCAGCATATCCTATCAGTTATGGAAGGTGTTTTTGTAGGCAATAGAATCAGGTTGCCTCATGGCCCATTTCTGTGTCTGCTGTTGAAATGTTGGATTTTCATCTTGACATGTTTATAAAATTCTCTTGACTGCATTTGAGCACAATGTTATCCCTTGTTCCTCTTGATTCCTTTCTTTTTTGCTTGTTTTCATGATACATATTATCTGGGATCTGTTTCTCATATGCCAAATTACTTTCCTTTGATCACCAAAAATAGATGGGGATGTAATAACTATTATTTTGCCTGGCCAGAACCCATTGCCTCCTTCTTTTAGAAGCAGTTCCCACCCATTTTGGCCACAAAGAGAGGCATCTTTTCCAGGCTAGGTTAATCCCAGTACCTCACCCTCTGGCAACAGTGATAGGAGGGAGGCATGTGACATAAGATGGGCCAACCAGAATCCTTCCTTCGGATTTTTTTCAACTGAAGCTGGGAGAGAGAAGCTCCCTTTCTTTCTCTGTAATGATATGAATTCAGAGTGTCTAAGGCTGAGGCTCCCACTAGCGAAACTGATCAGGAGTGAATGAAGCCGATATTCCAGACAGAGAGAGGGTATGTCCTGACAGTGGTTGAGGGCCTGTTTCATTGTGCCCTGCTACCAGTCAATATAACCCTGCTGGGCTTAAGCTAGCTGGAGATTGGCTTCTATCCCTCACATCAAACCATCTAATATAACAGACAACCTTCTCTTGGATATCAAACTTCCTGAAAGGATACCCATCCACAAAGAGACACTAATGATAATTTTATCAATGATAATAAAGGCTTTAAATTTGCTTTAAAATTTTATTTTAAAAGAATATATTCCATGGTGCCTATTATTAGAAGTAAAACACTAGAGCCTTCCTCTTTGCCTGAGGACACTGGGGGCTCAATATATTTTAGGTCAATTAATCAACTGTCAAGGCAACTTTCAAACCCTGCTCTCAAGTGTCGTCTGACTTTGAGACTAAATAAGAATCTCTCAAAACTTGACATTCATTCACATTTGTTCACTGTTTCTAAAAATATATGCTACTTAGTTGGTTATTCCTTTCATAGTGTAGTGGCCTCAGAACTCTCTTAAAAGTGAACAAGCCAGCCGTGCTGAAACAGTTTTATAGGAAATATAGGCCTGTTCATCCCCTATTTTGTAAAATTCTTTCATCCTTTATTCACAACAAGTTCTATCAATGAAAAAAAACCACCAATTGGTCCTTCATGTTGTGTATCTGGCTTGATTAAAAGGTGGGTGGGAAGAGGAAGGTATGTACTCATGAAATTTAGGAGCCAGTCTGATCCAAGAAAACTCAGCCAGTACACACAGCAACTGTTCTAATTTAATTTCTCAGGACTGTTTTCATTCAGATCGAGTCTGCTATCTACCCAAAGGGCCAAAATAACCAAAGACAAGAAACATTCTTCCCACTCAACGTCATAGATTTTAAAAACCAATACCACACAAATACTGAAATCTGGTAGAGTGCAGAAAGAGAACATTATTCGTAAAAACTAGGGCTGGGAACCTCTGTTTTTTAGCTATATTGTCTAGGTGGTTCAATAAGAAGAGAGCTGATTCTGTCTCACTCTTGTAAATATCCATTGGTTGCATCCTGTACAGGTGTTAGACCACCTGAGTTTCCATCTTGACTCTGATAGTAAAATAGCTTAGGTGGTCACGTGCAAGTTACTTAATCTTGCCTTTTTTGTCTTCATTTTCAAAATGGGGATAATAAAGACTAACAATGCATATTAATTTTGTAAGGATTAAATGCGGTAACACGTGAAGCAATGTGGGTAAATCTCTGTAAATGTTAATGTACTGTTGTTATTATTAGCATTGGATGGTCAGGCTGTGAAGTCAGACCCATATGAGCTGGAATCCTGCCTTTGTTCTTTGCCCAGTTTCAGTTTATTCAATTGCCAAACAAAGATACTAAAAGCCATTTCATAGGGTTGTAGTGATGATACGTCTGACATGGTGTTTGGCACAGAGTAAAGGATAGCTATTATTATTGTTGTTTTTACTCTGCATTACATAAGTGAGCTTAGTCCTAGGCTTAGAGAATTGCATTGAGAAGTGGAATATGAAGGAAAGGGGTCAGGATTCTAGAAAGCGATCCTGAATTTAAAGATCAGTTGGAATCCTATTTGATCAGTATTGTGTCCAGGTATCTTAGTGGCTGTCTGTCTGTCCCTTACCACAGGGCACAGTGAGTTACTTGGCTATTTAGTACCGAATAGGGACTCTCTAATGTTGAGGGGCTTTCAGAATAATCACATCTGGGCACATTTTGTTAAGCTTCCCACCGGCAGTCCATCTGGCTCAGTGATAAATTCTATAGGCATATTCTACCCACCTTCTGGATCAGTGACTCAATTATTGAACTAAGTATCTTAAAAGCTCCACGAAAGAGAACAAAGCCACCAAATATACTCATTTTTCTACTTATTCTTGACTGATAAGTGAAATCATTCATAAGTTGGAAGATAGAGAAAATGCGGTACATCTCTCTTGCTCACTCCATAGTAAGGTTTCATTGAAGTCAAAACTGGGGATAATTATGCCACTATTAAAATGATAGACGGGGATTTTACAATAAGCTTGCTGTTTTAGTGTGACTTTAGATATTTCAAGTCTTTCAACGCCACCCAACCTTTTTAAAGTAATTTATTTGGCTGGCTTCAGACTTCGGATCTTATTTACTGAAACAAAACAAGGCAACCGATCAATTAGAAAAAACAAGCCATCAGATTATGTAATTGTCTAGTGTGGTGGTTCTCAACAGAGAGCACTTGTGTCCCCAGGGGACATATGGCAATGTCTGGAGATGTTCTGTTGTTGTAAGAGTGTGTGTGCGCGTGTGTGCACCTACCCTACTGGCATTAGTGGGTAGAAGCCAGTGAGGCTGTTAAACATCCTATGATGGACAGGACGGCCCCCACAACAAAGAATTATTTAATCTGAAATATCAATAGGGTCCAGGTTGAGAAAACTTGGCCTAATTTTGTAGCTGTTATAATTCTTCACTTTCATTGGGTCCATTTGAAAATACATTTGAGAATCTCATGGAAGCTTATCCTCTCTGTTCAGGAAATTCATACGCCCACGTATTTTTTTATATATAAATCGGGTGGAGGGTCCACCAATCCCTTCTCCTAAATCTCTCCCAAAGACTCTAAGTTGAGAGTCTCTGCTTTTAGACATCCGAATCTTTACCACAATCTCAAATTCATTACTAAAACACAGAGAAGATTATATAACAGGCTGTGCAACAGAGTAAGATACACATTTTTTATCTAGTCAAAAATCCCAATTAACTGGGATTCGGTTTTGAGTAAATAATTCAGGCTTGTTCAATTCAAATTTTCCTCTCTAGAATGGGCTTGGTGATATTTCCCCTAAGCAATACTGGTGTGATAAATCTCAAGCTTTTGTAGAAAAGGGTTAAGAGTAGAGCAGACTAACCATGTTCACCAATTCTCCCCTCCCCCTTTTTTATTATACTTCAACAAACATAAAACGAACTTAAACACACAGACGCAATTTTATCAACTACCTTCTATGAACCAGACACTAGAAGCTGTTTAGCTTGTTATTTCTGATCATCACAACAACCTTGCAAGATATACCCTTGCATTCATTAGAATTACTTTAAATGAGTAAACAAAGTCTTAAAGAGGTTAAATAAATTGCCCAAGGTCTCACAATCCCTTCCTTTTGGATTCGAATTCTCCTCTTTGCATGTGTTTGTCAGTGCTGTTGTAGGAAGAGTCTTGATTATTTAAGATTCATTTCAGTAGAGTTACAGATGCACATGCACACTAATAATAATAATAGCAAATATTGATTTGCTGACCTAAAGGTCAGCAGCGATGATATATATAGTAAAACTTGACTGAGAATGACAGAGGACATCTATTGACTAATGGTTGGTTTTCAGCAGCTCACAAGTAGAAGTGGAGTGGAGGTTACTAGGTTTTTCAGTAAGACGTGTTTACCATGGCAGGAGGGAGATATTTGGCTTTTTTCCATGTATGCCTTGTAAAGGTGAAGTAAGGGACACTTACTCAAATTCAACCTAACTCAACTCAGCTAAAATCGATTATATCTTCTTCCCTTTGTGTAGGGAAAGGCATTTTTCAAGCACTTTATAAAAAAGAAAAAGAAAAAGAAAAAACGTTACAAATCGAAAACCCTGTGAAAAAATTGGAGTGGACTCCTCCTGCAAGATCCAGCTAAAATGTAACCTCCATGGGAAGCCTTCCCTGCCCTACATTGTCTTCTCCATGCTCCTTAATACTTATATGCATCTCTATCACAGCATTCTCACACCGTACGGTAATTACTTCTCTTTCTCTCATCTTTGATCTCATGGAATGAGCTCCTTTATATACCCAACTCCTACTCTAGTGCTTAGCACAAAATAGATCATCTGTGTATGTTTTTCATTAAGTAAATGGGTGAGTGACGGTTAATTTTCCAGTGATGTATACAGACGGAGTCAAACTCCCAAACACTCAAAAGGAATGAAAAAAAAAAATAAATAAAACACCCCCAAGACCATCTCAGGCCGTCACAGCAGGGCCAAATGAATTATTTTCCTCTTCCTGTTATTGCCACTCCTCCTCTGCAAATTTATAACATGGAATCAGAGGATCCTGCTTACCATTTTTCCAATCATCATTACATATGGGCCCAAATACTTGTTCACGCCGAAGATGTCTAGTAGACGGATGTACCAATAAATGATGTTCACACAATAGATGACCCTCCCATCACTCCTGAAGGGCTGGTCTTGGAGACGAAGGATCATTCCGACAGAGAACAAAAGGATGGCTATTAGGTCGGTGACATTCCAGTACTCCTGCAGCCACACCTTCACTTTCTGGAGCAACTTCCCTGGTTCTGACATCAAAATCTAAAAGGCAGGAAAGAGAGTGGGCTTAGGTCTGATTTCAGTCTATGTTTTCAGTCCAGTTGGAAAGTGCCTGGTGTGTTACTGGACATCAGTAGCTTGTTTTGTTTACCTGCGTCTAGTTGAATACATGCATGCCATGAATATACAACTGAGCTAAACCGAGGCCATGCAGATACAAACATTCCAGAGGCAAATATAAGCAAGAAATTTGCTCCTTTGGGTTCCCTCACAATTCTAAGACATGCATTAGGGTTTTGCTATAAAATTTACTGATTCCTAATACACTGTAAATCTCTGAAATTCTGCTCCATCTCAGTGCCACCATATTGAGCTACTCAGATCCCCAGGGAGGACTCCTTCGGTCTTCTCTTCACATCCAGAGAATTGCATCAATATCACCTCTATTTCTAAATACAATCTGATCCAACCACTTCTCACCACTACCCACTGCTGCCACTCTATTCTAAGTCCTAACGCATCAACCAGATGATTGCAACAGCCTTCTAACTGGTATCGCTGCCACCACTGTTGCCCACCCTTCCTCACTCCATTCTCTGAGGAGCGCACAGAATGATCTTTAAAAACCGAAGCCATGATCTGGGTGGCAATTATACAGTTGTATGTGTAGACAGAAACTCATCAAGCTGGACCCTTATGAGCTGTTCACTTTCTTACAGGTAAATTATACCACAATCTAAAAAAGAGAGAGACTTGAGAGATGCATGAGGAAAAATAACAACAACAAAAACTAAAGCAAATTGTGATAAGTGAATATTTAAATCGCCTGATGGCTTCCAATACAAATAGAGAAAGATCCAAACTCCTTCTGGTGGCCTCATTTCACATCCCACCTTATTCCTGCCATTCTACACCTGCAGACACAGTGGTGTGCTCTTCAGCAGAAGTCCGTTCTATGCTCAGGATATTTGCACGTGTTGGATCGTTGGGCATCTTCTTCTCCCAGATATTTACATGTTTGGCTCCTTCTCATCCTCCACGTCTCTGCTCTAATTTCACCTTCTTAGGAAGACCTTCTTTGACTACCCTACCTGCAGGGGCCTCTCCATCCCCAAGTCAGTCACTAATATATTATTACCCTATCTTAGGTTTTGAAGATTTTATCACTATATGGAATGAACTTCCGCATGCATGTAAATATGTTGTATGCGACTGTCTACCTAACCATCATCTCCACTAGACTGTAAACTCTGAGGGCAGACCTTTTGTTCCCCAGGGCCTGTTACATAATAGATTCTCAATAAATGTTGACTGACTGCTCCGTAGACACCTACCTCACAGCAGTTCTCCCCTCCCTCCTATATCATTACCTGCTCGGTGGGGCACTGCTGCCACATATAGGCTCCATGAAATGCACAGCTGGTTAGTGGGAGTTACCACCCATCCCACAGTACAGCTTGCCGGCGGATGTGAGGAGCCAGGGAGGCCGGCCTAGTGAGGCTTGTAGAGCTGGGCTACCTTCACGAATCCTGTGTTTACCCTGAGACTTCCGTCCCTTTGAGCTCACCATCCCCGCTTTCCTAAGGCAGGGCCCCCTCTCAAAGGAGAGGAAAGCAAAGACAGAGGGCAGGTCTAATCTGCAGCTATTTATTGGAATCCTCCTGTCCCCTCCAGTGGCTTACCTTGGCTTGAAATATTAAGGAAGGGGGGTCTTAGGATGAGGGGCTGGAGTGCTGCTCGGTACCGGAGCCAGCTGGTAGCCCCCTGCTTCCCCCTCTGCAGTGCTGCATTCCTAAAGCCCAGCCCAGGGTTTCTTAAACTTGAGTATGCAGGAGAATCACCTGGAGGGCTGGCGAAAGCGCAGATAGCTGCGCCCTACCCCCGGAGACTCTGCTTCGGTGTGCCTCCTGCGGGGCTCTTCTAACAAGTTCCCAGGTCAAGCTGGTGACGACAGGTTGAGGACACTGTCCTACCCATCAGGGATTCCCGCACCTGCTGTCGTCCTGGTGGCTTCTCACCGGGCTCCATCTTAACTAGGAAAAACTCCCTGCGCGTGGGCGGGCGGAGGGGGGTGTTGGGAAATGACTTGGGAGTTTTTCTAACCCTGGGTCCACACTTTCCTACAACTAACTGGTCAACACAGAGGTTGACTGCTTCATTTTTTAAACGGCACAAACATTTTTGTGAAATCTCAACATAAACAAAAGGGGCCAGGGCGGAGACCCCAACCCGAAAACTTCTCCCAACAGGCTCTGAGGGGGCGTGGCCGCAGGGGGCGGGCGCGGCCGCGCAGTGCCCTCGCGGGGTTGCGGGGAGGAGGGTCCGGGCGGGAGGACGTCCGCCCACGCGCGCTGTAAACAGTGCCGGGCTCTAGAGGGATCCCCGCGGCTTGTTTTGGTGACTGCGCGCAGAAGTATGTGGTGCTGGGAATGGGAGGGCCGCCTGTGAAACCACAAAGCCCTACTTGTATATCGGGAGGCCGGGAAGCCTACAGACTTTTCCACGTTTCCAGGATCTTGCGTGCCCGCGCGCTGCGGGAGACGCGGAGGCGGGACCTGTGGGGTCCTCAGCCTCGGGGCGGTTGAGCATCTCTGACGGGTCCAGGGACACCGGGCGGGGCGGAGGGCGCCAGGCCAGAAGGAAAAGGTCGGACAGGAAGGTGGTCAGCGCCTCCCTGTGCAAGGCGTCCTCAGAAGCGGGGACTCTTGGGCTGACCCCCTGCTGACCCGAGCCTGCAGAGCCCTGTCCTGTCCGCTGTTACATGCCGCCTCAGGAGAAATGGATATCCAGGCCGGGAGGTTCCTGGCAGTCCTCCTGCTTGGCAGCCTCTTCCAGAACAGTCCGTGGAGTACAGACTGCTCCCTGTCTTCTTCCAGTCTGGTCCCTGGAGGGATTCCAGTCTCCCTGCCCAAGTCTTTCCCTTTTCTGCTTATCATGGGGAAGGACTATGCATCAGGGCGTTAAATCACGGGAGAGGAGCTGGCACTTGGTAGCAGCACAGCCCTTAGCAGTAGCAGGCCTCAGTTCTCAGAGAGCTACACAAAGACCACAGCAAATTTATTACAGTTCAGTTCACAAAAGGGAAATCCACAGCCCTGGTCAGGAAGTAGAAGGCACTGTGAATAGGAAGACCTATGGGTAGACTGTCAGTTAGAACAAGGCCAGGGAAGGCATCCATTAAAAAAAAAAAAAAATCCAGTCTCATAAAATGGGACTAGTGTATACCTCCAAACTCTCAGGATGGGGACATGCCAATTAGAATTTAAGTATCCCCAAAGCAGTTTAAAAACCCAAAAGAAGGGCTCTAAGTATATTTGAGAGATTTTCGGGGGTGGGAGGGAATCCGATATGATGGCATCTAATAGATACTGCATCCTTTTTTTCTGGAAAAGAACATTCGAGAGCTATAACCTAAGATACCGAGGGTCTTTTAACCGGTCCTGGTAATGAAGGCAAGGGTGAATTTATGAATTTGTAGGAATCCTTTTTTCTGTGGAGCCCGATATATTTTCCCACTCACTGTAGTATAATGAGTAGGATTGTTCCAGAGCTCCTGAGGGTGCAGTGGACTTGACGGAGAGTAATTCTTCCAGAAATTGCCTGCTGACTGTGGTTCCAGGGGGAAATGCAGAAGAATCATCACACCGCAGGAGCCAGCCCTCCCTCCAGCCTAGGGAATGGGTTTGTGGAGCGGGTTGAGCAGGGTTGCAGAGCCCTCTGGTGGACCATTGCTTGAACACATCGTTTTAGCCGCTCACATTCTGATGGCCCCTGAGGCTGGCTTTGACTTCAAGTCAGCCCTATGGCGGAGGGGTTACGATGGCTCCTTTTACAAGATGGGGATTAGGGGGAGATAAGGGGGACTCACAGCCTCAACTCAAAGAACAAGAAATATCTTCATTTCACCTCAGTGATGCCTAGGGCTGGTGGAAAAGCTCGTGCCGAGCAGGTGCATAATAAATGTCGAGAAGGAATAAACCAGAGGATAAATTAAGGAAAGAAAGCACAGTTCCTCCTCCCAGAGCTGCTGGAACCCATCTGAAGAATCACAGGTATTGCATGACAGTGTCCAAAGAGATCCAGAGGAAAAGTTGCAATGGGAGTTAAAAGTGGAAAGATGGAACAATTTGAGAAGTCCTGTTTAGAGAGTTGACAAAAGAGAGGCGTAAACAATGTCGAAGACAACTGGAGGGTTTCTTGGGGCAAGAGCTCTGTGGGCAAAAGCTAGAGCAAACCCCAAGCATGCACGGAGTGGCACCCGATAAGCACACCACACACTGTGATGCCTCCCCAGGTTTGTCAGCAGACCTCAAGGCCAAGTCTGTTATTCCTATGGCAGCAGTAGAGAACACAGTTTCTGGCTTAATTTGGATCCCTAGCAGCCACCTCTCCCTTCCACCCACAAGTGTAATGAACCACCGTCTTTCTCCGAATGTTCTCTTTTATGAAAGCAGTTACCTCTCTCATCTTTTCTATTCCCAGGGTGAATATGTAGGAAATGACGATCCATTCCTGCGTGGAAGGCCAGCGCTCCATCTTCACTAACACGATATAGTTGAACAGCATCAGGTACCCGACGTACGCCAGCTGTAAGGAAACAGAGTCAAGTGCGCTCTGGCTTTGAAGACCCAGGAGCCCTGCCCTCGGGCAAGCCCACTGCCCCAAAGGACGGAACAAGGTCAGCAAGCAGGGCTCTGAATTCACGACAAAATTAACCGCAAAGCTTTCAACTATTCAAAGAATTTAAAAAAAAAAAAGGGACTGTAATATTGGAAACAATGTGATATGCTATCTTCCTTTTGACCCTTACGTGTGTCTCTGTCTTTTGCTTATACCTCTGTGTCATGATGCATCGTTTTATTTTGCAATTACCCAGTTTCTCGTGTTTTTCTGGCTAAAAAGGGAATCTCTTCTCTCAGGGCTGTTCTTGCTCATGCCTGAGCCTCAGGTCCTTGAACTAGGGCGCACAGTGGACTGGTGCCGAATGGATGCCAGGTAGATTAAATGTCCGTAGAAAGGAAAGGAAGACACATACTGTACTTGTAAACTGGTCAAACCAATATAAAAATAGACTGGACTATATCTCAAGGTCCCAGTTGAATTCTTTTCTGAGTTCATGTCTTCTTTTTCTCCTACCTTAATGTGCTTGGTTTGGTGAGACCCTGGGAGGGTTTTATCTATTTTCCACTGCACCCCCTCCCCACCCTATCCAAGTTGGGATATTCCTCCCCGGTTTCTGCCTCTTTGAAAGAAAACAAAAGAAGATAAAGTGATTTATAGAAAGGAGCGGGTGTGTGTGGCCGGCCGTGGCTGGGAGTGGGGTGTCATCCTCACGAGGCTTTAGCTCCAGAGGTTGAATCCTGGCAGGACTGGCTAAAGTGCTAGGTGTCCGAGAAAAGCTCAGGGCTCAGGCTTGGTGACTGTCACTGGAGGATTCAGTTATGTCTGCATGAGTGGGTAGAGTGGAGGAAGGCTGCTGAGGTTCTTATGGAGGGGGCCGAGGAACCTCTGGAGAAAAAGTCCCCCTCGGGGAAGTGGCATATAAGCTCAGCCTTTTCTAGGCAATGCTTCAAGCTGACTAAGGCACCTGCTGGCTTTGGGGGGCCTTCGGGGCTGTGAGTAGGAACCGAGAGTGAGTTTATTCCTATCTGCACTCTTCAGAGCCCACATAGCAAAGAATAGGACACAGTGTGGGCGAAAGGGTTGAGGCCGTGGAGGTACAGTGTGACTTTGGAGCCCTGGAGGCAGCTTAGCAGGTGGAGAAAGGCCCAGCAAGGCTGGGAGACTGAACGGGAAGTAATGAAATGCTGCATTCTCTGCTAATGGGGCCATTCACTCTCTCTCTTTCTTTCTTTCCTTTTTCAATAAAATGAATACGTAGATTCTTAATAGGAGTCAAAGGTATTTTTAAAGACCTTATTATGTTGATGCATTTACAGACACAACCCTATAATTTCTGTTCTCTGGGAAGGTGAACAGATGTCAGAGTTCCATGAGATTAGGTGCAGAAGCTGTGGAGAGGCCCGAGGGCCGGAAGTCTCATTCTCCACTTGACGGACATGCTCTTGTACGCCCACCCCTTCAGGGACTGTCATTCTATTCCACACCGTAGGTCCCACTCCTCCCCTTCAGGATCGTTAGCACCCTGTGCAAACCTCACCTGAGAAGTCTACTCTACTGGAAATCACGCAGGATGCTGTTTAAAATGTTAACTTGGTTCATGTGACTCCTGTTTACCATCATACACTGGCATCCACTCTCTGGTCCCTGTTAGTATTTCTCAAGACGCAGTGGACTTCAATGGCTAAACTCTAAAACATATTCTCAGCCTCCTTCCAGCCTGAAATCCTCCTTTCTGGTTGCTTCTTTTTGTTAGTTGGATCCTATTCCATTGCTTCTAGGAGAAATGAATCTCCTTAACTGCCCTGGTGTTTCTCATTTTACCCAATTCGTTGCAACACATTCCAAAGCATTATCTTCTCTCGTCACATGTAGGCCCAGTGACACCCACACCATTCTCCCAGAACCTTTGCATTTTAGCATTTAACTCCTCCAACCTGCTTCTGTCCTCCAAATACAAGTCTCGCGTACTCGTTTGGTGGAAGGAATGCAAAAGCCCAAATCGGTGAAACTTGGATTTAAATCCTAGCTCCAGTCCTTCCAAGCTGTATCATTTTGGGTAAATCACTTCACCTGCCTGGACCTCCATCCTGAGATGATGGCTACTGAACTTACAGAGCTTTGGGAAGGACTGGGCTGGGGGGAGGGAGAATATGTATCTCTTTCCTGACAGTACAGGCCCAATGAACGGTGGCTACTGTTTGCCTCTTTTGTCAAGAAATTTCTATTCCTCTTGTCTCCTCTTATCTCCTTGCTTCCTTTTGATCTTGTTTACTAGTCATAGCTCTCCTTTTCTAAATTGCCCTCCTTATTGTTTATTCTTCTTCCATGATTAGCCTGTTCTTTAAATCCCAGTTACTCTATAATGCTTTTCTTTCCATAATCAAGCTACAATATAGCATTTTGGGACAACTCTCAAAATATGGATTTCCAAAAATACAGCTTTAAACGTGTTTAAATGGCACGACGGAGGACTGGCTGCTGTCTGGGAAGCAACTTATCTTAGAACTCACGAACATTTATGGGTCTTGCCGCAGATTACCTTAACGTGACATGCTGTCATACTGTGTATGTGTAGGCACGTACACATATATATTCTGTAAGCTTTAACAAGCTCTGTGTAGAATGTCAAAGCTTTGAACAGAAACATAACCTTATGACTCTTATTGTAGTCAGTGGGAATCCTATAAGGGTTTGTATTTTATTGGCTTCTATGTTCTTTGTATACATTTTCCATTGACCAAGGTGCACAACTCCTAAACCATGCAATGCAAGCATCAAAGCCTGCGGTAGGTCGGGTGGACTTCTGGCGGGCCTTTTCCTACTGCTGCTGGAGAGTGGAGGGGACACGTGGCATTGAAATGGAGGAAGGAGTCTGTCACTGCTGGAGGAGCCCAGAGCATGTCCCTTGCACTCTTACTTGGTTCCTCTTTTATGCCTTGAATTGGCATTCTCTCCAGCTGGGCACTTGAAATGGCTTTCATTGCAAACCAGGTCTGGGAGCCAGTTGGATCCCTGCCTCCTTTCTTCTTGGAACAGAAGAGGACCCAACCTGCTCTTCCAGAAGCTTGCTAAGATAATACAAATGAGGTGCATCCTATCTTTCAGAAACTTGGGAGCATAGAAGGAGATATTTTTTTGAAATCAGAGTAGGAAATACTCTTATAGAAAAGAACACAACTGAAAGCCAAGGGGACCATTGATCTAAAGCTGAATTCTACCATTAAGCATCTCTGGGGATTTAAAAATTGGGCACTCCTCATCTCCATGTACTTCCTTGAGGCTTGGGCAAATACATAAACATGGATTTCTGAAAGTTGTCGTGTAAACACAACCAAACAAGACTGGTGCATCCGGTCTATAGTCAGCTGTGCAGGAAGGAGCTGGACACAGAGGCTCCCCTTCTCAGAGGCAGCTTCGCGACCTGCCAACTAATGATACAAGGAAAGCAGTGTGTCCCAAGCTTCCTGGACCACAGGGGACCTTGTTAAACCCAGAGCCTCCTCATCTCCTCCCTCAAAACTGGATTTAATGGGTCTGTGATGGGGCCAGGATTTGCATTTCTAACAAAATTCTTCATCATCATAGAAGGTTGGGAAAATACTAGGCTAAAAACTCAGCCTTCCATCTGAGGCAGTGATTCTCAACACTGGCAACCCATTACAACTACCTGGGAGCTTTGAAATATCCTGATGCTTGGGCTGTGCCCCAGACTATTGATGTCAGAATCACTGAGAATAGAACCCAGGCGCCTTTAAGAACAATAGATAAGGGCAGAGATTAAATAGAACCCAGGTGTTGTTTTTTTTCTTTTTAAAGTACTCTAGGTGGTTCCAATGTGTAGCTGAGGCTGAAAACCACTGTCCAGGGCATTGGTGACTTAAAAGCATCCTTGGCTAACAAATTGCCACAGCTGAATAAATGGGGACCAAGGGAATCAAGGAAATAAAGTTAATACTGAACAAAGATCAAGGGGAAAAAAGAGATGTTTTGGAAGGATAAGAGACATGAGTCCTGTATTTGTAAAGATGATAGAGAATTCTTGATTCTACTGGTTCCTTTACGCTCCAGATCAGGAGTCAGCAAACTTCTTCCATAAAGAACCAAGTTAATTTTTGAGGCTTTGCGGGCCTGACAGTCTATATAGCAAGTAATTGACTCAACAGTTGAGGCACAAAAGCAGACATATTATAGGTAAACAATGAATTTGGTTGTGTTCCAATCAAACTTTATGGACACTGAAGTGTGAATTTCACATAATTTTCACATGTCATAAAGCGTTCTTCCTTTGATTTTATTTCAATTCTTTAAAAATGAAAAAACCATTTTTAGCTCACGCCCACAATAATGGGCCTGGATGTGGGACTGGATTCGGCCTGTGGGAATGTAGTTTGCCAAGCCCTGTTCTAGGCAGGGACAACTGAGGCAGCCTGGTATAAGAGGAAGGACAGGAATGTGTGTAAAATGCAGTAAAAGTATTATCCTGATAAAACGGTTTAGGGAAAGTATATGTAAAGCACTTAGAACAGTGCCTCATGGTAGGTGTTCAAAGAATGATATTATCATCATTGAGTGGATAGATGAATAAAAGACACTTACCGCTGTGCAATGTGACTAGCCTTGGAAAAAACAGTTACATTTATATTGTGCTTACACGTTCGGAGCACTGTTCTAAGTGCTTTACATATTTTAACACATTTAATCTTCCCTAAATCCTACAAAGCAGCTTCTATTATTATCCCCATCTTAAGGAATCTGGGCACAAAGAGCTCAAGTAGCTTGTTTGAGGTCACACAATAATACTGAGAGGCACAGACAGGATTTCAGCTCAGCCTGTCTTACCCCAAAGTCCATGCTGGTCACCACTAACTTGTTTACTGCAAGGTAAAAATAATATACATATAAAATATATAAATCAAAATTATTTTTGCATGTCTTGATTTTTTTAGAGGAGGATTTTTTCATATTCATAAATTTGAATTTTTGCTTCACTAAAAAAAATCTGATAATTATATATTGATTATACCCTCTTCTAAGACCACAGTTGAAAGCAGTAGTTTTCAACCGGTGGCAACGTCAGTCCATAAGGGGACAAGTGACCATGTCCGGAGACAACAGTGGTTGCCACACTCGGGGGCTGGAGAATGCTACTGGCATCTAGTGGACAGAGGCCAAGGCTGCTGCTGAATGTGTGACAATGCACAGGACGGTCCTCATCCGCCAAGAATCATTCTGCCCAACGTGTCAATAGCGCTGAGGTTCAGAAAGCCTGACTGAAAGCCAGGGTGAAGTGTTAGCACCCGGGACCACACCAGACACCACCTCAGCTGGTCATCTGAGTCATCTTGGCCTCAGACTCGGATTTTCCTTTGCTGACTCAGGTGACTGGTGTGTGCGTAGCTGGTTGAGAGAAAGGCCAAAAATACAGACGCCCGTCCTTCGTCTGGCACAGTGCCACCGTGGCTCGGAGAACCAGAGCTGACCCGGGCCTGAGCTCACCTTTGGCTTAAAATACCATGAAACGCACAAGTAGAAAACCAACAGTTGAGCCATTTCTGCCATATCCAGGGGCTATTTCAGGGACGATCTTTCATCTCATGGGCAGAAAACTCTTGTGCGGTGGGCACCGAACCATCTTCGCTGTGCCTGTAGGTTACTGTGAGTGGTTTTGGCTGCTTTGGTTGGCATATTGTTTAATTGTGTCTGAGCAAGAAAGGTTGTTTGATGACACTCCCATGTTGGCAGCAGTCACACACTTATGCTCCCCCCCCCTTTAGTGGTGTTACTTTTAACACTCTGCTCAGCCCTTACCCTTCACGTGTCCTCCCAAACCCAAGGTTGGCATCAAAAATGGGCAACTCTGATCCAGCACTCATCCATCCAGAACACAGAAGTGTTTTATAAAATGACATCTATTTTCCTGCTAGACTCATACTCATCTCACCTCTATTTCTGTTAGTTCTCACTTTTACCATTTCCTTTATTTTCTGCAGGGAGGAGAAACGCAGACGCTGTGGAAGCTGCGTCGCCAACTCCACACATCTTACAGAACCACTGGGAAAAGCTTTCATTCCTGCCTGCGCGCTCCTTCCATTGTGACTCACAGAGGAAGCCGCACAGGTGCACACGAACTTGACCTTGGCTCTCTGTGGTCACGCAAGAGGAGAAGAGAAAGGAAGATGCTTACCGTGTAGAACCAGAACTTGACGATGGGTGCATTGTAGAATTCATAGATTTTTCTGCCCAGGGGGATTAGCCGGTGTCTGCTCTGAACTTCCTCTTCATCCTTCTTTCTGGAAGACTCCCCATTGTTTCGTCCCAACATTGCCTACAGTGGAAGAGAATCAATACCATCATGGCAGGGCTCTGGAGAGCAGGTAGTTCAATGCCTCATTTTACAGATCAGGAATGCGCTCTCATCGAGCTGGAGAGTGTTGTCCAAGGTCCCCAGAGATTCAGAGGTTGTGCCTTCCCTAAGTGTGCATTTGCATTACAAAGAGAATCAAAGGTTTTTGCCTGGGATGGAAGGCCTTAGGGAGAGTTCTTAATTACTCTCTTTTCTTCTACCCTGGAAGCTCTGGAAGATGTGCGTGATGGAAGAGCCCCAGAATTCTGAGAGGGAGAATGAGTATAGCCTGGAAAGGCCAGGAATCTGTCTTTTCTTTTCACCCCCTATCCTCATATATGTAGTGAGATAGGCAGATCTGGATTCAAATTCTGTCTTCACTCATGCTAATGACTATTAAGTAAGACATACACTGGACCAGTAATACCTAACTTACCCAAAGGTTATGAGTAATCCAGAGGCTAAGTTATCTGAAATGCCTGGAACTTAGTTAGGTTAGAAACATCTCCTCAACCCTTAGGCATAAACCTTGGTTCCCTGAGTTCAAACCCCATAAATCCTGCATCCCTGCTGGTATTAGTTTTATGGCAACTCCTAGGCACACCGCCTTCCTCTGGGTCGGACAGTGAGCCAGGTGGGACTAGGAGAAGCAGGGCCTGACCTGGACAGGCCTCATCTCTAAGCTGTTGGAAGTTTCTTTACAAATAGAATTGTTTCCTTCTCACTCATGGCAACAGCAGCAGCAAAAACAGTGATTAAATATCACAAACAAGGCAGAATTTGTGAAAAGGCAGATGCACACCTGTCTGGGCAGCAGGTGACAGGATGTGTCCCAGAGATGGCTGAAGATCCTATTGGGGAAGAGTTCCAGACTTCGGCCACTCAGAAGGACTGAATCGTCTCTTGGATACTGAGAATCCATGGTACCTTGGGAAAGTCTTTTAACCTCTCTGAATCTTAGTTTCTTTATCTTTAAATGGGAGGTAATAATAGCCTCTTTTATAGGATTGGTCTAGAAATCAATAAGCATCTGGCACTTAATAAGTGCTCAGTATTTCTAGCCAGTGTTTACAATGAACTGAGACTTTCTTGGGTACTCTTGACTGAAATGATCTAGTTGGGAATCTTTCATCAGAAAAAAGAAAAGTGTAATCAGGGTCTAAAACAGCATAATTTTTGGCTGTCTTTTCCTTCCTTCCTTCCTTCCTTCCTTCCTTCCTTCCTTCCTTCCTTCCTTCCTTCCCTCCTTCCCTCCTTCCCTCCTTCCCTCCTTCCTTCCTTCCCTCCTTCCTTCCTTTCTCTCTCTCTCTCTCTCTCTCTGTAGGTTCCATGCTAGCGTGGAGCCCAACATGGGGCCCAAACTCACAACCCTGAGATCCAGACCTGAGCTGAGATCAAGAATTGGATGCTAGTTAAGCAATTAGTTAAATTGAGCCACCCAGGTACCCTGGCTTTAATTCTTTCGCTATTATTCTAAAGCAAGGTTAGTTCTACAATGTTTGGGAGATTTTATTTCATTTATTTTTATTTTTTATTATTTATTTTATTTAAATTCAATTAGTTAACATATAGTGTATTATTAGTTTCAGAGGTAGAGTTCAGTGATTCATCAGTTGCTTATAACACCCAGTGCTCATTCCATCAAGTGCCCTCCTTAACACCTATCACTCAGTTACCCTATCCCCCACCTACCTCCCCTCCAGCAACCTTCAGTTTGTTCCCTATATTAAGAGTCTCTTATGTTTTACCTCCCTGTTTTTGTCTTGTTTTATTTTTCCTTCCCTTCCCTTATGATCCTCTGTTTTGTTTCTTAAATTCCACATGAGTGAAATCATATGATAATTATCTTCTCTGATTGACTTATTTCGCTTAGCGTAATACCCTCTAGTTCCATCTAGATCATTGCAAATAGTAAGACTTTTTTTTTTTTTTGAGAGAAATGAGATTTTTATTAAAGGTAAGAACAGGGCAAATCCTTCGAATTGCTCAGAGACTGACAAGGATTTGGCACAAGAAAAAGGACTGGGATATGAGTTTAGAGTTGAGAGATTTACCTATAGAAATAATCTGTTTATCTTGAATTTGAGAACTGATAATTCTGGTTTCAAACCACCGTACTCAAGACATACATATACAAGTTTCAGCTACTTTTGTCATTGCCTCAACTATCCACCTACTCAAATATATAGCAGTCACAAACGATGAACCTATAATCAATGGGATTTCTGGAAAAGGTAAAAAGGTAACTTCCATTCCTTTCTTGGACTCTCTGGCTAGGAGGTTACCTTGACTTAATGAATAGGTAAGATCCCATTTGATGGCTCATCCAAGCCTTTATTTTGATCAGTGAGCTGGGTCAACCTTCGTGATGGATATAGCACATTAGACTTCTATAAATATTGACCACTGACCTCAAGAAACTCCAAAGGTCCATGATATTTATCCTTCTATAATTTATAATTTATGTAACGTAATTAGGCTGCCTCTATTCTACTTCTTCATCTGCTCAATAATACAGTACCATTTGGAGACATAATAGGATGTTAGTAAAGGCAGCTTTGGGGAGTTTTAGGCATCTTGGAAAGTGACATCTTGGGGTAAGCTCTAGGGACCGTGGCTTCCCCAACAGAGTTAAAACAATGCCCCGGGTCTGTGGACAGCCTGGGACTTTAGTAGGCAGAGGGCAAAAAGACTTAATCTGGCAATGCAGGTAACACAAAAACAAAAACACCACAGCCTGTTTCGCCTTTATTATTCTGGTACATTCCCAAGTTAATGCTTTTTAAAAAAGCTTTTCTTTCATGGGTTTAAGGACAGAATTTTCCTATTTCATTAATTCCAGCCTAAGCAGCTTAACTCACTGATTTTCTTGATTTCTCTTCCCAGTAGCCAAACATTTCCTTTGACTACATTCCCTTAGCAGAATGTAATAGGGTCAAATACAGGCAAAACTGCACAATATGGATTGGACAATTTTTTGCTGGCTGGACACAGATGTCAAGTCTGGGAAAGATCTACAAAAGGCTACCCAGATGAAACTGAGACTCCTATTTTGTGTGTAATTTTGGAAGGGCCAAGGGAAAACATCCCAGTCCAAGAAAGGATATGTTGGCTTAACACGGAAGATCAGATATAGTTCCTATGAAAAGAGTGGAGGTATGAACAGGCTGCGTTTTCCAATCCTCCCTGGGGTGAATGAAGACCAGTGATCTAGCAGTGACACATTTGTCACTGGGGTCAAGGGAAACTCCCCCTGAAAGATATCTGCTGTCCATCCCTGACTTTACCAGCCCACAAGTCCCTTCTTCCTTTCCTCCTAGCTCTTTCTGCCTGTGGGGGAGAAGGCCAGGCAGCACTGCTCGTGGGCTGGCTTTTACTTGGGTTCTCAGTAAACAACAGCGGGGCCTACTTTCTGGGAAGCAGACTTTGGACCAGGTCCTCAAAGTTCTACCCAGAGCAGGAGAAGGGAGCTGCTCCTGTTGTTTTCCTGCTTCAGACCCAACCAGAAAGAATGAGGATTCACCACCTGGCTGCCTTCATAGGATCCTTCCTTGAGACTTCAAGCCATGTCATACTTGATGTAGGAGGCCCATGCATTATTTTTGGATTCTTTCTGCTATATGGTAGACTGAACCAACTGAATACCTACATTTGAGACCGAGAAGAAATTCTCTGCATCCCTGAACCTATAGGCCTCCAAGCATGGACAATGGGATCTCTATGCCTGGGTTCTAATCCTGGCCTTGCAACTAATTAGCTGGGTAACCTTGGGCAATTTAACTTAGCTGAGTCTCAGCTTCCTCATCTGTTAAATGGGATAATAATAGTATCTACCTCATGGGATTGCTGTGAGGATTCCATGAGTGTGTATGTCAAACATTTGTCACTGTTACCACAATATTCACATTTATCAAGGCTTACTGTACACCCAGACCTGGTCTAGAGAATTTACATGTACACTTTTTAAACTGAAAAACCACCTGTGAGCTAGACAATGTTCTTATTCCTATGTCAGAGGTTAAGCAACCGTGCCCCAGGTCCCAGAGTGAGTAGCTGTTGGGGCAGGATTCTGACTCCGGAATATATACTCTTTCCCCCTCTACTGAAGTGTTCAGTGAAGATTTGGTATTACTACTACTAAGGTTTCTGTTAATGATTAAAATTTCATTCCCTATCCTTGAAGGATTTAGAGGCCAACCTTATGGTAAAATCTTAGGGAAGACAGTCATCTGATCCTATCACAGAGGCAAGCAGACCCATCCACTTGTTTTTATAAGAATCCCGAAATGGAAAACAAACTTTTTTTTTTTTTAACTCTGTGAGTCAAAAACTATGAATGATTAACCAATCTAAAGAAGGGTCAGATGCCTAAGCCCTGCTGTACTTGGGGTTGGAATTGTTTCCTTTAGGAAGGAAAGATTGTTGACTGGAAGAAAAACAATTCACAGGGTGGTCCCACCAGGATAATAATGCGAATGGCCTTTTGTCACCTGAGCAAAGCCAATTTTTGTTTTCTCTCCTTAGGGTTTTTTTGGGTCATCACAGTCATTGTTCAGGGTGGTGGGGAGAGTGGGGGATATCAAGGAAGTCCTATGGAGTTGTTACTTGATGTCTCCAAAACTCTGAAGCCCTGTCTGTCCCTTTAACGGTGTGTGATATTTTTAGACTTTGGATACAATCCAGTAGCAGTCACGCTGCTCGGGTGGGGGTTGCGGGAAGCAGTCCCATGCCCAGCTGCCCGTTCCCCCTGCGGAACACAAAGCAACCACGTTCTATAATTATACCAGGGAGAGCTAATAAAAGCCTTCCATACAAACCTCAAAATTCAATTAGTCCTGCATTTGTGAGCCTGACCCTGAAGACAGAAAAAGGCGTAGCCTCTGATCACCAGCGCAGTTCCAGGCCCCGGAAGCTGGCTGGTCCCAGCTCGTAGATGCCTTTGCCTCCTTCCTAGGCTCAGGCCACTACCTCGCCTGCTTGTGTACAAAACACCGCCTGTTTGGAAGGCTGAGGGTACCTTGCTTTTGAATCTCCCTGGGCTGTCCTGTGTCACTGACCCTGGCTGAAGGATTTTGCATAGAAACAGTCCCTATAGTTAGGCTATTTGTGCACAGAGAAGACACTCTTATAATACCCGGGTCTCAATACTTCAGCAAAGCACCTGGTGAGAGGGTGAGCTTGGGAGTGACAGAGTCCCAAGCCGTATCAACGGGACAAGTGGGTTAGGGTTGCTGCCCGTGGACCATGACCGTGTAGTTTTCCTTACTGTCAATTCCATGTCCTCTTCATCTTTTTCCTTCGTGGGCTTCTCTGGCTCTTCGGGCTCCTTCTCTTGAAGGTGGATTTCCTGGGCCTGAGACATATAGGGCATGTCGTCTTTGTTCTTGAACTCCAAGCTGAGAATTGAAGGAGGAAGTAGAATTCCCAGAATTACCTAAAGTAATAATAATGATAATAATAATAATCACATTTAAAGGATTAAGATTAGGGTGGTTTTTTTTAGAATCAGAGGGCCTAGGGTGGTGTGTGCACATGTGTGTGCGTGCTGTGTGTGCTCTGAGCAAGGACATGCACGTGTTACTGCTCAGGGGGGCACTCTGGCCAGTCTGAGAACTGTCACGCACAGCAGTAGCTCAGCCCGATTTCAGAGAAACAGAGCATCTTGCCCAAAAAATACATCGTACCCAGTTAACACCCATTTGGCATGGGGGAAACGGAGGAAAATGATAGTCCTTGCCAGAGGCAAAAGTGGGAAAGAATTCAGATTCTCCTTTAGCCATTAGCACTTGGCTTTGTGAAATCAATTCATACGTATGTCCGCCGGCATTTATTTGCCAACATGTCAAGTGGAGTTGATGATGCATCATCTGATTATCTCTGTAAAAAATGCTGTCCCCAGTTGACCCTGAGAAGTCCATGTGGGAAAGCATGTTTTCATTGCGGAGTACTCCCCTGGCATTTGCTACCATAGCACAGAAACTACACACACACACCCGCGGCTGTGTTCACCATGAGAACCCCCCTACACAACGGCTCCGGGAGGCTCAGCACTGTGCTCCTCTCACGTATAAATTATATGCTTCTGCCTCCACATGATGATAATAAATACGTGGGCCCTTCTCCTGAGAGGACAGTCTCACTCTGCCTTTGCACGATCGTCCAGCCACGGGACTTGTGCTCCCTAGATCGTCTCCCGCATCTCCTCTCAAACACTAAACTGGTTCTGCTCTATAAGGCTTCTGAACACGAGCCTCCTTGGAGAAACCGCACCAAGGTGAGGGGCTCAGAGAGATGCTGAACAGTAAGTGAACACGATCCTCGAGCAATGAGGCAGGGACAGCCTGTGCTTGAATGCCCTCAGGGACTCCGGCGCAGCCAAGAGAGAAGGGAGGGGGGTGACCCTGAAGTCGGGGTGCCTGGCAGGCCTGGGAAGGCTCAGGTGGCATGCTGGCAGCCTTCAGGGGACATGACACCCTGTCCTTGGAGCTGAGAGCCAGGCTTGGCGGTTACTAGCGGTGTGGCTATGGAGCACCCACAACCCACTTCATGGAGCCCTTCTGTGACTCTGGGCCAAGAGCCCACGGGAGGCGTGGTGTGGGGGAGGGGTGCTGTTTCCATGAGGGTGGCCTCAGTGGAATGCTCTGGTCTGGTGGCCCTTTCAGCTTTGTGCTGACCTCAGAGTTACCTAGACCAGGTAGCTCTAGGTAAATGTGAGCCTGGCTTCAGTTGTCACAGCCAAAACTCTAGACAGAGAAAGCATCTGCAAACATTCTTTCAATCTTTCCCTCCCATTTTTTCTTTCTTTGTACTTCTTCCAGTTTAATGTCTTCCTTGTAAAACACTAAAGAAAACATAAAGAAGCAAAGCCACGCATCATCCTATGTCTTATACTTTCGAGCCCAGAGGTAACCACTACAAACAATTTACTGTGTATCCTTTCTGGTTACTTAACAAAATCATATACAGACGTAACCATGCAGGTACATGCTTAAAAAAAAACCAAATATGGACTCAGGCTTTGTATAACTGGTCTACAACTTGTTTTTCTTCACTTAAGAATAGATCGGGATGATCTAGCAACATCTTTACATATAAATCCATCTCCTTTTTATTTCAGTTTAAAACGTTTCTCAAGCACAGCTGCTAAGAGCCACTGTCTCTATGACAAGGTGCAAAGGAGGGCCAAGGCATTCAGGCTTGGGCGGCGGTGACAGTTTGACAGGTTGCCTGGTGAGGGGTTCCTGGAGCAGCACGGCTTGTGTCAGAGCAAATGGTACATCCTATAGTATCTCTGTGTGCCCATGACCTCTGGATCTTCTGTAATACTAACGTGTGGGCACGCCATCTCGAGAGGTTCTGATTTAGCAGAATTTGGGGTAGGCCCTAGTCTCTATATGAAAAAAAAACCCCATTATATAGAAGATTCTGATACCTAGTTGGGGCTTAAAACCACACGCCTGAGACAAGAGATGCCCAGTCCCACTGCAGACTTGGCTTGGCGAGCTCCAAACCAACCCTCCGGTCCTCCTAGCCAACGGGGCCTTCTGGGAGCGCTGACCTTGAGGCCTGAGTTCTTGCGCATCCGGAGCCGGCCCATCCACATATCTGTGAGTAACATCTGGCTACACGTGTGCGCGATGAAGTCACGGTGCTTGGCGGCCACGGCGAGCTGCAGGCAGGTGGCGTTGCTCCAGTTCTTCAGCTCATACGTCAGCAGCTTCATGGCCAGCTGCTCATCCTGCTTGTAGGACTGGTCTAGGAGCTCCACAGCCAGCTGGCCAAAGTCCCTGCAAGACAGAATGTGAGGAGGTGTCTTTTGGCCATCTTGGAGACTTAGATGATGAAAGCGGGGACCCACTGGCCAAGCCACGGGATGTGGTTACTGTGTGGTCTCGTTGTTTCTTATAGGGTCTAGTCTGCTCATTCGTTCATCTAGCCAACATCGATTAAGCATCTACGATGTGCTGGGGGAGTAAGTGAAACAGGATGTGGTCCTGGTACTCAAGACCCCCAATTCAAGGCTATGGATGGGGGAGGCAGACTAAAAAAACTACCGATTAGAGTGCCGTAGGTCTTCTTAAATGGGACAGACCTCAGTTCATATCTGAGCCTTATTGACCCCAAGTGTGTGATCTCAGAGAAGCTAATGAAATTCTCCCAGTCTCATTGTCTTCAGCTTTAAAATACGCACAATAAGAGGACCTACCTCTTGAGGCAGTTGAGAGGATGAAAGAAAATCTATGTATCTCTGTGTACTTCTCTATCTAGCACCGTGTGCCTCTAATGTTATTTAGTCATGTCCACCCTCTGTGTTGAGGGAATACTGCCTCAACTTAAAGGTTTGGGTAGCTCGGACCCTCCAGTATTTGAGGCCCCCAACCACCTCATCTGCTGGACCGGCCAACCTGGAGTTGTGGTTCAGTTCCTGGGAGATGTCATCGACCATGTCATTCTCAGAAGCTTCGTGAGCCATGGCTTTGCAGAGCTTACAGGCCACCAGGGCCTTGGCCATGGCCTCCTCGCCATGCTGCCAGAAGAATAGGGCCATCTTCTGCCTCTTCATCAGGACAGCCCACACCATCAGCTCATGGAAAGGGAAAGGGAAGTGGTTGATCTCAGGGTCGTCCAAGTCAATGTCCACCTCTTCTTCTCGCTTCTTGGTGGTCTTTCTTCCTCGCCTCAAGGGGACATCATCCTGTAATTGTAGGGAAAAAAAGCATAGAGGTGGAGTTAGAAATGAGTCAGTTAAATTTATTAAATATTTATTGTATATCTACTACGGATCCTGTTCTGGGATAGACACAGAAATGAACTAGCCTATCCCAGCTCCTATCCCAAAAGCATTCATACGTAACTTTAAAACAAGTTATAATGAGTGCATAAGCACAGCCCTATGGGAATATGCCAGTGTTATACTTAATTTTTAAAAAGTATTTTAATGGGCCATTCCCTTCCTTTCTTTCTCTCTTTTCTTCTCATTCCTTTCCCTTCCCTTCCCCTCCCTCCCCTCCCCTCCCTTTCCCTCCC
>NC_048234.1:25802688-25867792 GCF_002007445.2 Ailuropoda melanoleuca
TCCTCCCTCCCTTCCTCCCCCTCCCCTCCTCTCCCCTTCCCTCCTCCTTCCTACCTCCCTTCCTCCCTTCTTTCACTTTTGTCCATTTTTTTTCCCCTACAGGTAAGGCTATTTGTGCCTCATGATGGATAGCACTGCCCTTTTCTCTGAAAGGACAAGGACATCCTATTCTTGCAGGTGCATAAACGACAATACCCACACAAACAAAAGATGGGAAATGGCAAACTGATGATCTGTCTCCAGTTTCTACACGTCTTAGGTGTATTTGTGAAGTATTTCTGGACTTTGGACCTGTTGCCGGTTGTAAACACCCATGAACAGATTTCACTTACTGGAATTTATACGCTTCCTTGGTTTTCAAGTTAGTATTTCAAATAAGATTTATCTTCTTACTTGTAAGGCTAATGTAACCTCATGGTGGAATTTTCAAGGCTACTGTAACTTGCCCCCCCTCAATACTAGAAAATATTTCCCTTCCTTATTTTAGAATCATGTACTAAGCCTTACCAATTAAATGAACATATATATGCATATATATATATATATTTAAAATGTGTAATAAAGAGAATAATTGACATTAATAATTTGGGCAAATACTTGCCTCCATTCCCAGTAGTTTCAAGGCTTTGGGCTGTTTAAAAAAATGTTATACATAAAGTTAGATCTTTCTTTACAGAGGTAAGAAAAGAATCCTATTATATCTTAACCAGGTAACAGAAGAACTCTATTGTACCATATAGCATTTATTCACTTCGCTAAATAAAACACCACAAGAGGAATCCATTTATAGAAATTCTAGGAGAATTAGGCGTTTAGTGATTTTGGTGAATCACTGAAAATTAGAACTCCAGAGAGGCATAGCGAGATTGTCCAAGAGTGAGCCTGCAGGTTTGTAATCTCTTTTATGGACCAAAATTTCTTCCATCTTTCCAGAACCATCCTGCTTGGCTGACATCTCCATGACCCCCAGCACTTGGGTGAGCCGTGAAACGTTCAGTCAAACCATGAGATGTTTCTGAAACCTCTGAAAGGCCTCTATTAGCTGGAGACTCGGAATATTATTCAGAGTATGTGTTCAGATGCTTCCCGTCAGCCACGTCCCTGTGTAGCTGTCCAGTAGAGCAAGGGCGAGTGCGGCCACAGGGGCATGTGCTGACTGCGGCAGAAGGTGCTCAATGACACGGGAAGTGTCAGTACATACAGTGGCATCACTGGTCATGCTGGGAATGTGCGAACTAGCCACAGGCCAAGAAGGAGAGAGAAGGCAACTCAGCGAATTACAGAGCTTGATTTATATCTAACAAGTGGAGATAAGAAATTACATCTCAGGGGGCAGGAATCCCAGTTCTGTGTTTCAAGTGTTACAGAATGGGTTGAAAGCTATCTTGGAGGTCATTCGGGTAACTAATAAGGTTATAGCACTCACCATTCCTCCAAATTTTATTTTGGAATAAAATAAAATTAGGAATAGCCTGAACCTAGTCTCTCTCCCTTTCTTCCCCTTTTAGCTTCTGAAGTGACCACCAGTTTGAAATTTGTGTGATTTCCCCCCCTTATTTATACTTTCTGGTGTTTCCAAAGTGGTCTCCAAGCACCACCAAATACTTTCACCATCAGAAGATCTGCTTTGTTAAAATTAAAAATCATGCCCACCACCAGCTAGAGTAACAGTTCTCAAAATGTGGTCCAGGAACTATGTGATCCTTTCTGGGGCTCTGTGAAGTCAAAGATGTTTTCCTAATAATACTAAGATGCTCTTTGGTTTTGACACCGTGTTCAGGTTTTGCGGTGATGGTGCAAAGGCAGTGGTGAGTCAAACTGCTGGGGGCCTTAGCAGGGATGAGGAAGGCCGTGGCATCAAACTTCACTAGCTGTCATTAGATTCCCGTGTTATGCACTTGACGCTTAAAGACAAACAAAAAAATCAGTTGCACTTAAGAAGTCCTTGATGAGGCCTAAAAAAATATTAACTTTATTAAATCTCTACCCTCGATACTAAAAAAAATGTCTTTTGACTATTTTGAGGGACGAAATGGGAAGTGTGCATAAAGCACATCTGCTACGTGCTGAACCCGGACGGGTCGTCCCGAGGACACACATGCAGTTATTTGGATCATGGCCACACTGTTTCATGGGCAATCGACTTGAAGGAATGACTGGCAGACAAACTACGGTTTACTTAGACTTGGACACTGGTGGATGTTTTTGGAAATGGCCGAAGTGGGGCTGTCGTTTCAAGGAAAATAACTGATGGTATTTGCTGCCAATGACAAAATTTTCCAAGCAGACCTGAGAAAAAAACGAGAATTTTTGAAAGCTTGCGTATCCTTTCCCCCATGACCTGGATAGTTTTTGAGAAGTTAAAGACTTTTCTGATGAGATTGGAGGTGATATTAATGAAGGTGAGTTTCTGAAGTTGTTTAATGAAATGTGTGAACTGTCAGAAGATCAACATAACTCCGCAAACCAATATTATACAATGACCAGTCTACCATGTTCCAAGATCCCTACAAAACACAAATCAATCAATGCATTTTAAAGTATCAGAGTATGAAAAGTTCACTGAAGTTATTTCAGATTTTGTGTTGCAAGTAATCTTTAAGAAATTGCCAATTGAGTTTTGATGTATGTAGCATCAAAAAAAAATCTATAATTATCTGTAAATATTATTAAAATACTCCTTCCTTTGTATACATATATGTGTGTGTAAAGTCAGATTTTCTTTGTATATTTCAACCAAAACATCTGGCAACAAAAGACTGAGTGCAGAAGTAGATACGAGAATCTAGCTGTCTTCCATTAAGCCAGATATTACAGAAATATGCAAAAAATGTAGAACAATGCTACTCTTAACACCAATTTTTGTTTTTGAAAATATAGTTATTTTCATACACATGTCATTTATGTTAACATGTAATGTGCTTCTTACAGTTAATTTTAAATGAATTAATATTAATTATTAATTAATAAATATTAAGTCTTTAATTTCTAACATGGTAATGTCGATAGATAGAACTCCCACAGATAAGAGCTTTATGGGGTCCTCAATAATTTTTTAAAGGTATAAATAGATCCTAAGACCAAAATCCTTGAAAACGACTGAGGTAGGTAAGATTAATTTGAATTTCATTATTATTCCCCGATCATTAAGGCTCACTCTCAGTGCCAGTTTCTGATTTTAACTGGACCTAGTGAGGAAAAGAAAGGGGTGTATCACCCAATACATTGCTTTTTTTTTTTTTTTTTTTTTTTTAATGGTTTGGNGGAAGAGGTGGGTGGGCCAGTTGCCTTCTTATCTGATCTCCCCCTTGGAAATAACGAAGCCATATCCGAAATGTGTCCTGCCTAGTCCTCCCAAGAGTCCAGGAAACGAAACTTGCTGCAAAACTCACCCTCTTGGGGCCAAAGAGATTGTGATAGAGTGTCCGAAAGCGCTTGCGCGTGTAGTTACAGCGATAAGCCCCGCCCATCAGGTACTCGATCACCAGGCCGATGTCAATCAGGCTGATTCTGTAGTCTGGGGGCAGGTTCCCCTATCAGGAAAGAAGGAAACACACACACACACACACACACACACACACACACACACACAAATCCAAAAGACAGCATGGTTTACTAGGGATTCTATGTCATGTGTTCTGTAACTATTTTAGAGTAAAAAAAAAATAATTAAGAAACATGAATGTAGTATTATGCTGGTTAATTAATTCACCTTAAAATAGATCCAACCGAAACCTGGATATTCTCGCTTGGAAAGAAGACACAAGTTAAATAAGAAGATGCAGTAATCGTCGGCAATAACAGAAAATCAAAATATTTATTCAAGTCTTCAGCTGGGGAGAAAAAACACCAGTGTAGCAGAAAGAAACACAAGGCTTGACATGGCAAATGCTGTGAGTCCCAGCCGCTAGCAGCTCGGTTCCCAGACGTTCCCTGCCCCCCCCCGCCGCTGCTCTGCCCCTGACCCAGGCTTGTTACCACTCTCTTGATCATTTACTTCTTTCCATTCACTAAATGAAGACTCCTTCCAGAACATGATTGTTATTACCAGGGCCTGCATCAAGTGCGATATGCTTAGAGCTCCTCGGCCAAACCTCTATTAACAATGAAAAAAAATGAGCACTTTTTCATAAAAGGACAGTGGATGGATGTCAGGACCATGTCATTTATGAGCACTCCTTGTGGTTAAATAAGAGAAAGGGGGGTGGCATGAGGAGAGATTTGATCAAGGGAATATTTATTTTCTCAGAATTAAGGAGGTTTTGGATATTTTCTTTCAAATAGTGTTTCTTAAAAACGGAGTGATAGGATAAGTTTTAGCTGCTTGCATATATAGATACAAAAACACAAGAGGTTTTATCATTGTCAACTCATTACTGGTTTCTACAACAAAAAGGGGCTCTCTAGGTTCTAAGGAAAATACCTGCTCTGCTAGGTTCCATCTGGGGGAAGCTCTGAGCGCATCGCCAGTTCCAAAGGGTGCGAATAATTAACCCACTGTCTGGTTAGTTTCCTGACGCAGGAGCGCCCCCTATACCATGATGACAAGGGTACCGCCTTGTGTAGGAAGCCGGGAGCACTGCGTCCTTAGATATATTTTGGGGAGGTGTGAGGGCTTTGTCTACTCTTGTTCCTAATGGAGGACCTACTGCGATGCTGTGTGAGGTTTCTGTCACTTCACAGAAATGGCCCATAGCCATAGTGGTGGCTCTCCAACTTTGGTGGCATTAAAATCACCTGGGGAACTTGGTGGCAGTGCAAAGGACTGGCTTCAACGTATGGGCTTCTACGTGCTTTATTAGCTCTCTAGGTGATTCGGAGACACACCCAAGTCTGTGCTAAATAAGGTGGGGCGGGTGGGCTCGCCTGGCAGAACTGGAAAATTCATAGTGTATAATAATCGTCATTAGGAAATCAGCCTCAGTTGTTTTGCGCAACTAAGGGTAGGTTTTCAGTTATCCTTACTCAGCTTTGCTATGGTCAACAGCATCCATTTGAAGAAGATTCTGGGTTAAAGGGGGCCCACTGTATCCTTCCATGAAACCTACAGCTTTGATGGTGTTACTGATCTCGGTATTCCCGGTGCCTCTTACAGTGACTAGTGTGTAGTAGGCATTCAGGATGTTTCTGTGGCGAAACTTCAAATGAGTCAAACAATGAAATTCATTGATGTGGTTGGGATCAAGTCTCAGTTTCTGGTTTCTCAGTACTGTGCTCTTGTCAGTAAGACAATTAGCCACAGTCTATGCATCATCGTGTTTGGGAGAGGCCCACGTCACTGTGGAAATTTGACTTGAAATAGGCTGATCACTCTACTGGTATTTTCAGTGGTGTAGGAATGAAAGGATAGCGGTTGACACATCGGCCTACGCGTTGGAAATCCTAGTGCTACCCTGCACACTTGCTTGCTGCTCCTGACCAGTTCCTACCTGTCGGGTTCTACCTCTGCCTTGGCTTGGGGCACAAAGCAGGCTCAGGGATCTCATTTGAGCCAGATGAGCACAATGGGACTGTGGGAAGGTGGTCACATTTGCAGTGGAAGCAACTTGAGGCATAGAACCCCTCCCATCCTTGAGGATGGGCTTGGCTCGTCAGAACCCCAACTGAAACGTCCCTTCATAAAAGTGGCCTTATTCTCCGGCTGGCCATGCTCAGAATTTCACAATCTCTTCTGAGGACCAGCTCATCAATCTAACTGAATTGGCGAGGGAAACTCCCCTCAGGCTGTCAGAAAAGGCCAACTGGCCTGACCTCTTTATGCAAACAAAGCGTGGCCAAAACAGAGAAAAGGGAACTTAGAGAAAGTTTTAAGATAGTAACTGTTCATGTAGTGCCCTTTCCATACACATGAAACTGAGTTTAAAAATATTCCTCATGCAACTGCTTTTCTCCACTGTTTGGGGGCAGGTGAACCAGGCTTTGAGTTTCTGTATCGATGGGCTGTACCCTACGGTTAGGCAGGCCTCTTATTGCAAGAGTAGAAGAGCTCGGGAGGCTCGACATGTGTGGGTCGGCCTCCTGTCTTCTGTATTTGGCTCCTATAAGGATAACCGGCAGAGGAGGCCCTGCCTCTGTGTTATTTTCCTGGGCATTGGGAGGTACGTGGGGTAAAGAAACACTGGCCGGGAATCAACTGCCCTGGGCTTCTTTCTGTCCGTCCTTCATAAATCAACCAGTGTCCCTCAAGGGCTCGGTTTTCTTCCCTGTACAAGGGGTGGAACTCAATGGCCCCTATGGGCTATGACGCTCAGGTACCAGGCTGCAGAAAAATCCCTATGAGATTTAGTGTGATCCTATCGAAAGGAAGGCATGGCAAGTCTATGAATTTGTGCCTATTTTTAATCCTGTAAAAATTTTCTAAATTTAAAACACACGAGTAACAGCGAAACTAACACCCATATATTTTCTTTTGAGACAGCGATGTGTGAACATCAGTTTGAATTCTAAGAACAAGACACCAATATTGCCTGAAGACGAATGGTGAGTGACAATAATTATGTTTTTGGATTGTCTGTAGGAGTGGGGGCTATCAGGAACGTGATAATGGTAAAATTCAAAATAAGAAAAATTGAGAGGGGCAAAGAAAATATTTTTTTTTTTTTTTTTTTTTTTGCAAGTGATTTTATTCATAAGGGCTGTTAGGTTTATATTTACCAAAAAAGGTTCTGGAATCTTTTTTTTTTTATAGGAACTTCTCATGTAAATCTTGATTATTTTGAAGTGATTTATACGTGATCTGGTCTCAAGCCAGAGAAGGGATTCAATGAACATTGTTGGTTCTGCCCAGCTTTGAGCAAAGGCCTTAAAGGAACTGGCCTGCCTTCTGTTTGACCACCAGGGGGCGATGTTCACCTGACCAAAGCCAACGGCGGTTCCACCAGCATTTACCTGCCTGTTCTTACATGTGTAATAAGGTGATGTAAATGCATATAGAAGATCGGAGGATTTGGAAATCAGGAGAGAGTCAGATGCCCTTGTTAAAGTGATATCTGGAGGAGGGAGAGCTTACTTTACCAAGTAATGTGTTTGAAAGCCTGCAAGACTGATTGCATCTGTTTCCCCCCCTCCCCCAGAGGCTTTGAAAGCACAGAAATTAAGGGAAATTAGTTTCACAATTTTTCCTAGTAAGAATGGAAATCTTTTGGGGAAAGAAATAGATTTCATAAAATTCATAAAATCGGGTACAATTTCAGTCTCTTGTGATAACTGTGTCCTGGATGAACTCTGAAGGAGATGGGAACACTGGGGCTTTTATGTGCTGGGCCAATAGCCTTGGCCACCTGTGACCTTAGATGTCACAGACGCAGAGAACAGCCCACAGTATGACCCCGCAGTGGAAATAGCAGTGGGCTGGACTGTGGTCCCAGCTCTGCCTCTCTGTGACCATGGGCAGATCACTTCCTTTCCCTGTACCTCTGTTTACACTCTGAAAACAGAGTTACTTCGAAGGTCATGTCTATTTCTAGAGGTACAGCTGTCTGACCACTACCTGGCAGGCTGCTCTTATTTCTATGCTACCTGGGCACTGGGCAAAGATTGTTGTCCAGAATGTGGAGAGGTGACGTAGTTTCTACTAATCACCCCTGAAACGTGGTTAGAGGAGCTGAGGACTCAGAGACAGGGATGGTAAAGGGCTGGACAGGGATGATGTGCTCATCACATCCGCCTCCTTTGGAAAAAGCCGAGAAAGTGAACAGCACACCTCACATGCCACAGGTAATGTCCAAAAACCTTCTGGAAGAGTCTTCCTTCGCTTGGGTGCTTTTCAAATAGGAAGCCAACAACGGCACTGGAGTAATGCTCCTTCTGTTGTTTCTGTTATTCCCTCCTCCCTCTTTTGGTAATTACTTTGGTAATTGGTAATACCTGAACACTTATGTCCCCTTTCATGCCTCAACCACACATGGCAAACCATGTGACTCCGATAACTTGATCCACAGAGTGAAACAGAGAAGCTTGGCTCTAACAGTAGGTACAATATGACAACATGAAAACGTTGTCCCTTTTCTCATGCCATGAGCTACTTCTCTGAAGCTAAGCTTTAATCCATGCCATCCTAAAGATGACTTTTAATTAAAAGAATAGTTTAAATGCATGTATGGGATCTGCTCTTCTGCATATACTCTTTTTCAGAAATCAGTTCATGATAATCACTATCAGATTTCAGCTGTTCAGGAAACACATTTTGTAGAAACTTACAACAAGCCTTCAAAACAAGATTACTTCCTTCCGATGTATTAAGGTGTAAAATGACTGTTGGGTGCTGGGTTTACCAAGGAAGGGTGAGCAAAAGTCTGTTCTGGTGAAAGTTCGTGGAAAAGAGGACATTCCCACAATGTTCGGCTTGGTTATAGACCAGGAAATCTTTTAAAAATTAAAAATGCTTTTGCAAATCTGCATGAATTTGGCAGATGGGATTATGAAAATGTCCTTTCTTTATCCAAAGAGTGTCTGAAATGCTTCCCCCACCCTTTCATTCTGCCAAAGCTCTGGGTCTTAATTCCCATGTGAATGAATTTTAAGATATCATAATTTCACAACCATTTCTATATAATACTCAACTATCACCCTCCCTTGGTGGGGAATGATGGTACAGGTCATCTGAAGTGTTACCACATTTAAGTTAAGAAAGAAAAACTAGTACTTTAAAACATATAGAGGCACAAATCGAGCAGACAGTTAGCTTCTAAAAATGGCAAGTTAGATTTCGCGGAAAAGCAGACAGACTCGGGCCACTCTGGATTAATGTTGCATTTGTGCATCCAATGGATTTATGCAGGAAAGCAGTTCTGGGAATTGAGCTGGACTCTATCATTTTAAATCTCTGATTGATGCTGAATAACCAATTTTTTACCTCCTTGCTCCTAGATTGTTCCCTTGATACAAATAATTTGAGATTCAGTTCTCCAAAGTCAGTTCGTTGATATCCAGGGAGAGTTGGACTTGGAGATATAATGCTGTTAATGTGGGACCGTCTGACGATTCCTAAATGCATTCCCTGGGTTCCTAAGAGTTACTTGCATTTGATTTTCCAGACATATCAACGAACACTATGTTTAAGGATCAGAACTAGGTTCCTAACGTAGGAGTAGCATTTCGTACCAGGGCTTATCACTTACTGGTTAATATTTTTTTGTCACAGATCACATCAATTAATAGGTAACGTAAAGTCCTACAATCATAAAGCACAAAGCACATGATAATTATCAAGTTCCTTAATCTTGAGAATTGCTTAAACTGCCCAAGATTTTCTTAGCATGTTAAACCTAGCTTCTGTAGACTTTGCGTACCGCATTGGCCTAAATTGCTGGAAGTCATATGGGACCACCCGAGGAAGACGTACATCAATGTTAATTTCTCTCATTTACTTCTTTTTTTTTTAAGATTTACTTTTTTTGAGAGAGAGTGAGAGTGAGAGAGAGCATGAGTCATGGGGAGAAGCAGATGGAGAGGGAGAAGCAGGTTCCCCACTGAGCAGGGAGCCCAATGTGGGGCTCAGTCCCAGGACCCTGGGATCATGACCTGAGCCGAAGGCAGATGCTTAACCAACTGAGCCACCCAGGCGCCCCTCTCTCATTTACATCTTAAGAAAACACAAACTCCCCCCTCATGTTTAGCTCCCTTCATCCACATAACATAAAACGTAGAGACTTCCAGCTCCTTTGGCTTCCACTGTTATACCTTCTTGCTGTCCAAGTCAGAGGCTCACCTTTATCATAGAAGGAAACAGGAGTCTGCTTTCCTTGTCTCTCTCTTTTCCCAAGGGAAGAAACAAAACACAGGCTCTGATTCTCCCCACCTTACTGACAGTCTCTTTTCCCAGGTAAAAGGATAAACTGTTCCTAAGCCAGTTCAGAACTATCCTGGGTCGTTTGCAATCACCTTTTCCAGTTACTAAATCAGTACATAAATGAATCCTTATATATTTTTGCTCCAGTATTTGGATCACACTTGAAAGAAAAATAAGACGGCTCCTAATACTCCTTCCTCCCAAATCCTTACCAACATAGTCTCTCTTGTTAGTTTATATTACTTTTGAAGTACACCTTTCGCTAAGAAGTTAAAAAAAACCCCTACCTTAAAAATACATGCCTTCTAATGCAGTGACGTGAGCAAATGTAAGAGGCAAAGAATGGGATTTCAGAAGGGGGAAAGCGATGTTGCAAAGCAGAGCCCTACAAGGAAGAGAACCTAATAGGAGGGATTTTGATCATTTATACTCAATGAAATCTTTTTTTTTTTTTTAAAGATTTTATTTATTTATTCGACAGAGATAGAGACAGCCAGCGAGAGAGGGAACAACAAGCAGGGGGAGTGGGAGAGGAAGAAGCAGGCTCATAGCAGAGGAGCCATGTGGGGCTTGATCCCATAACGCCGGGATCACGCCCTGAGCCGAAGGCAGAAGCTTAACCGCTGTGCCACCCAGGTGCCCCTATACTCAATGAAATCTAACTGCAAAAAAACCCTTTGAAAATCAGGCAAGATATTGAGAAACAAGGAAGTAGACGTGATTCAGTGACTGTCTGAAGGCTTGAATTGGCCGGTGGCTGAGATCGAGGGACAAAGCCATAGCTGTCCCCTCCGAAAGTGACACAGACTAGCTCAGGTAATGGGGGAGGGGAAAATATCTTATTTATCATTTAAAAACCCTCAGGACATTTTATTGTACATGAGCAACAAATATCTTGGCAAAGAATACGCGTCAGATGTATACGCTGAATCTTTCGAGATATTTCCCCCTAGTCAGTTTCCAGGCAATCTTAAGCCAGGATAAATTACACAAAATTGGAAGGCTTGAGGGTAAGAGAAATGGCTCTGTAGAGGGCAAATGTGCTTCTGGCTCAAAATGGGGCAGACCAAGGAAAGATGTGATCTTGGTAGAATGGTGGTTGGGTTGGACGTACAGATAGAACAGCATCTGTTTCTCTTGCTTTGAAAGAACAGCAGGCTTCACTCACTCACACAGATGAAAAATCCTTTAGTTATGTTGTGTAGAGGTGAGAGGAAAGTTTCCAAGAGCCAACAAAAAGTTTTTGTTTGTTTTTTGTACCCTTTACTCATAATGAGCAAAGGTTTAGCTGATTCACAAGTACATTCTAAGCAACCCCAGGACCTTTACCTGACCTTTCAAGGGAAACATCTAAGGGAAGTTCTAGACAATGACTCCATATGAGATAAAGGAATCATACTCTATTTTTTACTTTACTTCGTAGCTTTCTCTGAGTATGTCCTATGGGCGTTGGTGAAAAACTGCTATAGACTGGTGGGTGAGTATGCATACGTGTGTGTAGGGGGTGGGAAAAGTGCCCCCATCTATTTCCTCCTTTGGAGTTAAAACGGCAGGCTCTGGGAATGCTGTCAAGGATTCAGAATGAAGTTACCCCGAGAGAGATTGAATGGGGCACAAGAGCAAGCACTTAGCTAAGATTAAGCATAGCTTCCCCGCACCTCACCCTTCTCATCTATAAACGGGAATCATACTATATAATAACGATAATAAAATAATAATTTGACTTCATAGAATTGTCATGAAGATGCAATGAGCTGCGACGTACAGCAGGCTTAGTTAGTGCCACATGCCTGGTAGTCACTAAAGGTTTGGCACTATTTTATTATTGTTAATCAAAGGATCTGAGTTTGAATTCTGCTTCTTCCCTAACCACATACTATAGTTCTCACCTCCTTACATTTCAGCCCCTATATCTGTAAAACAGGAATAATTCTCCTTGAGCCAAACCTCCGGGATCTCCCCCCATCCCGATCAATTAGATGATGAATGTGAAAAAAATCTACTGGAAAAAATAAAGTGTTAGAAGAATGGAATGCACATGTGTGTTTTGGTCTCCGATGCTCGGAGACTTTCTGAGCTGTGCTCCCTGCGCTCTGCATGATGTTAGAAGTGACAGTGATGTGTGGTAGCAGGAGCAGTACATGGAGATACTCTCCTCTGGTTAGTCGGCCAGCATGGTAACTAGCTCCCCGAACAGTGAGGGGCACAAGGAAGAAAGCGGGCAATGGCATAAATCCACACAGCATGGCGCAAAGCTATCCAAAAACATGACGCGTTCTGCTATCCAAAAACATTATGTCCAATGAAAGCATCTAAAACCACAGAGACGGGAGGTAAAACCGCAGCTGCGTTTAAGCAGAGATGTCATCGTTAGAAGGCAACACACACGCAGTGTCCTGAAATGAGGGCTCTCGCGGGGACAGGACCGCTCTGGCAGCTCATGCAAAACAGAGGTGCTTTCTAATCACAGGAAGCAGTCAAGACAGGGCCTCCGACCTGCAGTCGAGAGGGTTCTTACCTTTTTGACATCCCTGACCAAGTGGTACAATGTGTTTGAAGGCCCATGTCTCTGAAAACAATAAAGAAGAATCAAATGGTTTTGCTGCTCAGGGGCTCTCATTGGTAAGGCAGGAAGGATCTGGAAGGAAGGGTTCTGGTCGGCGGAGGGGCAGTTCTTGAAGATGAACCTTGTTGTAGTTGCTCAGTTGTACCTGTCTTTTCTAAACAAACACGCTGGCAGATTTTTGGATTGTGGTTCCTCGAGAAAAAGCATTTGAGGTTCTAGGTTCGAGCTTTGTAAAGGAGTCTGTCAACTCTGTGGACAGCTGGGTGAAAACATCATTGAAGGGGCTAGTGTTGAGGCAGTGGGGAGACAAAGGGGCCAATTTAGAGCACTGGAAATACGCTTTGGCACATGGCTGATCACAACTCGTTTGTTCGCCGTAATGAATGAGAAATTGTCTAAAATGGGTTGGCAAAGTTTTCTGTAAATGGCCAAAGAGTCAGTATTTTAGACTTTGTGGGTCATAGACTTTTCATTGCGACCGTTTGACTCTGCCATTGTGCAAAAGCAGCCAGAGACAATACATCAACAAATGAGCCTGCCCATGTATCGATAAAACTTTATTTATGGACACCAAAAAAGAATCAAATTTCATGTAATTTAAATATGTCACAAAATATCATTCTTCTATTGATTTCTTCGATCATTAAAAAATGTTTAAAAAACAGTTTTAGCTTGCAGGCCATACAAAAACAGGCAGTGGGCTGGATTTGATTCTTTGGTATCAGTTTGCTCAAATCTAAAGAAAAAGCCACAGGCTCTTGGTGGGAAAAGAGAGGCTGATGTGAAATGATTTGCCATCCTGTCATCTTTCGGGAATAGGAATGCTGATAAAGTACAGGATGCCCGTTAAATCTGAATTTCAGATAAACAAGAAATAATTTTTAGTATAAGTATATCCCAAAGATTTCATGGGACATGCTCATATCAGAAATGACTCATTGTCTACCTGGAATTAAAATTTAACTGGGCATCCTGTATTTTCATTTGCAAAATCTGGTGACCCTAAGTGATGGCAATCCTTCAGCACTGTGGGAACACATTCAGGTATGGAGATGATTCCTGTGTATTGCCTCAACTACCTGCCCATGCATGCGACATACTTCTCAGAATTCTTTTTCCACTGAGGAATGCAGTCTGATATAGGGATTGAACACACAAACTCCTCAGAATGGCGCTCCACACCTGGCTCTGCTGCCTACCAGCTATGACCACGTGCAAGCTCCTTGTTATTACTGAGGCTGTTCACAGTCCCATAATCCTTCTTGACAGCATTCTCCAGGGAACCACCACCAGCTGATTCCGGTGCTGAAATCTATTGGCCTTTCTTGATCTAGAACTTTCCTGCTTACTTCTTTCCAATCATTGGAATAAATATATTACCTTGATTCTCTAACTGATATGCAAGTCATTAAGCTCTGTGTTTTATTTTAATTATTTTACTGAAAACTCCATTATACTTCCCCCCCCTGCTTTATTGAGATATAATTGAGTAAGACATTGTGTAAGTTGAAGGTATACAATGGGATTTGTTTATTACAATCAAGTTAGTTAACATAACCTTCCCCTAACGTAATTATCATTTTGCTCGTTGTTAATGGTAAGAACATTAAAGCTCTAATCTCATAGCAACTTTCAATTATACAAGATGGTGTTGTTAACTATAGTCTCCATGCTGTATGTTAGATACCTGGAATTTATTCATCTTGTCACTGAAAGTTTATAGCCTTTGGCTAACATCTCCCATTTTTCCCCACCCTTCAGCCCCAAATATTTTGAGGATCCTCCAAACTGTGTTTTTATATCTGGTTCCCTTTTCAAATATTAATTGACTGTGTATGCATATGTTTATTGCTGGGCTTTCAACTCTCTTCTATTGGTTTATGTAACTATTTTTATGCCAATACCATACTGTCTTGATTACTATAGCTTCGTGAAATAATTTGATATCAGGAAAGGTGACACCTCTACCTTTGTTCTTTCTCAAGATTTCTTTGGATATTTAGGGTTCTTTGTGGTTCCATGTAAATTTTAGGATTGTGTTTTCTATTTCCATGGAAAAATACCATTGGCATTTTGAAAGGGATTGCATTGAATCTATGAAAGGCTTTGGGTAATATGGACAATTTAATAAAATTAACACTTCTAATCCATTAACATGGGATATCTTTCCATTTATTTGTGTCTTCTTCTATTTCTTTAATCAATGTCTTATAATTTTTGTTTTATAGATCTTTTACTCCTTGGTGAAATTTATCTCTAAGTATTTTATAGTTTTTGATGCTATTGTAAATGGGATTGTTTTATTCTCTTTTCAGATTGTTAATTGTTAGTGTATAGACATGCAACTGCTTTTTGTATGTTGATTTTGTATCATGAAACTCTACTGGATTCATTTATTAGTCCCAACAGGTTTTTTTTTGTGTGTGTGTGTGTGTGAAGTCATTAGGATTTTCTATATACAAAATCATGCTATCAGCAAAGACAAGTTTACTTCTTCCTTCCCAAATTGGGTGCCTGTTTTTCCCTGCCTCCCTCCTATTGAGATATGAGTTTTGTCTTTTGTTCTATTAATGTGATGTGCATTTATTGATTTGCATATATTGAGCCATCTTTGCATTTAGGGATGGAATCCCATTTGGTCATGGTGTGTAATCTTCTAATGTGCTGTTGAATTGCAATTGCTAGTGTTTTGTTGAGAATTTTTGTACCTATATTCATCAGAGATATTGGCCTATAGTTTTATTTTCTTATAGTGTCCCTATCTCACTTTGATGTCAGTGTAATGCTGGCCTCCTAAAATAAGTTTGGGAATATTGCCTCCTCTTCAAGTTTTTTTGAAAAGTTGGACAAGAATTGGGGTTAATTCTTTAAATGTTTGGTAAAAGTCACCTGTGAAGCCACCCACTCCTGGGCTTTTCTTGTTGGGAGGTTTTTGATTACTGATTGCATCTCCTTACTCGTTATTGGTCTGTTCAAATTTTTCTATTTCTTCATGATTCAGATTTGGTCAGTTGCACATTTCTAGGAATTTATCCATTTCTCCTATGGCTAATTATTGATCTTTTGGTGGGGACAGGAACTGGGACCTCCTACTCTATCATTTCAGTCTATTATTCTTACTGAAAGTGTCACTATGCAGAACCAAGAAAAATCTGCAGAGAAAACAGAAACCTGGAGCTGCTCTGCTAACCTGTGTTCTAGTTCTAGCAGCAGGAAGGAGACAGAGCCAGTGCGGTACCACCTAACACTCACCACTGGCTGGGGAGAGGTCCATAAGCTCTATCTCATTAGAGCTGTGGATGGTGGGACAGAGAAACAGTGTGACATATGAGAGGAAGAATAAGAGTGTTGGTTCAGTACTGGCTTTCTTCTTTACTTAGGAGTTTTGTGATCTTGAATAAACCAATTCCCTTCTTGGCCTCAGTTTTCTTATCTGGAAAATGGAGGAAAACAATATCTACTCTTTCCTTCAATATTCCAAGTAAAAATTTATTGACCTTGATTAAGAATTCTTACATATTTAATACTGCTTCTAATGTATCATAGGAATTACTTCCCAAAAATGTTAATCACAGCTGGATTGAAAGTGTATTTGGGAAATGTAGCCACGTTGTTTACAGAAGTAGAAACCACATTATAGTCTACTGGAGATCCAAAGGGATTTACCTTTGTGGAATTCGAAACAAAAGAACAAGCAACAAAAGCTATTGAGGTAGGTCCAGAACCTTTGGGAAGAAAGATGTCTTAACCTTCCTGAATTGTACTCTCCAAACATCCTGTTCCCTCTTGAAGTTTCCAATATCTACTCTTTAAACTTCATTGGATTTTAGTGAGTATCAGCTCAGAGCCAATGTACTTAACTCACTGAATACTATAAACAACTTCATAAATAGTAGTTTTTCTTTATGATTATTCCTTGGTAACCCTAGTTAAGGAAGAAGCAAATTATTATAAACAATATAAAAAATATTTTGGGGTAACTCCAAACAAGGGGTATTTTACATTTTATTCCATTATAGAGGAAAAGGAATGAATGCCATAGCTTTGAGAATAACAAGATGGTGCGGGAGAGTTAATCGGTCTCCTTGGATGCTTTGAGTTAAATCAATTCTCCTCTCTTGATTGCCTCAAACGCCCTCTGGGCTTACAGCATAAACTGTGTTCTAATTTTCAGAGCCTTGTGGGTTTGTAAGAATCTGAGAATGTTGGCTTTTGGTGTGATCACATAACTTTCTGCCTTTGATGCTGACAACTGAGCAGTTAAAACAAGTGGAATCTTGGTGACTTGGCGTTGTTGTCTACAGGTCTAAGGGAGCATTTGTGAAAAATGATCCATGCATTTGGAGGGGAGGGAAGAGACTCACAGGCATGTGGGGGGCAGGAGAAGGTAAAACAAAAAAACACAGAGAAAATAAAAAGTGCCTTAGCTTGGTCCTACCGTATTGTATAATTCCTCTAGTCTGGAGATGGTGAGAAAACGGTGCATGCTTACTCCATTCTCTATGAGTAATTTCACAAAATCCACTCTGTCCAGAACTAGGGCATCCAACATGGCTTGCTCCAAAGACCCCACCTGCAAATCAAGTCACTGAGTTAGTCTGCCCCAGCTTCTTGGGATGCAGTTTCTTGGTGTTCGTTCACCTGAACAGTTTAGACACAGATGACTTTGACATCTGGTAAACCTTCAGCACATCCAAAGACAAGCTAGCGAGACTGTTCCCAGCTCCACTTTTGGGACAGCCACAAGCTCTCTTGTGTTTTGGGACCTGTCTTTGCAAATATAATTCAGAGTTTTCTAGTTCTAAAAGCTATTTCCTCCTTGATGCTTTTTTTCTCTTCTGGATCCTGAAAAGACACAGGGTATACAAGAATTTTCTTTGTATTCTCTGACCAAACTTCTGCAATACTCGTGAAGTGCCAAAGCGGGTGCGTTGCTGTCCTCCTTTTCATCTTCCTGAGGCTATGCATTAGACCCCTGGCTACCTTGAAAGAGGGACCCTGGCGAACAGATCAGACAGTAAGCCCTTCTTTATTTTAACTGTTAGACTACCTCGCTTCTGCCCCACACATTTCTATGCAGAGACCCAGCAACTTTTTAGGTCCTTTGGTCTGTTTACCAGGGTTTTATTCCATTCATTTCACAAAATTTCCCAGCATCCAGACTCCCTGACAAATCTGTCCACACTAGCAATCCACTAGCAGCACTAAACAGAGACAGGGCCTTCCTGGTGGGCAGCAGCTCTCTGGGGGCAAAGACAGGGTTAAAGAAGCCCCGTCCATGAGGGTATTGCCCTCAGTTATTCCAGCACAGAAATCAAATCTCAGATTGCTGGCTGCCTCCTAGGGATCCAGGCATCAACTACCCAATAGCCAATTTTCCTAGTTTTTATTTTTGGTAGTGTCAGTTGAGGGAAACCAACCAAGAACAGTTATATAAAGCTTTGGTTCCCTCTGTGTTGTGCTTGGGAATAGGGAGGACCTGTGCTCGGCCACCAGGACCAGATGGCACCTGCTCGCGGGAGCTTGCTAATCCTGTGTCCCGAGGTGTGACCGAGCCACACGCTAACACGGCGAGCCGCCGCTCAGGAGCAGCAACCTCAGAGACAACCAGAAACAAACTGTTAGTTCCACGCCTTCCTTCATTTTAATGAACACACTTTTGTCTTATATGTTTTCTCAGACGTAGGGAAGAAACGGCATCATTTTCCGCAGAACGTTGCCATGACGGGAAATGTCTGGAATGTATGACGTTGTTCTTTGTCGCGTCGTCCACCAGGTGGCGGTGTTTTCCTAAATATGATACGGGGCCCGAGCCAGAGGATGGCTACGAGGGAGGGAACATTTGCATTCTGGAGAAAAGGCAGCAGTTTCTCCGAGCCGCTCTCAGAGATTTCTTAAGCAAATACCCTTTGCCCAAGCAAGTGGGCTTTGCAGGGGTGGTGACATATACTCTACCGGCCACTGCTGCCCATAAATAAAGATCTGGCTGCGAGCGATGTCCACTCTGTTCCAGGCTAGAGCTAAGCTCAGCTGGTCTGGGGCCGAGGCATTTGCTCCTGTGCAGACAAGGAGGAGAAAAGAGTGGGAGAGAGAAAGCATTGATCAGTTATTACACCAAGAAAACCTCCTCCATGACTCTCCCATCAACCCCCCTCTTTCGGAAGAGTAGAGTCAGCTGGACAACAGGGCTTCTCTGGGCACTATTGGCATTCAGGGTAATTCTTTCCTGTGGGGGCTGTCCTGTACATTGTGGATTATTTAGCGGCGTCCCTGAATTCAACCCAGTAGATCCCCATGACACCCCCACCCACGTCATGGCAGTCAGTCCAGAACGTCTCCAGACATTGCCAGATGCCTCCAGGAGGAAGGACAGAGACAAAATCAGCTCACTGAAGACCACCGCTCAACACTGTTGCTAGTCCAAGGGTGGCCCGTGGAGCCAAAGCAGCAGCAGCAGCAGCACGTGGCACTTGCTAGAAATGCAGACTCTCAGGCCCCACCCTCGATCTGCTTAAATCAGAGTCCGTATTTTAACAAGGTCTCAGATGACGCATGCGCACATTTCGGTTTGAGAAGCAGTGCTCTGTAACACGTGTTGTTTCTGCTGGCCAGTCACTGGTGCGAAGCATCGTTCAGACTGTACGTTGCACGGGGCCATGCCCTCATCAGCTAGTGGGCCAGCTTTGCCACTCTCTTGAAAAAGAGTTAAGATCTTTTAAGAGAAAGGCAAACAAGTGGCTTAGGTTTTCTTTGATTGGTGGGTAGAAGCCACTGGAATAAAATTTCAGTTTCCCATTATTCTCCAGACTCCGTGGCTAGATCTATGGGGTCCACGTGTGGCTATTTAAATCTAAATTAATTAAAATTAAAACAAAACCTTTAATTCTTCAGTCACACTAGCCACATTTTAAAGGCTCAGTAGCCCTATGTGGCTGGTGGCTTTTGAACTGGAAAGTGCACATTCAAAACAGTTCCATCATCACCGAAAGTTCTGTTGGAACAAGGCTGGTCTAGATCAATGCATCCTGTCAATAAATTCGACCTGCCAAGCAACTGGGTGTGAGGCTGAGAACGGCAGGTGGAGAGCACACTGGGCTACAGTCAGGGGACCCGAGTCTGCCATTTTGCAGCTATGTGACTTTGGTCCTCTCTGTATCACTGTTCTATCACCTTGTGAAATGGGGACAATAAGAATGATCCTGTTTACTGGCTGGGATGGGAGACTAGAATGAGATCATATAAACAAATTTATATATGAACTGGGTTTTTGCAGTTAACACCCTTGGTACCCTGAGCAGGAGTCATCCCTAAATATTTGCCTGACTTCATGCAGCTAGATGTCCTGCCAGCAGGGCACAGGGTACAGAGACAGCACTCTTACCCGCCTCACAGTTTTTGGACACCTACTATGTGCTAGGCAAAATATTAGGTACTTGCACATATTATCATATGTAATGCCCCAAATAATCCTGGGGAATGGGTCTTATTGTCTGCGTTTGACAGATGAAGATACTGAGGTCCAGAGTGGTTAAAAACCAAATAGCTACTAACAGAAGGTAAACAGAGGAGGCATTTATCCTGCCAGATGTGAGATTCAGCCCCAGTGAGTTTTCCTTCATGCCACCTCTGCTGACTCTAATGTTTGTGAGGGAAGGAGGGCTAGCAAATGCGAGCACTGCCCATTTTCTTGGATTCTTCAGCAGTGGAGGCTCGAACAATGAGCTGCAGATAGGGTTGCTGGTGATGAAGCAGTGATTCCCAAAGTCTGTTGCACATTCGAATCACCCGGGAAGCTTTTAAAACATCCCTATGCCCAGACTGCACCCCAAAACAACCACATCCCATTGCTTGGGGTGGGAGCCAGGCTCTGATAGTTTTAAAGGTCTCCAAGTGTTTTCAGTGTGCCCCAGAGCTTGGGAACCACTGTGCTACATGATTCCGTCTGTCTGCTGCCTCCCCTTGCCTCTTCCTTCTTGGCTCTGAGATACTGAAGCTAAGAATTAGGTGAGCAAAATGCTCTTTAAACAGCACCTCTCAAATTTGAGCATGCAGAGGAATAACCTGGAGAGCTTTTTAAAGCCCAGAGTCTTGGGCCCCACCTCCAGAGAATCAGATTTAGTCAGTCTGGGGTGGGACCTGAGTTTCTGCATTTTTGATCTCCCAGGTGGTGCTGACCTGGGATGATCTGAGACCTTCATTTGAATAACAAAGGCCCTAGAGAGCTGAGGGCCCCTTTCTCCTCACAGGGCAAAGGGCATTTTGATTCTGGTGTCTACACAGTGATGGGTTTGATATAAACCACACACTGGTAGTAAATTAATTAGTGTTTGGGATGATGAATATTAATTCGGTTTACACAGGGATTTTTCTATTAAAAATTATTTATCACCTCAGGTGATAACATCAGAAACCACAAACTAATACCAGGGTAACTGGTGTAAACAAGTGAGAAATAGGAACGTGTCAAAATGTACAGTCATCATTTTGAAGGAAAGAAATGGAAGGTTCACTGGGGGGTGCATTTGGAAAGGTAACACTTCATCCTTGGCTCCCTTAGCAGCTCTATTGGTCTTTGCCGACCTGCTGTAATGGTTTAATTATTCCCTTTGCCATTTGTATGCCACAAATTTGTATGTCGCCCAGTCGATAGTAGCAGCACAAATCTGAACAAGGAGGAAGCAGCTATTGGGGTCAACGTGAACTACCTGAATGTAATTACGTAAGTGTCAAGTGAAATCACAAAGCCAATGAGTCCTGACTTTTCAAAAACTGAAAATACATCACTCAAAAGTGATCCCAGGTGACAGTTTGGATCAGAGGTTCTCAACTTGGGTCACCAACCATCCGAGCTGCCCAGGATAGTCAGGCTGTTAGCACTGACATTTCCACATCCTGGGAGACCTATCAGTCCTGTACCAACCTGGACGGCTGGTCACCCTATGCTCCCCTGTGCTTGCATGCGGGAACTGCCTGAAGAGCTGAAATACACCCGTGCTTGGGAGCCATCCCAGAGATTCTAGTTTTATTGGTCCTGGGCATTGCAGTTTTTGAAAGTTCCCCAAGAGCTTTTAAGAATAAGAGGTCCTTGACCTTGTTTTCACATTAGAATCATGAAGACAAGGTGAAGAACCTTGAGACTAGATAATATATATTCACTCACTTATTCACCTGTTTATTCATTTATTTACACATTAAAAAAATCCAGATTTCATGCCTTCTCTTACGGCAGCCACTATGCCAGCCTGAGGACCAGGTGAGTAAGACGGAGTCCACTGTCTGGAGAGCTTCCGTGCCACAGGAAGAGCTAGGTCTGTGATTAAACACATCATCTCATGCATTTATCTGCTCAACAGACACTGAACACCTTCTATGGCAGGAACTGTTGTAACATTGAACCTCCATCCCATGGTGAGGAAGATAGCTAAGGTCCCTCTGCCCAGAGCTTACCACTTACTTCTCCCCATGGAGGGGCAGCATTCAGAAAGTAAAGGGATAAACAAACTAAGGACCTGTGTACTTTCTGATCGTGTAAGTGCTCCAAGGAGCAGAGTCATTCCCGAGAGATGGGGGATGTGTCTAGAGGAACGCTTTGAGTCACTCCAAGTCAATGTGGCAGCACCATCCTGGCTCCCCAGTCTCACATGATCCACTCAGCTGGAGTGATCTGCTGGCTAGGTTGCCCTCCTGAAACCAGAGCTGGATATGAAGCCACTGGATAACCTCATAGATACAAATCTGGGTGTCCTTTGGGGCATCTGGTTGGCCCTGTGGGGGAAAGAGAGGGTTGGAAAATGTCTTGAAGTATTGAAATGGGGCTGGGGAATCCATGAAGACCCTGGTTTGGGCTAAGGGTACACCATCCATAGGACACTGTGGCCCTGGCTGATGCCAGATCCCAGGTGGGGGTGGGGCTGCACTGTTAGGATGAATGGATAGGAGACTTCCCTAAGAGTAACATTTGAACTGGGACCTAAATGATTAGAAAAAGCCACCGTGTGAGGAACTGGGCAGGGGCAGGAGTGGGGGAGCATTCCAGGAAGAGGGAACATCAAATAGGCCCTGATGTGGGAATGAATACAAGTAGGTATAAGACACAAAAAGAGGAGTTTTAATATTTCCTCTTTCAAAGGCAGGAGGTCAGGGAAGATTTAAGTAGATAGAAAATGGTTTTAAGGGAGGGATTAGTTCACTAGACAAATGAGATGAAGAAAGGCATTGTAGCAAAAGGAACAGCCTATGCAAGGATCAGGAGAGTTAAGTAGCCCTGTGAGCTTGGGGAATTAATGGGAAGACATTGAGGGGGACCCAGTGCTTGAGGTATATGCGAGTTAGAAGCAGAGAGAGATGAAACCAGAATGGAAGGACTTGTACGTGATGTTGCAGGAGTTTCCCTTTATTCCGAAGATGTGGGGAAACCACTGGAACACCTCATTTCAGAAATAGTGCAGTCAGATGCATTCTTAGAAAAACTCCTTTGGCAGCAGTGTGAAGAGTAGATTGGAAGGGACATTGGACTGGAGGGAGGAAGAGCAATACGGGAAGTTCTGCCATATTCTGGGAAAGGGATAATGATCTGAAGGGGCCTCTGGGACGGAGGGGTATTTAGAAAGTACAATTGGTAGCTTTGGATAAGAGATTTAAAGTGGGGAGCAAGAGAAGTCAAAAGTGGTATCCTAACTCTAGCTTGGGAGCCCAGGTATGTAATGACCAACTGAAATGGGCAATGCAAGATAAAAAGAAGCTTTTGGGGGACAGCAAAATCACATTCTTTTTTTTTTTTTTAAAGATTGTATTTATTTATTTGACAGAGATAGAGACAGCCAGTAAGAGAGGGAACACAAGCAGGGGGAGTGGGAGAGGAAGAAGCAGGCTCATAGCGGAGGAGCCTGATATGGGGCTCGATCCCATAACGCCAGGATCATGCCCTGAGCCGAAGGCAGACACCTAACCGCTGTGCCACCCAGGCGCCCCAGCAAAATTGCATTCTTGAATGTATTGAGCTTGAAATGCCTGTGGTATATCCATCTAGGTGGGAATGGCCAGAGGCCACTGGATATTAAGATGTGTGGCAGAGGAAGGGTGAGTCTGGAGACAGAGATTTGGAAAACATTAGCATGAAGGTGATAAGAGAGTAGAGGATGGATCATTGAATAACACCAATATTTTTTTTTTTAAAGATTTTATTTATTTACTTGACAGAGACAGAGACAGCCAGCGAGAGAGGGAACCACAAGCAGGGGGAGTGGGAGAGGAAGAAACAGGCTCATAGCGGAGGAGCCTGATGTGGGGCTTGATCCCACAACGCCGGGATCACGCCCTGAGCCGAAGGCAGACGCTTAACCGCTGTGCCACCCAGGCGCCCCTGAATAACACCCATATTTAAAAGTAAGAAAGTAACTTTTTTTTTTTTTTAAGGGACCTCCACACTGTTTTCCAGAGTGGCTGTACCAACTTGCATTCCCACCAACAATGTAGGAGGGATCCCCTTTCTCCACATCCTCTCCAACAATTGTTGTTTCTTGCCTTGTCTATCTTTGCCATTCTAACTGGCGTAAGGTGGTATCTCAGTGTGGTTTTGATTTGAATTTCCCTGATGGCTAATGATTTTGAACATTTTTTCATGTGTCTGTTAGCCATTTGTATGTCTTCATTGGAAAAGTGTCTGTTCATATCTTCTGCCCATTTTATGATTTGTTTATTTGTTTCTCGTGTATTGAGTTTGAGAAGTTCTTTGTAGATCTTGGATACCAGTCCTTTATCTGTGGTGTCCTTTGCAAATATATTCTCCCATTCCGTGGGCTGTCTCTTAGTTTTTTTGACTGTTTCCTTGGCTGTGCAGAAGCTCTTTATCCTGATAAAGTCCCATAAGTTCATTTTATCTTTTATTTCTCTTGCCTTTGGAGATGTGTCGTGAAAAAGGTTGCTCTGGCCGATGTCATAGAAGTTGTTGCCTATGTTCTCCTCTAGAATTTTGATGGATTCCTGTCTCACATTGAGGTCTTTCATCCATTTGGAGTTTATTTTTGTGTATGGTGTGAGAGAGTGGTCAAGTTTCATTCTTTTGCATGNGATATAATAAAAAAATCATTTAAAAAAAAAGCAAGAAAGTAAGGCAAATCTTTAGAAAGCAATCACCCACAAACACATACAGAAAATGGAGAGATAGGAAGAGAACCTGGAGATCACGGTGCCCTAAACTATTGGAAGAGAGCCTTTTAAAAAAGAGGAGTGGTCATTAGGTCAAAAGCTGCAAAGAGGGCAAGTAAAAAAAGATAGGCTTTTCTTATTTTTTAAAGATTATTTATTTTATAAAGAGGGAGAGAAAGAGGGGGGGTAGGGTGGGGGGAAGGGGCAGAGGGAGAGGGAGAGAGAGAATCTCAAGCAGGCTCCACACCTAGCACAGAGCCCTGGGTGCTGGGGCTAGATACCAGGACCCCAAAATCATGACCTGAGCCAAAATCAAGAGTTGGACACTTAACCAACTGAGCCATCCAGGCGCCCCGATTGGCTTTCCTTCTTTACAACTCTTTTTATTACAAGGGACCAGCTTATGTACCTATTAGTTTATTATTTATTTCCTTATCCAGAGTAACCCTCAAGAAGCCAGGGAGTTAGTCTACTTTATTCACTGCTGTATTCTGAGAGTTCAGAACAGTGCTTGGCACACAATGGGTGCTCAATAACCATTTGTTAAATGAATGAATGAACCGCAAAGTGTGCACTGGATTTGGCAGTTAAGAAGTCATTGACGACATCAGTGTGTGCACCTTTAGTAGAGTATGGAAATAGAAACATATCTACAATCTCCTCCCTCAAGGAAAATGCTATCTAATAAGAATGGAGGTGGGATGGGATAAAGGGAGAGCTGTGACAAGTCTACAAATCACTCTATCAAAGAACAAAGGCATAAGTGCTATAGAAACTATACACATAAGCCCAGAACACTTCCTTGTCAGCTGAGTCACTTTGAGGAGGAAGTAGAATGTGATTCTAGTAGGGAAGGATGGTGGAGAGTTGAACAAATGGAGTGTGTGGTAGGCTGAATGATGCCCCCACCCCTCCAAGATGCATGTCCTGATCCTGGGAACCAGTGAAGATGTTACTTTACGTGGCAAAGGGACTTCACAGATGTGATTAAGAATTTTGAGACGAGGATTATATTGGTTTATATAGGGGTTCAATGCAATAGAATCACAAGGGTCCCTATAAGGGGGAGGCAAGGGATTCAAAGTAGAGCTAAGACGTGTGAAGACGAAACCATCGGTCGGACCAATGCAAGCAAGGAGGCACAAGTCAAGGAATGTGGACAACCTCCGGAAGCTGAAAAAGGCAAGGAAATGATTCTCCCCCGAAGCTTTCAGAAGGAACATAACCCTGCTGATACCTTAATTTTAGACTTCCAGCCTCCAAAATCATAAGAGAATGAATTGCTTTATTTTAGTTTACTAAGTTTGTGGGAATTTGTTATGGTAGTAAAAGAAAATGCTATTAGCCAATAACAATACTATTTCAGGTAAACCATCGAGATAAGAAGGTAAAGTGGAGTTGAGAAAGCGGGAGTATTTTACATGTTGGCTGTAGTGCAGAGCAGGATTTTCGAGCTTTAATGTGCATATGATTCATCTGGGAATCTTGCTTAGACGGTGACTCTGATTCAGTTGGTCTGGTGTGGGACTCCTAATTCCATTTCTTTAGACAGCAGTCATTACTACTGTGAGCAGTGATTAATCTTGTGCATGTACTCTCCCTTATCTCTCCTCCACCATTTGATTTTAGAATATACCATTATATTTCTAGTTTTACTTAGTTCTGTTCAATATGCTTACATTTCCGTTACTAATATTTGAATTGTCAGTCTTATATTTCTTATTTTAGTAGGCAAAAGGTACAGATGTTATAATGAGTCAAAGAGCCTACCATCTCTACCTCCATCCTTCCTCCTCTTAATTTCTTTTTGTTGTTGCGTTATTTCTACCTTGGAAGGCAGGAAGCACTTAAATTCCTTTCTGTTACTCAAAGTCCCATTTTTGTTTTTATCTTAGTTCTGTTAGATTCTAGTATCAATGCTCACAATTGGTAATTTTGCCAGAATGTACCCAAGCATCTCTTGGTTGGTAGGTTGCATCTTCTCTAGTTTTTCCAAGAGGAACTCATGGGAACAACATTGTCAGAGTTCTAGAATGTTCTAAACTGGTTTTTTTTAGTAGTCTTTATAGTTGAATGACATTGGCTCGATATAAAAATCTGTTTATTATCTCCTGGCATTGAATGTTACTGTAAAAAGGTTTGTAGCCAACTTGATTTTTAATCTCATGAAAGACTTGATCATTTTGCCTGGTGGCCCAAAGTAGTCTTTATTTTTTTTGAGGTTCAGTAACTTTACTAGGATGTTTCTAGGTGTTGAGGATTCTGAATCAGTTTAACCTGGCACAAGGTGGCCCTTTCAATATCTAGATCAAAGTTTCAAAACTTGTTTAATGAAAAACTTCTCAAATTATATTTTAGAATATGTCTTCTGATCCATTACTTTGGTTTTCTTCTTTGAAGATACCAGTTATGCTTATGTTGGATCTCTGTTTTCTGTCTTTTGTAAATATAATTTCTCCTTAATCCTAATTAACTCTTTATTTCTGTTTCATTTCATTTTTGTTCACTTTCCTCATTTCTATCCTCTGTGCCCTGCACTGGGTTTTTCACCATGCATATTTGATCTTGCACCCTTTCTCAAGTCTGCAATTTTGTGCCGAATTCATTTTTCCCCCTCGACCTCATTCCTGAGTGCTATGCACATTTTATCTCCTCTTGCTGCCTCACCTACTCTTACCTGAATTTTGGTATTCCAACTTGGAAGTATTACTTCATAGATAAAGTTCTTCACTGGGATTCAATTTTTTTTTTTTTAAAGTTCATGGTAAAATATTTATTCATAACGTTCATCTGTTCTCTGGAAACATTTTTACAGAGTAGTCTTCTGTGCATACATTTTGCCCTTTTGTTATTTTTTTAAAGAATGAATCTATATGCTAATTGCTTTTTTATTATTTATCATCTAGTGAGCTGGGTTATAATGGGCCCAGGGTAGCATTCCAGGCTACTTATTATTCACAACTGGAAGGCTTTCTTCTCAGTTCCCACAAAGACAAACTCCTTGCTGCAAATAGGTCTTATCTGCATAATTCTATACATAGCCCACCGCCTCTATTTCTTTGTACAAAGTCAGGGTCAGGGGTCACCACCAAAACCATTCTCGTTCTCGCACATGCTGTTCCAGGCAAAGGAGAGAACTTTGCACCTTAGGGCATTCCTGGCATCTAGGAATTACATTTTGGTGCTGAGGATTGCCGCTGCTAGTTCCTTGCTTCTCAGCTTTTACTCTTTCCTCCCACAGAGCTCTTGCATTTACAAATATTTTGGAATATTTCCCAGTTTTTACCAAAAATAGAGTTTGCTTGCTTTTTTCTTCCCTTTTCATTATTGGTTTTTGAAGCTTTCTAGAAGAAGAGGCTGATGAATTTGAGTTGCCATGCTTGCACTGGACATCCTGAAGGATTCTGTAGATAGAGGAGTGTTTTGATCAGATCTTTTCATTGGTAGTGTTCGTCTAACTGAAGTATTGAGGATGGACAGGGATATGCTCAATAAGAAGCAGGAAGATCCCGTAAGAAGCCACTGCAGTTCATCAGGCCAAATGTCCTGAAGGGTTTAACGGTGCTGAACAAGGAGGGAAAGAAGGGATAGATGTATGAGATACTATGGTGGCAAAAATGCCCCAAATTAGTAAGAATTTGCTTGAACAAAGGGAGGAAAAATGTGATGGGGGTTTTGGGCCTGGAGAACTCCACGGATAGCGGCTGTATGAACATAACTGGTGAAATCAGGTAGAAATCAACTTTTTGGGGAAAGATGATTTTTAAAAAAAATATATGTAAAGACAATTAATTTGACTGAATTTGGGGTGCATAGTGACACCCAAGGGAGTTGTCCAGTAGGCAATTAGAAAAGGGTGCAGGGAGGGAAGCTGGACTTGGAGATAGAACTGGAGGTCATTCGTGCAGACATGACATTAAACCCATGGTATTTTATAATTTTGACAGAAAGCAGAGTGGAGAAGTAAGAATGTCTGATGAAGGGGACAGAGGAGCTGTCAGAATGTAGAACACTCAGTATTTCTGACACCCAGGAAAGGTAAAAATAAACACAATTACCATCCTTTATTGAAAGCCAATCACATAGTAGGCATTTTACATTTATTATCTCATTTAATACTCACAAAACCCTGTACAATGAATATCTTTACCTCTACTCTGAAGATCAGAAAACAGAGGCTCAGAGCGATGGAGAAACTTATAGAATCAGTCTTTAAACCAAAGCCTTCTCTCAGGCTAGAAAAGAGTTGTAGTAAGAAGAGATAAAGTCGGGGCACCCGGGTGGCTCAGTCGGTTGGCCATCTGCCTTTGGCTTGGGTCATGACCCCAGGGACCTGGGACTGAGCCCCGAGTCAGGCTCCCTGTTCAGTGGAGAGCCTCCTTCTCCCTCTCCCTGTGCCCCTACCCACCACCTGTGCTCTCGCTCTCTCGCTCTATCTCAAATAAGTAAGCAAATAAACATCTTCAAAAAAAGGAGATAAAGTCAACACTGTCAAAAGTTGCTGAATGTTCAGGAATAATAATCGTTTGGGTTAGAAGAGTATATGTGGTCTTCAGGAGTTCTGAAAGCTGTAAGAAAATTGGACGGGGTCGAATGTGGAATGCAAAAATTTGCAGAGTGAGCCCCTGAGCCTAGAAGTCAGTAGGTGGAGGGTAAGGGCAGTTGGTGGAAAGGCAGATCACCTTTCAGAGCTGGATGGTGAAGAGGGGAAAAGTAAGATGCTTCCTGGAGGGTCTTGGTGGAGAGCGGCCAAGGTCTCCTTGGGTGACAGAGAGCCTGACTATGTTGAGAGCAGAAGGGAAAGAGCCACCAGAGAGGGAAATGCAAGCACACGGTAGATGAGATCCTGAAGCCCGGAGGCCAGGGAGCAGTTGGCCAGCAAAGAAGAGACGTGAGGCTGAGTGGAGAAACTAATATTCCCGAGGTGGGGGAAGGGAGCTTAGATGAAGGTAAATATTGAAAGTGAAGTAAGAGGAGCTACCATCTGCTGAGAGTGAGCGGGAGTGAGCAGCTGGAGAGAAAGGAGGACCGTGGAGAACGTGCCACATGCTCAGGCCTTAAGAAGGACGGGGTTTGGGAGCAGAGTTAGGGCCCACGAAGCAGGACATCCCAACTATGTCATGGCACCAAAGGCACATATTGCCGGGAATATCTGTTTATTTAGGGACCTGAGATTCAGTGTTGGAGGAAAGACTTTTTTGTTTTTATTTTTTATTTTTATTTTTTTAAAGATTTTATTTATTTATTCGACAGAGATAGAGACAGCCAGTGAGAGAGGGAACACAAGCAGGGGGAGTGGGAGAGGAAGAAACAGGCTCATAGCGGAAGAGCCTGACGTGGGGCTCGATCCCATAACAGCGGGATCACGCCATGAGCTGAAGGCAGACGCCCAACCACTGTGCCACCCAGGCACCCCTGTTTTTATTTTTTATTTTTAATACTCTGAGGGTCATTAAGTACTTCGGTGGCTTGTAAATGCAGTTGTGGACTCCCTTTGGGAGAGCTGCTAAATAAAAATGTCAGGTGTGCCATCTGACCTTGATAGCTCAAGTAGGATTCTGCTTGATGGACTGGGGTGGGGGAGGGGGCAGGATGTGTAGACTTTGCACCGTCCTTAATAGCGCCATGATGCTGTGATCCGTAGGAAGATACCACCCACCTCTATATCAGTGGAGGAACATTTCTTCTTGGGGGGGTCTTTGGACCTTTCTGTGTTTTATCTGAGGAATCTTGTCTGGATTAAGTAGGGATTCTGCTCATTTCCATCAATTTACTTTGTAGGTGATGTGCCGAAATGTGATAGGGTCTCAGCCAATGAAAACCTAACCATCCATTCATTTAAAGACATTACGTTCTCTACCTCTATGAAAACCACAAAGGTGGAAGGGAACTAGCTGAAGGACCCTGTCATGTGATGGGGTTGCTTAGGAGACAGCTTCAGTGGTCCCCCAAAGCAGGGCCACGTGCCTACCCTCGTGATGCTCTCTTAGGGATGTGGCTGCTACATCGAGAAAAACCAAATTAAAGGCTTGAAACATGCACATAAAAAAGTAGACGAGGTCTGTGTATAATTTATTCTTTGCTCTATTTTCTTGCCCTGAATGATAACTATCTCCTTTTGGTAAAAATAACTTTAGGTAAATTCCCAGGAGAAAGTTAAAAGGAATCAGGAAAAATTGGATTAACTTTAGCCAGAAGAAATTCACACTTGGTTTGTAAGAGACAAAGCAGGCAGCTGAGTGGAAAGTGCCCTTTGCAGGAAGATAGGGTTTTCTTTCTCCGTTTATCTTCAGGAAATAAGATAATAAAACTAATATTTCTTCCATGCTTAGCTTGTGCCAGGCCCTGCTTCTAAGTGTTCATGTATTTAATTCTCACAACAAACTATGAGGTACCATTACCCCCATTTTGCAGACATGGAAACTGAGGCACAGAAACTTGTCCAAGGTAAAGTAGCCAAGAAGTGCCAGAGGCAAGCTTCAAATGCAGGCAGTCTGATTTTAGAACTCAATTTTTTTTTCTTTTTTTAATTCATAGGAACTTAGAAAATTTTATTGACCTCATGATACAAAGAGAAGTAGGCAACCGGGCTTTTGTGTTCTCTATCATAAAACAACCCACATTGCATGAAGGAATCCAGAATATTCTCTAATGCTCTATCATTAGGGCCAAAATTGATAAAATATCTAAAATTCATTATCAGCTTAATTTATTTTTATTTTTATTATTTGTCAGCTGAGCCATTTGGGCTTGGAGATTTATTTATTTATCCGGGGTTATTATTTAAAAACATTTATAAGTGCACCTAAAATAGGATGCTGTTTAAAAGACACAGTTTGTGAATGCACTTCAAGGAAGTAATTGATTGGATACAATGATGTACACCTGTTTGGGCAACATGAGCCCTGCCTGGATATCCTTAGATCCTGTTTATTTGAAGGCTCTGATTTTCAAGATTAGTAAGATTTTTATTAAGTTTTCTAACTTAATAAAGTTTCAAGTGGGAATTCAAACTAGCACAGCCACTGTGGAAAACTGTATGGCGGTTCCTCAAAAAATTAAAAATAGAATTACCCTATGATCCAGTAATCACACTACTGGGTATTTACCCAAAGAATACAAAAACACTAATTTGAAAGGATACATGTAGCCCCATGTTTATTGCAGCATTATGTACAATAGCCAAATTATGGAAGGAGCTCAAGTGTCCATTGATAGACAAATGGATAAAGAAGATGTTGTATATATATGATGGAATATTACTCAGCTATAAAAAAGAATGAAATCTTGCCATTTGTAACGATGTGGATAGAACTAGAGAGTATTATGCTAAGTGAAATAAGTCAGTCAGAGAAAGACAAATACCATATGATTTCACTCATATGTGGTATTTCAGGATTAATAATATTTTAAAAAGCATTTTCTTTATTTTGTTTTACTTTATTTTATTTTTTCTGTATCTTCTTAATTTTAAATTCCTCTGAAAAAGTAATCAGCATACTATTTATTTGTCTTTCTTCAGGCTGTTTATTTGACATCACAGGTTGGCACTCTGAACTGTAGAGAGGCATTTCAAATGCTGCCTCCATAATAAAATTTCCCCTGAAACTGGGAGTTCCCTCGGTTTGCACCTCTTCAGTGTCTTATTTACTTTTTATTATGATGTGTATTTCTACCATATTTTAAAACGTTGCACACTTGTACAACTTAAGATAATGCCTTGTGCATAGTAGGTGTTCAGGCGATTAGGTCATTTACTTCTGATATAAAGACTGACACACAGTGGCCCCTAGGAGATATGAATGCTAGCCTGATGGAAGCAGCTTCCTAGTGCCATTCTGATTGGTGTCAGGTTACCCTCTGCTGGGTAGGGTTGGGGTAGGTGTTAAGTAGGGGCCTTCCGAACTTTTCTGTGTGCAAGAGAAAGGGCATTGAGCTTGTTTAGTACCTGTGGGGGCTTGGAAAGGTTACGTATCCTCCCTAAAACTTAGCTGCTTCTTGTAGAAAATGAGGCTAATAATATCTCCCTCAAGGGATTGCTTTGAAGGTTAAATAGAAAAGTAGACGGAAAAACTGCTTTGTTAAATTAAAGCACCGTGCAAACATTTTCAGTATCTTACTATTCCCAACAATACATTTTGCCAGATTAATAATAATTTAATAAATCTATGCAGTTATAATGCCATCGGCAGGCAGACACTCCTTGACGGAGAACAACTAATCAGCCAGACTACTCTACAGTTTCTACTCCATGTGAGTGATTAGGGGTCACTGAATTTTCATAAAAGAAATACGTACTATGTAGTAAAACAGGAATTCTCAGAATGAAGTGTTGACACTCCCTAAATTACCTAGGGCTTCTGCGCATGTCAGAATTGCTGCTGGGGCGGGGGGCGGGGCTCAGGGAGTGGTCCTCAGAGAGTGGTCCTCAGAGAGTGGTCCTCTGATAGAGCTTGGGGAGTCCCTCAAATGCTACCTCCTACCGAGGTTTTCTCTGCAGACACTCCCTTAAGTGAGCTGAAGACTGTAGGTGCTGATATAAACAAGAAGAGGCCCGTTTGTTACAACTCAGCAAGAGGCTGAGTTTAGATACAAATGATCTCCTTGAATTATAAGAATATGATTGTTTTGTAGGAGTGTAAACTGAGATACTGGGTGTTTTCCATATAAACTATACCCACATTCAATCAGGAAAGCGCCTCTGGCGCCTCCCCAGGCTGGTGTAACAGAACTTGGCTCCTGTGCACGGCACCTGCTTAAGGGGTTCCTGCACCTTGTCTGGCCCATCAGAGGTTACCTAAGGCTCTGTGAGGACTGACTTCTCTCAGCCTTGTTCCCTGCCTGGAGTAAGGGCCGAACTCTTTCTCCCCTGGGTCCCTATACTTCCCAGCAGTGGAGCTAGCGGTGGGAGGAGGTGGTGATTAAATTTTGTTTTGTTTTTCTACAAGTTATTGGGTCTGTGTTTTCTGTGTCAGGTCTCACTCACTTTGAAAAACTGTTCGTTTCATTTCAGAACTAGGGTGCAAGATGTCTATGGACCAACACTTCATAAAAACCTTACAAAGTCAGTTTGTCTATGTGAGGATACTTGCCAAGAGTTTCTGCAGGAAATATTGCTATTATTTCTTTGTGTCCTAGTAACATATGCAAGCAACAAAGGACAAATGAAATTATATGGCTTATGATTAATAACATTGTGGAGTACTACGCTATTTCCTTCTTTTTGCCAACCTAGCTAAATGGATGAGTCCTCTTTATTGTGCCCTTTCTGCAATTAAGAGAAGCCAATACTTCGCAAAGTCTCCCATTAACATGTTAAAAAAAAAAACTTTATAAAAGTGTTCCTGTATTACGCATGGTAATGCAAAACTGAGAAACGTTATCAACTTAGGACAGAGGGAATAAAAGGAAAAAAAAAAGTTCTACTGGGTTATCCTGCTTCCTTGTGATATGACAAAATGAATTCATTTACACGGATGAGTAAGTAAAATATTTGCATCTTCCATATTGTGGTTTTAGCAGGATTATATAGAAATGTACACTCTGGAGTTCTGGCACATTTTCTGGAATTACTGCCTTGATGATCTATCTTCTCTTCTCTCTTCCTTTGTCTTCTACTTATTCTGTCTCTTTCGTTGAGAACCAGGTAATCCATTTTGTACTTCATTTCTACTAAGGTTATACATACACAGATTTTTACACTCACATGTTCCTACAAGATTTGTTATAAAATCACAAATCTCATCATCCCAGGCCTCTTTACCAGAGGCCAGCACTTCCCTTCTCGGAGCTGATTCTTTCGGTCCTCCATGGTAGCTGGTCTTGTGAGTCCACGTGCCCATGGACTGCAACAGAAATGACACTGTGCCGAGTCCATGCTTGAGTCTTAGGAAGAAGGTCTGGCAGCTCCTGCTTTTGCCGGCTATGCTGGGTGCAGAAGGGTCCCCCTGCCTCGTCCTTCAGGGATTGCCAACACTTCACTCCTGTGTTAGAGCACCCGCTTCCCATGTTCCATGTTTCCTTTTTCTGTTGTTGTTTGTTTTTGGTTTCCTCTATCATTTTGGGGGTGCATATGCTCCAGCAGTTTCTGAAGAAATAGCTCATAGGTAGTAAATGCTTTGATAACTCATGTCTTACAATGTCTATTCTACCTTTGCAAATGGCTGGTAGGTCAGGCATAGAATTCTAGATTGCAAATAAATGTCCTTCAAATTTTTAAGGCATTGCACAATCAATTTCTACATTGTTGTTTAGAAGTCTAAAGCATTCTGGCTCCTTTTTCTGTTTGAGATCTGTTTTTCTCTTTGGAAGCTCATAGAATTTTATATATCTATATTTATATATGTATATAGGTATGTGTATATGTATGTATATCTATATTTTACATATATAAAATTATATATACTTATACCATATAATATTCTGTAATATAATTTATAAAATATATAAATATTATATTAAAATATATTAAATATAATTTATAAGTATAATATTTATAATATATATTCAACTATATGTAATATAACATATATATTTGGTTTCCCATGTTCTGCAATATTACAACACAACTTGACAGGGGTTTATTTTCACCCTTGTGCTGGGTACTCAGTGGGACCTTATAATCTAGAAATACGTCATTCCAGAGTTCTGGGACATTTTCTGGAATTACTGCATTGATGATTATATATCATATATATTTTCGTATACATATTCACATATATTCATATATATTCACATATGTTCATAGATATTCACATATATTCACAGATATATATATGTGTGTGTATATATATATATATACATATATATATATACACACATACACATATATAAAATGCCTACCATATGTCAAGCATTTTTCTGGGTGTTAGGATACAAAGACAAAGAAGACGTAATCCTTTTGCTCCAGAAACTTCCTATGGAAGGTGGATTTGTAATCAGGATGATCACTCTTCCCAGTTTACTTGGACATTTTTGGTTTATTCTAGCTTTTCTGCCATAATTATCAATGGACATTCTTGGTTCATTCTAGTTTTTCTGCCATAATTATCAATACTGCTCACTTTTATGACCAAGGAGGTCTCAGTTTGGAGATAAATTATGTGGTAACCATTCCACACACTTGTTGCAAAGATTAGATGATAAAATGTATGTGGGAATGCTTTGTGAATTGTAAAACACACAGAAAACAGGATGAGAAGGTTTAAGTTCTTTTATTTCATCCTCCTACTGAGACAAAAATGTCTACAATCGCTCTCTCCCTTGCTCTCTAATATTGCTCTACGATCTATTTAGATTTGTAAGAAAATAAACTTGCCAGAAAATTAATTTCATTTTAAGGCAGCTCAGCATGTTCTCAACCATTTTCGACATGAAACTCCTTTTTGTGGATCTGTTTTGGATCCTTACAGTCTGCTTGAGGTTAATTTATTGGTTGCTTGCTGTTGGCAGATTTACGGGTCCTTTCGAATTTAACATTTTATGATTCTGTTGGGTTTTGGACATAGGGGACATGCCAGTTCCCTAGGCATTTTAAAGCCTATTCGAGAAGGGGGAAGATATAAAAATATTAGTTGTTAGGTGTTTATCATAAATAGAAGGCAGAGTGCCCGCCCTCAGAGAGCTCCCAGTGTCACTGTCTCATGTGTCCCTAACGTCCCTGCACACGACGGAGCTATGATTTTCTGTTGCACAGCGAAGGGAACTGAGGCACCTCTACGGAGGTTAAGTAACCTAGTTAATAAATACCACAGCCAGGTAGCACTGGGATCTCAGTGTACATCTAATCTGATTCTAAAGCCTGTTGATCATGTCTTCGTGAGTTTAACAACAGTTTTTGAATACTGATGACGTGCGAGGCGCTGTGTTTGTGTGTTCATGGCGGTGAGAAAAACAGAGGTGGTCTTTGTTCTCCTGCTTAGCTTGCCATCATCATCAGCGCCAGTCAGACCATCATTTATTAAACAGATTTTTACAGGTACTGGGTTCAATGCTTTACTTGCATTATCGATGAAAATGGTTCCAACGGCTATGGGAGAGATATTATCATCTCTGGGTTTTATAGGTTAGGAAACCGAGCTTCAGTGAGGGGAAGCTGTTTGATCAACAGAGAGTGAGTGATGGTTTGCATGTGGGTGTCATTGTCATTAATCTCAGGACCTATGGCTGGCAGCCCACTGAGGGGCCGGGATGGCGGTGGAAGATGGCGTGGAAGGAGCCCAGTGGGGAAAGCCTGGGGCGACTTGGCCTTTATGGAATCATTTTTTTTCCTAAGGAATAGACTTTGGTCTTGGGAAAAAAATGGTAAGAATAGAATTTCCTTTAAAATTTTTGGCAGAAATCCTCAAGTGCAGACCATGAAAACTGAAAAAGGTAACAGTGATTATAATAATATATAATCATTGTGTACTAAAAAATATTAGTAAGTTACATATTGAGGTCTACCTGAAGTAAACCTTAGGAGTATAGCTTGGGTGAATGTCTGGACCCTAATTAGTATTCATTCGACCTAGTTTCTATTTTTTTGCCTCCGGAATGAAGAATTTATTCCTGATATATAGATTCTGAGGCATTTGCATTTGAGGCAAATCTGACTCTTTGACCCTCATTACTCCTTTTAATACAACTTTAGAGAAGTGCATATTTTTTTAGTAGCTTTGGGTTTACCAGCAATCTCCTTCTCTACTTCCGGGCTACAGAATCTTTTTGGGGGTGGGGGAGGGGACCCATAATTCTGTGACTTGGGTGGAGCTGATTCCATCTCCCATTTCATAGTTACAGGGATTCTCCCATGGTCTTTGCCACAGGAATGAATTCAGGGATGGGCACTGATCTAAGGCAAATGTATGCAAGTCCTCCCTGGGTCCCTTCTGCTCTAATTACCTGGAATTTAATGGGGCTGTACTCGGTTGGGTATGAGCCTAGCACTGCTGATGGCCATTCTGTGTGACAGGTAGACAAATGCATGTCTGAGAGACAGAGGACAGACCCTGATAACGTCATTTGAGCCCTGGATCCTACTTTGCCTGAACTCCACTTAGCCTTCACCTTCCTTGTCATGTAAATCTACAAAACTATCTTATTTATTTTTGCTTGAGCTCATTTGAATTGTGTTTCTGTTACTTGTCACCAAAAAGTTTCCTGGTTGAAATCATATTTCACTGGTGATCTAATCTTTCAAAATAAAACAAGTGTCAGATCACACTGATTCTTGCCATTACATTTGGAGAAATTGTGGGCATTCTGGTTTTGTCACTAAGATATTGTGTGGGCAGCCAAGGTCATCTGGTAGTTAAGTGCCCTGGTAAGAGCTCTGAGAGTTTTAAGTAAGCAGATGTGCTGATCTGTATAGTTTTTGGGAGGCCCATGCCAGGACCCTACCTGCTCCTGGTCAATCTGTTCTATGACACCTAAGTTAAAGATTTGACAAAAGGAGTAAAATGAGCCATCTGTAAACAGGTGCCCATGGGGAAGCCTGACTGACAAGTCAAAGGACAGAAGGAAGACCAAATGTGGTCTCATGCAGAGAAGGATTTAACACTTTTGGAAAGAATCTTCACTGTAAAAATTGTAGTGAGTTTTGTCTCTAACTGATAAATTTCACTATTCCCCTCCAGTTGACCACCCCCCACTATACTTTTAAGCTTAAAATAAAGTGACCATGTCACACATTTGACTTTGTCAATCTTTTTTGGATAAAATTTCATCTACTTCCATTTGTGTAATATTTAATACTATATGGTAACTTTGCATTTCATATAAGTGATGAAAGTGTCAACATGAATGTCTCTCTCTCTTCTTGTTTTTTGGGGGTTTTTTGGGCTGTATTAAGGCTATCTAAACAATTCCAGGTTAAAAAAATATTATTAGGGGACCCTGGGTGGCTTAGTCGTTAACTGTCTGCCTTTAGCTCAGGGCGTGATCCCAGGGTCCTGGGATCAAGCCCCGTGTTGGGCTCACTGCTCCACTGGGAGCCTGCTTCTTCCTCTCCCATTCCCCCTGCTTGTGTTCCCTCTCTTGCTGGCTGTCTCTCTCTCTCTGTCAAATAAATAAATAAAATCTTTAAAAAAAATTATTAAAGGGAAAGCAATCAAAAAAAAAAAAAAGGAAAGCAATCATGCATGTGTTGTTTTAAGCTGCCTACACACAAGAAAGAGGGATGGGAAAGATTGAACATGTAATCAGAAATAATTTTTTATCTTCAAAGAAGGCCATAATTAATTCCCATTAAACCTATTCATGAATCATCTGAGATCAAGCAAGGTAGTTTCTCCGTAAATACTTCTGGATGCTAGTTGCTTTTGAGATCTACCGGGTGCATAAAATTATCGGACATACACTGCTTCAGAATAATGCCACAATTCTGTTTTCCTAGGGATTAATTAAGCCATTTAAAAACTAAGATGAGTTAGTTAGCAAGACTAATTGCCTGTTGATGTCAGGGCTAGTTTGTGATAATAATTGCATCTTCTAGTTAATAGAGTTGGAGGGGCATGCACTCAGAAGTTGTTTCAAAACATTCAAATATATTGGTTTTTTTTTTCTTTTTTTCACATTTTATCCACTTCTATTTTAAGTTGAGTTGTTTGTAAAGATATAATTTCAAAGGAAAATGGTTCAGAACACAGTGATTTTCATTGTTTTGTATGATCTAATCAACAGCATTCTTGAGAACGTGCTAAAGTTAGAACATCCCGGCTCTTCTCTTGGCATGTCAATTTTTATTTCAAACTCCTTCCCTCATAGTTCCAAGAAAATTACAGATGTGTATCTTAAAAAGAAGTTGCCATCCTCCATTTATAAGTATCTGTAAGTAATTAATTAGTTTATTAATTATTGATAGGATTTATTTGGTCTGAAGAGCTGAAACATAAAAAAAAAGGGAAGAACTAGATAATTTTCTCTGAAATGATTGTGAAAGTCCATAGGGAAACTGGGTTTCATACAAATTGCTTCCTATTAGTCCTGCATTCGAATACCTCCTGCTTAGATTCCCCAGTGAGATTTCTAATCATTTCTTAGAGTGATCAGCTATTATCCACACCTATCTGATTTATATAGACACTTTATATTAATACAGCCTGCACCTAGGACAGTCCTTTGATTACGTATGTACATGACTTTTACAGCGAATTCCCTAAGATGCTTTCTCCTTTTTTGTCATTTTGACATGACATGAAAGGTTTTCTTGGTGACAGTATGTCTCCTGCTCAGATCCAAAATATATGATGGCACAGAGCTCCTATTTTTCCCTTAAAACTTAAAAAAAAAAAACCCATGGAAGTCCATATTTTATTCAGATTTTCTTTGTTTTAAACATAACACTCTCTGTTTTTTTCTTCTTGAGGGTCCTGTCCAGGAAGCCACATTGAGTGTGGTCATTATGCTTTCTTAGCCTCCTCCAGCCTGTGACAATGACAATGTCTCAAACTACTCTTGTTTTTGATGACCTTGGCAGTTTTGAGGAGGAACATAGAGTTTTGCAGTCCCTCTGAGCTTTAAAAAAAATGTTTTCCAGAAAAAAGAAGTCAGCAATAAAGGTCTTTTCCCATGTCACAGAAGAACTTCTTTACCAGTGCAGATTAAACCCAGAGGAAAAGAATTTCTTGCACATGGAGGCTAGTGACTGCCACATACCGTACTTCAGTACTTGCATAGAAATGAAAGGGTACACACCCACATGATTTGGCCTCTGAGTGCACAAGAGAAGATTTTTAAAAATTGGAAGTAATTATATCCACAGAGAGAGTCAAGGGACCCTGTGATGAGCAGATGTTTTCTGGCTTTACTGAGCCTGGAGCAGGAGGGGCTGAAGCAAGGGGCATGCGCATGTCAGCTAGGATAAGGTGACTGAGAGCAGGTTGGTAATCACCGGATAGTTTACGAAGGTAAGTTTGGGTTGTTTCCAGTGAAACCTCTGGTTGCTGTGATTGAGGCAGGGCCAGGCTGAGAAGGAGGCAGAGAGGGACTAGGTGATTTCCCTACGTTTTTGAATACTCTTCCCCTAGAACGGCTCAAGGTGTCTGAGGTCCAGAAATATTCACGGCATCAGGCCTCCTCTGAGTAGGTAAGCCTGATTTAGGAAATAAAAATACAAGACTCCCAGTCAAGGTTGAATTTCAGATAAATAATAAACAGCTTTTTAAGTATAAGTATGTCCCAGGCTATATTTGGGACATGCTTATGCTAAAAATTTATTTGTTGTTTATCTGAACAGTCAACATCCCACATTTTCTCTGCATCTTCCTCTTGGGTATGTGTGGCGGGTGAGAGCTGAAAAGGAGAAGGGTGTAGGGTGGACAGTTTCTAGCCTCGGCCCACCACTCTCGGAGAGTAGTTACCTTAAAGTGAAATACGTATGTGGTATTCTCAAAAGCTACCCCAGGTCAAAAGAAACTGTGAGCCTCTAAGACCTCTGGAACAACATTAGATTGTCCCCTTCTTTCTTCATTTTTCAACAGATATCCAATAAGTCTGTGTCCTGTTAGCAGTATCCTTTAATATACACAGATACTGAAGAAAATCAAACCCAATGGGTTTGGCAAAGGTAGAATTTTCCCATGACCACCTGGTTCCTTACACATTCTTTTTTTTTTTTTTTTCTTTGCTGGGCTCTGGATTTATGGATCAGTGTTTAGTTCCATGGCTTTCTCTCCCTTCTCTTATCTAATTTCTAGTTTTCTCAGGTGATGGCAGGAATAAAAACTTGACTATAAAAAATTCCTCATGCATGAGATAATTGAAAACTAAGTATAATTGTAAAAATTAAGTGTTAAACCATGCTACGTGCCCAGGCATAATTAAAAAAAATACATAAGCATAATTCAACAAAGTAAAGAATTGGAAACTGATAGAAATATGCTCTTGGCCACCAAGAAAGTCAGCAAAAGGATTAAGCTTGACATCCTTTGCAAATCAACTGGGTCATAATCAGAGAGCATTTAAAAGCCTTTGCAAAATACAGTTGACACATCATAATCTTTTAATGGCAGAAATTCCCATTAGCATCAACTTGCATAAATAATATTCATTATAATGATTAGAAATGTTAATTTCTTAGAGCAATCATAATTTCCTTTAATCTAGTATGGCAGTGTTTTTTAAACTGCAGGTTATGACCCATTAGTGGGTCATGAAATCAATTTAGTGGGATATAATCAGTATTAAAGAGAAGAGAACAGAATAGAAAATATCCAATTTCATTGCACCCAAGGTAAATATAATTTCATGTACTTTAACTTCAGCTTTCTAAAAACATATGTATAACTATTTGGTTACAATATAAAATGTATTTCTTATGGTCTCTCATGCACAGTCAGAAAACAACTATTCTACATTATGACAAATTCTAAGATGATCTAAAGGTGAAACACAAATTTAAGTCACAAACTGGTAAAAGCAGAAATAAATATTTTCAGTAGAAGTTACTGTGATGGCTTATATGTTTTTAACCAATAACGGGGCCACTCCTCCCATTTGATAATAATACTTCTTATTATCACGGCAGTAGGGATGCCTTGGTGGCTTGCGTAAGTGATGGGCAGCCTGTCTCTGCTACTTCCTGGCCAGCTTATCTTGAGCGTGTAACTGAATTGTTCTGTGTCTTGATTTCCTTACTGATAAGACGGGTCTTGTAATGAACTGGTCATCAAACTTGTAAAGATTAAATGAATTTATACACAGAATGTATCTGACACGGCATCTGGCACTAAGCAAGTCTTCAATAAGTGTTAGTTCCTGGCTTTATTCCTTTTTCTTATTTTCATGTAAGAATAGCAAATATTAGAGAATTTCTTTCCTCAAACTTTTAATTTGATCTCCCACACATGGAGAATGGAGGCCAGAGTGTGCTTTATGGTTCAGCCCACGCATGGTCCTGTGCATGAATTCTTTCTTCTTCATGGCTTTGTCAGTTCACTGGAATGAAATGCTTTAAAGCAAAGGTTCTCAACCTGGGACACATGATACGCCTTGCAGGACTGTGAATTTTTGAAATGTGATTGCGATTTTGAACAAACGTGCAAACACACCTTTGGGGCATACATGGAGGGGATCAATGGCTTCTAGCGTCAAGGGGGCCATATGTGGCGCAGTGAAGAGTTAGACGGGCCTAGATCTAAGTTAAGGCTTATTAATTAGCATGGTAACCCTGAACAAGTTGCTTAAATCTCGTAGCTCCACTTACCTGTCTGTAGAATGGGGATTAAAGATATCTGCTACACAATACAGCTGCTGTAATAATTAATGTTTATAGTATTTGTAAAAAGCTTAGCACCAGGCATCATGGCTGCCACAGGATGGGTATTCAAGGAAGTACTAATGGTGGAAAAGGGGTAAGGAGACTGGAAAATAGAACACAATGGTTGCTATTCTGAATTTCAATTTTGGAATGTTAAGTCTATCACTGAACCATTAAGTAATCATTCTTTCAGTAATCCATTCCTTCATATATTCAACAAAAATGAACTGAACGCTGCCATGTATGAGGGATTATGTGAGGTGCTGAGGTGTTTCTTGTCCACCCATGGATAAGAAACATTCTCTGTCCTCACAGAGCTAATGATCCAGGAAGGCTTACAAACAGGCAGTCACCAGCCTTGTGATAAATGGGGCAGCAGGCAAAGTATGGGGTTCGGGGAGAACGAGGGGACATCTCGAACTCAGAACCACAGTCAACAAGATTTGTGGTTTTGTTTCATCTTATAGTTCTAGTGTTCAGTTCAGTGATGAACAGAGATGACTTCGTTTTGTTTATTTTAATGCTGAATGTTATGGGTTAAATGTATAGACCGATCAAGGGACATTAAGGGCAGAATTTGATCTATGGAGCCCAGAGGAAACTGCTCTTCTCTTGAATATGGCTCCAAGGTTGAGCACATGTAGTGAGACCTCTCGACAGCAAGGGAACTAGAGAATAGGGCAAACATCCACCTTCCAGGAAAATCATAAAATCCAGGGCATTTCTATTTTTGACTGGACTTCAAGGAAACTTAGAGCTAAATTTAATGTTCCATTATAGCAAGTACAGTAGCCTATTTTTTTTTTTGTTTATTTCTTACTCCTTTCCTCTCAGTGGTTTTGATTTTTCATTTTTAATGCATTACAATATCTCTGTATCTATCATCTATGCCATATTGAATGGTTTTTGAAAGTAGACAGGTAATAATTATTAAATAACTTCAGTAACTTAGTGTCTTACATATTACATTACATTACTTTGTATATTTTTACGACTCAATGGACAAGACTGCATTATAATATATTTAAACCTTATGAAATTGAGTCATACTTTGACAGCTTTACCATAGAAGAATTTAATAGCAGGAACAACGTCTTCTAGGAGAAGTCCTTATGTTATCAATAATTGGATGTCACGGTATCATTTGGGATTATGTCTACGATGAGGAGACAAAGTTGCTCTGTTAATCCATTTAAATTATATTTTCACTCTCTGGACACAGAAACTCTTTTACCTTTGAGCAAAGCTGTCAGGATAGCTAAATCAATGTCCTGGTGTCCTTCTGATCCCATCCGAAATACCGTAATCTGCAATTTGAGACAAGGTGACCATTAGCAATGCATGTTTTCCCCCCAGCGAAATTCAACCAATGAGACCATATCTGAATACAGACTATCTTAACATCTCTAAGGTAGATTCTTGACCACAGGGGAAGCAGACAGAGCAAGAATTCAGCTAGAGGTTCGCAGTTCATGAAGAGGAAGATGTCTCACAGCCTCTTAACAGAGACCACCTCACATAATTACACTGATTATGTTTACAATGGAGAGAAACCAGAGACCAATGAAAATGTCCTCTTCTATCATGTTAGTTTTAAAATTAAAACTTGCTGGATTTACAAAAATGTGTAAGCTGTGATGTAAACCGTAAGTTGAGAAATCAAGCGTTTAAAAGTAGCTAGTTTAGGGGCGCCTGGGTGGCGCAGTCGTTAAGCGTCTGCCTTCAGCTCAGGGCGTGATCGTGGCGTTATGGGATCGAGCCCCACATCAGGCTCCTATGCTATGAGCCTGCTTCTTCCTCTCCCCCTCCCCCTGCTTGTGTTCCCTCTCTCACTGGCTGTCTCTGTCAAATAAATAAATAAAATCTTTAAAAAAAGTAAATAAAAGTAGCTAGTTTAGTACGTCCTTCAGTAAGTGGTCCTACTGTGTATGCATGTGTATGTGTGTGTGCACGTGTGTATGTATATGCCTGTGTGCGATATAGCCATCACCACACTTACTCCTCAGGAATAGTTATGAAGGGTTCCGACATTGTGATGGCTCTAGATCCTTCAGTCCTCTCACTAACCTTGAACCCCCTTGAACCCTCTTACACTGTTGATGGGAATGCAAACTAGTGCAGCCACTCTGGAAAACAGTATGGAGGTTCCTCAAAAAGTTAAAAATAGAGCTACCCTATGACCCAGCAATTGCACTACTAGGTATTTACCCAAAGGATACAAACATAGTGAATCAAAGGGGCACATGTGCCCCAATGTTTGTAGCAGCAATGTCCACAATAGCTGAACTATGGAAAGAGCCCAGATGTCCATTGACAGATGAATGGATAAAGAAGATGTAGCGTGTGTGTGTGTGTGTGTGTGTGCATAATATATGTGTGTGTGTATTTTATATATATATATATATATTGGAATATTGCTCAGCCATCAAAAAGAATGAACTCTTGCCATTTTCGACAATGTGGATGGAACTAGAGGGTATTATGCTAAGTGAAATAAGTCAGTCAGAGAAAGGCAAATGTCATTATGATTTCACTCATATGTGGAATTTAAGAAACAAAACAGATGAACACAGGGGAAGGGAAGGAGAAATAAAATAAGAGAAAAACAGAGAGGGAGACAAACCATAAGAGATTCTTAACTCTAGGAAACAAACTGAGGGGTGCTGGAGGGGAGGTGGGTAGGGGGAGGGGGTAACTGGGTGATGGGCATTAAGGAGGAAGGAGGGCACTTGATGGAATGAGCACTGGGTGTTATATACAACTTATGAATCTCTAAATTCAACCTCTGAAACTAATAATACACTATATGTTAATAAAATTGAATTTAAAGAAACAAACAAAACCCCCTTCAACTCCCTTGAGAATAATTTAGCAATTATTTCCAGGTTGTAAGAAGGGGAAAACAGACAATACAATAACATCTTTCCTTTTGGTAATCCAGGGGAGAAAAGTATTCTCCAGGGATGAATAACAGGAAGGAGAGTAAAGACAGCAACGAAGGAATAACACATGTTGAATTAATACAAAGTCCCAAAATAAGGCTGAACAGTAACAAAGATTTTTTTCTCCAAGTCAGAGGGAAGCTACTTAAGGAAGCCAAAAGGTTATTTGAATATCTACACTGAATTACTACTTTTTTTCAGCTGCTTTAGGCTTCACATTTCTTTAGCTGTAAAATGGGAAAACAATAGTGCTTGTCTGTTTCCAACTAGACAGGAAGCAAACTTTATAGCATTTGCTAATATATTATTTAAGTTTTGCTACTACGAGGGAGAGAGTAGACACAGACTCAGGGACTGTTAAACTGTCAGTTGCCTTAGAAATCTAGTCCACCATCCAAAGTAACTTGCTTAAGGTCACAACATGAGTTAGGAGAGTTGTGATTAGAACTCAAGAGTGCTCACGTTTTTGTCTTGTGCCTTAAACACAGGGACGAAGAGAGGGGAAGAAAGATCATACGAACATCTGACTTGTGAGCTGCTTAATTCTTTTGTATCCTGATTCTTTATATCCTGAGGTCAGAGTGTAGGATGAGTGTAAGGCAGAGATTGTAGACTGAAATGCCTTCGTAGGTATTTGAATTTAAAAACATGAAAAATAGAGCCAAACAGAATCTATCTACACACTGTGTTTGGCTCATGGGCCAAAGATCTCTGGTAAGGACCAACGGGTGGAGGCGTGCCCCAGCTCCGTTAGATTTGCACTGAAATCTGCTTCCGCACGGCTATAGTTGGCCAAAGGGTCAACAGGACATCCTCCCAAATGGCTACTGATGCCCCCACAAAATCCGCTTGGAAGAAGAGTGGCAGCTCCTCTTGGTTCTGAACTCAGGAACAGGTGCCTGAATTGGGAAGACAGTCTGAGGTCCACAGGATTAAGAACCAGGGGGCAGGAGTGGAGCTTGGCCAACCCTACGGATTAATTCTTTGAGCCAGGCCGGCTATGGACTGAAAGGTATTATTGTGTCTTTAGCCAGGAGCAAGCTGAGGAGAATCAGGATAATATATGAGCTCATTGTTTTAGAAGAATTTAAAACTTAGGCATCAAACAGAATTCCTTAAACATGGGACCTACTTGTTGTGTAGATGCTGACATTTTATTGCCTAATTAGAGATCACATTTCTTATGCAAATTTTTCTGAGGCAGGAAATAGAAAAATTTACTTTGAAATATAACATTATCAGGCCTTCCTAGGAGCAAATTTGAGGAGGCGGAAAGGAAGGTGTATAATATAGGGTTTCTAATGGATTTGGGACAAGAGGCAGTAGAGACATAGATACATGTTTGTTTTTAAAGATTTATTTATTTATTTTAGGGAGAGAGAGAGAGAGAGAGAAAGAAAGAAAAGGGGCAGAAGGAGAGGGGGAAAGGGAATCTCAAGCAGACTCGACCCTGAGCGCAGAGCCAACGTGGGGCTTGAACCCGTGACCCTGAGATTAGGACCTGAGCCAAAACCGAGAGTCAGATGCTTAACTGACGGAGCCGCCCGGGAGCCACCCAGGCGTTCCCCTGTGTTTTTGCTTGTCAAGGAGGCTGAAGTGGAATTGTATGGCAGGGCTTCATAGTTTTTCTGGAAAACTGATGTGGAGGGAATGGCTGCCTACCTGTCCACGCCCCCATTCCAGACGAGAAGGAAGCACTAAGGAGAGGGGGGAGGATCCAAAGGCAAAATTTATTTCATAATTTTGCCTTGAGCTGACCTGAGATATTTTATGTCTTCATCACTACTCTAAAACCTTTTTATCTGAAATTTAAAACATTTTAAAATCTCAATTACATGATGTATATATCGAATCTCAGTGGGGGGAAAAAGGTCAAATAAAATAAAATCAGAGCCATTCTACCAACCCTAAGTTTGGCAGAGATGCAGAAAATCAGGTATTCTTAAATATTCTTGGTGGGGATGTGAATCAAAATAGTAGTTTAGGAGTATGATAGGTTGATAAAAAATTCATTGGTATCGATGTATATTCTTTAACAACACAATATTTTATTTAGGGTCTTTGCAACTGTGTTTGGAAATGAGGTCGGTACGTGTCATCAGTCTTGCCTCATTTTGGTATTAGAGTTGCACTAACTTTTCGATATGAATTAGAAAGACTTTGTTATTGACTTATGCCCCGGAACAGTCTATATAACAAAAGAATTCTCCTGCTTCTGGCAGGTTTAGGATGGTGTCTATAAACTAACTAGCACTGAAGTGTTTTTAGGGATAGAACACTGATCACCTTTATACATTTTCCAGCAATCATTGATCAATTTAGATTTTCTGCTTTCCCTCAGTTTCATGTATTTTCCTATGTAATCAAAGATTTCATCTAGATTTTCAAGTTCATGGGTACACAGTTACATGCAGAATTCTCTTACTATTTTAAAAATCTCCTTTATGTCTAGAATTATATGGATTTTTTTATTCTTCTTTATTTTTAACTTAATCAAAATCATGGTCATTTCAAAGAACCAGGTTTTCATTTCATGGATCAGTATTATTATTTATAATGTGAAGTGATTGTTTTCTGCTTTTATCACTATCCATTCATTTCTTCTGTGTTTGCTTCCTTACCCATTCTTTTCCTAGAATTTTAAGTTGATGTTGTGGTTACGTTATTTTTATTCTTTCTTGTTTCTTAATAAATGCATTTAAAATTATTTATCTCACATGTTTTTATATGCATTATGTCATTTTCATTCATTTTAAAATATAAGGCACTTATTTTCTCTTAAAATTGTTTTTAATGTTAGAATGTGAATGTGTGTATTTGTAACATTTTGTAAACATGCTACTTTGCTTTAAAAAAAGCGTGGTTTCTCTATCTGCTGGGTACGGAGTTCTAGGTAGATTGATACAGATACAGATTACGTTTACTTTTTATTCAAATACTCTACATATTTACTTATTTCCAAGAGGCATGTTAAAATCTCCTATTATGAGTACACACTATACAATTATTCCTTCAAAGTAAACAGTCTTTGCTTTGCATGTTTTGAAGATTTTAAAAAATGTATAAATGTTCATGACAGTCTGTTCTTGGTGGGTTGCAGTTTTTATCAACATAAAATATCTCCCTTTCCTATTTAATGCTGTTGCTTTGTATTATATTTTATTTTATGTTAATATTTTAATTGCCATATATACTCTTATGGGGGCTTAGAGTGTGTATGATATATTATTCCATCTGTGCGTTTGTGGGGGTTTTTTGGTCACTTTGTGGTCATTTTGTTTTAGGTGTGTATCTTGTAAACAGCAAGGCTAGATTGTTCTTTTTTTTTTTTTCCCCACTGAATCAGAATATCTTTCTTTTAAAGGCAGAAACGAATCCAGCTATATTTAATATGATTACTGATTTCTTTCATCTTTTTTTCATCTTATGTTTTCTATTTTCTAGATGTTATCATTTCCCTTCTACCTTTCTTTTCCTTTAAAAATATCGTATTTGCTTAGAAAATATATGCACATGGCAAAAAACATTTGCAGCAACATGGACGGCACTGGAGGAGATAATGCTAAGTGAAATAAGTCAAGCAGAGAAAGACAATTATCATATGGTTTCACTCATTTATGGAACATAAGAAGTAGGAAGATCGGTAGGAGAAGGAAGGGAAGAATGAAGGGGGGGTAAACAGAAGGGGGAATGAACCACGAGAGACTATGGACTCTGGGAAACAAACTGAGGGCTTCAGAGGGGAGGGGCGTGGGGGAATGGGATAGGCCGGTGATGGGTAGTAAGGAGGGCACATATTGCATGGTGCACTGGGTGTTATACGCAACTAATGAATCAATGGAACTTTATATCAAAAACTAGGGATGTACTGTATGGTGACTAACATAATATAATAAAAAATTATTATTAAAAAAAAAAAAGAAAAAAAATCCCAACAGCCTAAAGAAATATATGGTGAAAATGAAGGGTATCATTTCTGTCCTCAGTTTCCCAGCACCTCTCAACCAAGGCAAGCAGTATGTGCAGTTCTGGAAATGTTCTACGCATCAGTAAACAGAAATGCACACACCCCTCCCTTTTAACACGAGTGGTAGCGAGCTTTACACATTATTACGCTTCACTTTTTTTTACTTGACTCTCTATCCTGGAGACCATTCCACTCAGCCGTGCAGAGTGCCTGCTTCTTTGCGTGTTGACTGCCTAACGTTTCCTGATACGCATGTATGATTTATGTAACCAGTCTTCTACTAATGAACATTGGGGTGGCTCCCTGTCTTTAGTCATGATAAACCCCATTGCATGGAATGCACATGGGGTGCACATGGCTGAGTCTGTCTATAGAACACTCCTATTTCCTGCCTTTGTTTATTCTGATCCTGCATGGTAATGATGAAATTATTTTAAACTTCATGGTATGTATTTTTCTCCTAAAAGAATTTGCAAGCTCTAATTTTTGTTTTTGTTTTTATAAGCAGCCTCCACACCCAGCATGGAGCCTAATGCAGGGCTTGAATTCATGACCCTGAGATTAAGACCTGAGCTGAGATCAAGAGTCAGATGCTTAACCAACTGAGCCACCCAGGTGTCCCTGCACATTCTAGTTTCTGTACCTATTTTTAATATTCCAGAAATTATTCAAAATTTCTTGTCTCCTAGCATGGTATCTTTTTTCATCTTCTGTGCTAAGCACTGATAGGGATTTGTTTCAAATACATATATATATATATATATTTTGTTGTTGTTGTTGTTGTTGTTGTTGTTATTTTTGCCTTTTTTTTTGTCATTTGAGGAGCAGGGAGAGAGGCACATTCTCTCAAAACTCATCAATGTACCTTTCATATAAAAAAATTTTAATTACATATAAGTGGAAGCTATCTAGCTATTTTATTGATCGATTGATTTAGTAAATAAAGCCTGATTTCCCTTTTTTGATAAAATTGGTATTTCAACACGTACCCTTAAAGTAACTCTTGGATTTGTTTGACATGGTTGGTTATTTTGTCAAATGCTATGAAATACAGGGAGATTAAACTGTTCTTCAAGATTTGAAAGAACAAACATCGAACATTTTGTTAAAAAACCCACAACATTCCCCCAAATTCAGTTTGACAGCTTCTATTTTCAGCTCACTTGTGGACAAATTGCCTTAGCCCAGATGCAATTCTGATTCTCAGACTGAAGGGAGGCTCTTTGCAAATGACAAGATTCCCGTATTCTCCGCCCCGCGAACCTGTCTGCCAACCAGCTCCTCTGTTTATGTTCTCGCTCTCATTTCGCACCCTGTTCAAAGTTGTGCGTCAAGGAGTCCTATCTGTCACCCACATCCCCTGCAAACAAGGGAGTAACAGAACACGGATTCATTGAGCATCTCTGTGCCAGACACCTTGGAGGTGCTGTGGACAGAGCAGTGAACAAGGCTGACAATTCCTGCCTTCACGGAGCCTACCTCCTTCTAGTGCATTCTACACAGGAAAGACAGAGGGAAGTGAATAAATATATGGTATGTCCAGGTGCCTCACAGCCTCCTCCTCCTTGGTTCTCACTGTCACAGCCATTATTCAGCCTGCAGACTTGGAACTAGTCAGGAATTTCTTTACTGGTCCTCCCCATGCTGCTACCCAAGGAATCTTCCTGGTTATATCACCCTCCTTACTAAAAATTTTTAGTGGCTTCCATTGCTATAAGTGCCTTTTAAAAAAAAAAATTTATTTATTTATCTGAGAGAGAGAGCGCACTCACTAGTGGGGGGAGGGGTAGAGGGAGAGGAAGAGGGAGAAACAGACTCCCCACTGAGCAGGGAGCTTGAGGAGCACAGAGCTCCAACCCAGGACCCTGAGATCATGATCTGGGCCGAAGTCAGACGCTTCACCAACTGAGCCACCCAAGCGCTCCCATTGCTAAAAATTCTTAGCAGAGTATTCAAGGAATGCCAGTATCACACTCCCGTCTAGTTCCTTAGTTTTATCTCTTGCTGATAGGCGGTCACTGCTACGCCCTTGCTGCTCCCCCCCACCACAGCCACAGCCCCACACACCTGATGCCCCCATTGTGCTGAGCAACTTGTTCCTTTAAGGGCCCCCAAAGTTGTTTCTATCCTCTTACCTGTTGTTTATTCAGTCCCCCCACCCGTCCTTTTTTTTGGAGTGTCCTTCCCTCTGCTTGCAGAACTAACCACAAATCTTTCATCTGACATGTGCCACTGAGGAAGCCCTCTTGTATAACGGGAATGGAACCCTCACTTCGCCTTGTGCCTCTCGCATACTCTGTGAGGCTCTCCAGCACTCTGCTTTAGCCCTCCCTTCCTCTTATTCGCAGTGTCTCTTTGTATAAAAGAGAGATCTGTTTGCAGACAGGATCACTAGCTCGTCCTTGCTCAGCGTTGTTTGCAGAGCAGATGAATTGTTACCAAGTCGCTGTGTTAAGGAAACTGGTAAATGAAAAAGTACCACATTCCATATGGAATGGTAACACAGCTAAAGTGAATGGCCCTATTAAGCTACACACCAAGAGCGTATTTCAAGTGTTAACCATCAATTTTAATTAAGAGACTACTGGACACTGTATTACTACTTAGTCAAACATTATGAGATAGAAGCTGGGCTGCCCGGGTTTTAGAAATTGTTTGAGGCTTATTATGAATGTGACATTTTTGAGACACAAGCAGCACCGATTAAGCCCAGAAGTATGTTTCACCAAAGTGTCTGAAACTTCGGTGCCACATAGATTAAATCATAGTATAGAAAAAAGACTCAAAGCAGGAATGTATTATAGAAAAATGACACAATCCCAGAAGTATTAAAATGATTTGGGAGAAGTAATTTTCTATTTGAAGATGGTTTGGTTCATCTTTTGGGCAACAAACAAGTATATTCACCACTTAAATAACAAAATAGAGTATATGTGGCTGAATTAATCATGGATTTTCCACTTCTAAAACCCAGCAGGTCCTGTCGTAGAAGAAGATAAAGGTACAGAAAAACATGCTGGAAAAATTAAACTGACTCCTTTTCAAGGTGTCTATTAATTAGCTTAATTTGTGATTTATATTTATGTCCCAGCTGGCAATGACTCTGTGAAAATCAACATGGTGATTGAGGCAAACTTTTGAAAATGAAAATAACCATGATATTAAGCTGAAAAATATCTGTAAGTTGCAAGGACACTTTGGCTCCATCTATCAAAAACAGAAAGGAACATTCCACAATCATTTCATGCTGTGTTAGCTATGCAAGAGACAAAACCTGGGTTTGAAAAGTGGTTTGGAACATGTCAGAGAATTTTAGAGAAATGCCAAAGCTACCCAATAAATAATCAGCAAAATTCTTATGATTTTGTAGGAATTTAGAAAAGTCCACCTATAATCATATTAACCATTACTCTGAGGACATTAACATGCTACCCCTGAAACTTCCTTAAAAGAACCGTCTCGGAAATGTTTCCTATTTACACATTCAATTTCTTAATAAAATCTGGAGATGTGTTTCCTGAGGACAGGAGCAGGGAGAGAGAGAGAGGATTAGACTCAGAGGTCATTCAATCATCACAATGCAGTGACTTTTAAAAACCACCAGCAAAGGAGCACCTGGATGGCTCAGTCAGTTGCTTGTCTGACTCTTGATTTGGGTTCAAGTCATGGTCTCAGGGTTGTGAGATCGAGCCCTGCATGGTGCTTCTTGCTCAGCGGTGATTCTGCTTGAGATTCTCTCCCTCTGCCCCTCCCAAACCCCCCCACTCGCATGCATGTGCTCTCTCTCTAAAATAAATAAATCTTTAAGAAAATCGCCACGTAAGCAAAATATTTCCCTGATGAAATATTAATACTCAAAATAATTTGAAACAATTGAGTAATAGGAAATGTAACAATCCATGCTCATCAAGATGCAGAATGATACAAGACCCCTAATAAGGATCTAAACAGGAATTGTGGTGGGTCACAAAAGGCCTTTGGGCAGATCCTGGCTTCAGTTTTCACTCTGGCACGACTAAAGGTCACTTGGCACATGGAAGACAACAACTCAACGTGATGAATAAGATCCTATCCACCTAAAATATACTATTTTATCTCCAGCATCTGCGAAAATGAACTCCCTTTCGTTGACAGAATTATTTTTTTTCCCTTTCTTTTTTTAAAGATTATTTAAGAGAGAGAGAGAGCAGGGGGAGGGGAAGAAGGAGAGAATTTTCAAGCTGACTCCATGTTGACCAGAGAGTCGACACAGGGTTTGATCTCATAATGCTGAGATCATGACCTGAGCCGAAATCAAGAGTCAGACCCTTAACTGACTGAGTCACCTTGGTGCTTCTGGTTGACCAAATTCTTAAAGGTGACATTGTGCCAAAGGTGCTGGTTTGGAAACAGACATGCTGATTTATACGGAGGAGGGGAGGAAATCAGAGGAAATTCAAACACATCTGGAAATGAGCAAACCAAAGATCAGCAGAAAGTGATATTCAAAATTTTCGTGAGAAAATTAATACCAAATAAGCGTACTTATTTGTTATGGAGTTCCACGTAAACTATATATTGACTCTCCATGTAACATTTTGAACAAGATTCACAGTCTCATTGAAGCGGCTGATAAAAGGTGATGTTATGGAGAGAGAAATTGGATGAAATTACTGTAAGTCTAGTATGCCCTACTTTCAAAAGACTCAGATGTATGAATTTACACATTGGATAAAACACACCGTTATTTGACTTTTGAAAGGATATTTTATTACACATTGGATTTGCCAGTGTATTGACTGATTCGATTCGCCAGATTAAAGCACGCCCACATTACCATAACATCCTGCTCTCTCAAGGGACCTTCATGCACGCACAACTGGGCAATTACTCGAGTGCCAGAGAATGGGGAGGTTTTGCTCTTTTGACTCTAACCCTTGACTCCCCTTTCTCTTTTTCCCACCGTAATTAAGAACACTAGTGCTTGTTTCTCCCTTTAAGAAATACAATTCAGAGGTCAGAAGTCCACTGGTGCCAATATGATAAATATTTTTTTTCTTATTATAAAAGCATTGCATGACCATGCCGGACTGTCATGAAAAATTGTAGAAAGTTTAGAAAAAGTCAAATGAGAAATAATTTCCAAAATCCCAACTCCTACCCAAAGATAACTGCTAATATCTTGGTATATTTCCTTCAAGCCTCTTTTTCTTTTCTTTTTTCCCCTAAGTACAGTATATATAGTTGTGTGAAGAGGGGTCAGCACATTTGTGAAGTACTAGTTTGTATTCTCATTTTCTTTTCCTTTAGCATTATAACTAAGCAGGTTCCTGTATTATTGGGAACTCTTCTAAAAGCATAATGTTCAGTATCTATAGAACATTCGGTCTAATAGATGTGAACGGCTCATTTATATTGCATCTAAATGTCTGATATAAATAACAATGGGATGAATATCATTTAAAAACCTGATCTGTATGTGGCATTCTGTCCTTAGGATAGATTCCCAAAAGCTTGGATCTCTTGTCACAAATTGTCTCACAGCTAGAAATGAGTATTTCAGTACATAATAAGCAAGTTGAAGTGAAACAGAAACAAAAACAAAACCAAAAAAACCCAAACCCAAAACAAAACAACAGAAAAACCACTTATGTTGCTCTCGAACCAGATTTCTTGTAATGGCCTCCAACCTGGTCAGTGAAGGTGCTGGACAGAGGGAGGCAACTCTCATCAAGCTCGTTGTAAGAAATGGCAGGGGGAAACCGGCACACTCCACGTTGAGAGTGCGGCCTTCTGCTCTAGAGACACAGGAGCTTTGAGCGGGATCAGCTCTTGTCCGCTGTCCATTTGCAGCACTACCAACAACCAGAAGGAGTTTAGGCTCTTGTTTTTGGGAAAAGGGGTCTTAAAAAACAGAATGACCTCATCACTTTCTCCTACTTTCACTTTCCTGACATTTCCTTTAGCCCTTAGCATGCTGCCTTGGTCCCAGGGCAGGGCTGGCTTTAAAGAACTGGAAGGTGCAAATGAAGTCATTTGGTAAACATGAGCTTTGAAGACTTCTTCTTTTTGTTTTTGTTTTGTTTTCTTTTTTTTTTTTCTTCTTAGCACGTTCAGTCATGTCACAGTAAGGAAACTGCTAAATATGGGTCAGAAACTCAACCAAGGCTCCCTGGATCATGACTGACACATCTTTCATAATCTGAGGGGCACTTTGCGATCCTAAGGTGACACATGGGAGGACAGCAAAAGCAGCCCAGCTGATTTTGTGATGAGGGCAAAAAATGGGAACAGGATAAATTCCTCATCTATTAATTCTTTGGAGAAATTTCAGCAGGGCTTTTTAGGGGGGTTGGAACTATATGACAACCTGTCATCTGCTGTCTCCTGCTTTCAGTTCTTTTCCTGACAATTGACATTACCTCTTTCATTTGTTATATAACCATACCTCACTGGGTGTCAACATGACAGATCCTACAGGTCCAGCAATAATATTTCTAGAAGCTTCTTTATATATCTCATGGCCTTGGCTAGCAGAATCAAGAATATTTGTCATCTACCATCTTGTCAGCCAGACAGACGGGTGAAAATTCAATTTGACCTGAAGTATTATTTTCTATCTCAGGAAGGGCATTATTGGATTCATGTGCATTTTCTTACATATTAAAAAAAATAATTAGAAATCTCTCTGAGGAGAATATGTAGGACCACAGATGATTCTCAAAGGCCAATGCCATATGGGCTTCTTATTGGGGCTGTAGTAACTTTTAGGGGTTATTTGGGTGGCTTTATTTTTTTCATCATTACAAGATAGCTTTGTATCTTTTTTTCTGACTTCCCTGTTGAATTTATCAAGATACCACATACTTCTGTGATCTCCCACTGGAGAGACAGCCAAGAAAGCAACATAAAGTGCTACAGATGGTAGGGTTCTCTTGTTTCCCTTCTTAAGCCAGTCTTGCTCCCCCAGCAGTGATCTTGTTGTCAGTTTCCAAAGTCGGTAGACAGATGTCCTTGGTGTAACCCTCTCAGCACCTGCCTGTGTGAATGCTTTCAGATTCCTGGGATTTCTTCGTATGGCTGACAGGATGAGGTTAGTTTCATGTGACAGATGTCACATGTCAAAAGGATCTCAGCCTAATCACCTCACTTCTCTGAATCTTGATTTTACCATCAACAACAACAACAACAACATAACTTTGACTAGGTGATCACTGGGGCTCTCTTTAGCCTTAGAGAGATCACACAATTTCTTTCTGCAGGCAGAAAATCTGCATTGGGGGCATCTAATAGGCTTGGCTTTCTATCTGATACATTAATTCCCTCAAGAACATCCCTAAGAAGGGACCTTGATTTTTGTGCATGGTACCACATGAAAACCTTGTTTCCGTTTGCTGTCTCATTTTCATCTGTTCATTAGCTTTCAGCAAATTACCATTTTTTATTGAGATGTAACTGACATAATGGTTTATACATTTCAGGTGTATAGTGTGTTGATTTGATACAACTATATATTGCAATATGATTACCACTGTACTATTAGCCAATGATATGATCCCGCAATCCCACTTCTGAGGATACATCCAAAGGAAATGAAAACAGGACGTCAAAAAGATATCTGCACTCCTGTGTTCACGCAGCATTATTCACATAGCCAAGATACGGAAGCAACCTAAGTGTCTGTCAACAGATGAACGGATGGTAACACGCACAATGGAATATTATTCAGCCTTGAGAAAGAAGGAAATCCTGCCATTTGTGGCAACATGGCTGGGCCTTGAGGGTATTATGCTAAGTGAGATAAGTCAGACAGAGAAAGACAAATACTGTATGATATCACTTACATTTGGAATCTAAAAAAGCCAAACTCACAGAAACAAATTACTATCCTTAAAACGTTCCCCTTTTATGTCGTTGAGTCAAGGCTCCGTAATCTCTGTCCATGCAATGAATACCATATTGGTGATATTCACACGCCCAGCTCTACTGCCTCCGGAATTAGCCATAACCCTTCCCCTGTTCAGGAAAAGCTGTTACTCCCAGGGTAACACCTACACCCATTTCCGTGAACCCTGGGGCCTTCCTGGTCTAGCCCGAGTATGTTCCACAGCCCCCCACAGCACTCCCGACGCCGACTTGGTTTATGCTCTGGCTCAGAGAGGACAGACTGTGTATAGAACGGAGCTTTAGAATCCTTGGGACTCCGAAGTGAATCACGCCAGCTGACAGATGTGCAACCTCAGGTCACTGCCGAGGCGCTCCTGCAGGTCTCTGAGCTTCAGATTCTTTCTGCTCCTCGTCTCAGCATTATTGCAGAGCTTTCTGTGGGGTCATCTTTTAAAATCATACCGCGCAGTTCCTAGTATCTCGTGTGGGCTTCATGATTGTTCATTCCCTTCCCATTTGCTAAGCTGGGCATGTTCCCTGGGCCTGCTCCCTCTCCCATGCCAGTGGCTCTGTCCTCTCTGTTCTCTCTCATGATGTGTCTGGTCCGTTCAGCTTTGCCTGACTATCTGCCCCTCATCCTTTCAGGCACCGTTCAAGGATCAGCTCTTGTGAGCCCGACTTGAGTCAAAGCAGCCTTCCTTGGGGTTAGGTGTCCGTCCTCTGTACTGACACCTCTGTCACAGTGCTGACACTATTCTACAAACCATGTCACCGTCTGTGACAGCGATATTACTCAGGTTGTTTGTTGTGTATTTACAACGTGCCAAACGCTGTGCAAAGCAGCTCACAGACAGACTTTGGCTGACCCCACAAAAATCTATCATCTAGTTTCTATGAGGATTCCCATTTCCCAGATGATGACCTGGAGGCCAGGGAGGTTAGATACCATTTGGAAGGCCATGCAGTCAGGAAAAGCTGGGGTGCATTCAAAGCCAGGTGGCCTGGTTTGAGAGCATGGTCTCCTGTTTGCTTGTCTCCCTCCTTCAACAGTCTCTGATTTCTTGGAAGGCAAGGACCCTTCTTCCATCTCTACATTCCTGTTACCCAGTAGCATGCTTGGCATGTTGTGGGTGCCCGATGGCTGTGGAATGAATCCTTCATTCCAAGTTCAAATCTGACCTGTGGTTTTTAGATGGGGACCGTGTATGACAAAGGCTCTCTCCTTGACCAAAGTTTAGCCTGGCTTCTCTGAACCCTCTTCTCTACCAGGCTCCAAACTTCAGGCTTCCACGTTCATCTTGACATGGCCCTGTTTTAGCAAGAATCCTCCACCCTCAGTATCTGATCACGCTCTATATTTGGCCAGATTCCTTATCCACTACCATCCCCCAGTGATATCTTAGCACCATGGCCTGCCTTTAGCAAGAACCTTGTTAGGTCTGTTGTGCAAGAATCCTCCTATCCTCTTAGTCATTTCCCATCCATTGACCCCCTCCTCTACCCCTTGTCTATAAATTCTCACTTTTCTTTTTTCTATTCAGAGTTGAGCCCAATCCCTCTCTCCTGCTGCAAAACCTCAGTGCATAGTTTCTTGAATAAAGGCTTCCTTACTGTCTTTAACAAGCATCAGGATATTTTTGTCTTTAACATATCTGAGACTGAACTGTCCTAATTGGATTCCAGAAAGGCAGGGCTAGGGTCTTAGATGCTCAGCGTCTGGGTTTGGGTATCTATGTATCTCTGCATTGTCTGTCATCCAGAGGCCAGTCAGGTTTCCACCTAATATCCATCCCCAGTCTCACCAGTAAAGACAAGACAAGCTCAGCGCTATATTCCAAGGGCACTGAGGTCCTAAAGGATTAGGACTCATTTCACATGTACCCTGCAGGCTAATCAGAAGCAAAATTGATGCTGCCAGTTGGTCAAGAATGTCCCCAATGTGGTCATAAGAAGCAATATTAAATTAAATTCCTAGCCTGAACGAGAGGGTAAGGAAAGAACCCCCCACCCCGGGTGGCTTTGTGGTTGAGTACACAAACCCATGTTGGAAGGACATGTTGGACCAATGCTGGGACATCCTGGAGTATGTGTCTGACCCAAGATAATCCTGAATTTTATGTGTTTGTTTGAATGAATGTATTCGAAATCATCTGCAAGTGGAGATACAAGAAGGTATTCTAGTATGATGATTCCTGTCTTAAAACAACGGTAGTTAAGAGAGAAAATGACAAAGATTATTTACTGAGAGTCAGACCTTCTCTAGGCCCTCCTCTGCCTTTGAGTTTGCCTGCCTGCCTGCCTGGGGCTGCGCTCCTCCCCTGGTTTCTGTGGGCCTGGCCGACAGGCCTAGGGGCAGAGAAAATCCCTCATTTATGTACACAATGCCCAGCCTGGGATGCTGCCTTTTTTCTCTCTTCCTTTTTGCAGGTCTTATTTTCAATGTGTGCTCTCTCCACAACTTCATTTCCAAAAGAATGAGAAGCAAGAGCTTCCTTTGAATGAAAGGACAAGAATGAAAATACAAAGGGAAACAAAAAGCAGCCCCAGTAGGTTTTCCCCTTAAACCAGCCTGGCAAATTAAAAATAAAGCTGGTAGAATGGAAGGCCTCCCCTGCATTTTCTGGCCGACAATGGCAGGACATGACATTTGTTCAATGGTAAAAGGGAGTATGAGTCCGGGGCCCATCTACTGTCATATTCTACCAGCCTACAGTGAACCTCATTTTGAAGAGTTTTCTATTCTCTCAAATGGGACTGATTTGAGGAAAGCACAATTCAGTTTACCAGCTCCATTGTTTCTCTCTAAACCCAAGTAATCCCTTTCTCCTCCCTGGGCCAAAATGGACACATGTCCCGGTACCCTTCCATTGAATGGTTGAGTTCATTCTCCTTGTTTCTCATTGCACAAGCCACAGCTGCTAACTATCCCAGGGTCAAAACTCTTAGCATAATAACTTGAGGCCAAACAAGGGTCTGGCCACCGCTTGCCCTCTCCCCACCAAACTACAGGCCACTACGTCAGGACTGTTGACTTCTTGGAGCATGACTGTTTAGGAGGGATAACTTTTTTCTCACATGGAGCAATTCTTTCCTCCCTGTCTCCCTTAGAGTTGCTTTACTGTTCCATGTCATATGTTCCAGGTTATAGGCACGTATGTCCAATGGGAGAACATTTGGGGAGAAACAGAGATTCAAAGATGTTCAAAATCAGAACCCTGTGATGAACACCATGAGAAAATTCTATCTAGGTTCAGAATGTAAGGACTAAAGAGACAAAGGTCATTTCTGGCTGGTGTGACTCAAGAAGACTTCGACGAGGAGGCCAGGATTTGGTCTGAGTATTGTGGGGTAGTTCGAATTTTAATAGGGAAGTGTGGTGTTGGGAGGAGCAGGAAGAAGAAAAGGGTAAGAGAAAATAGGAGAAAAGTAAACATTAAAACATTACATACAAATATTCAATTTAACTGGAGCCCTGGGTGACTCATGAAGCAAGCCTAGAAGGGGACGTTGAGGCTAAGCTTTTTTTTTTTTTTTAAGATTTTATTTATTTATTTGACAGAGATAGAGACAGCAGTGAGAGAGGGAACACAAGCAGGGGGAGTGGGAGAGGAAGAAGCAGGCTCATAGCAGAGGAGCCTGATGTGAGGCTTGATCCCATAACGCCGGGATCACGCCCTGAGCTGAAGGCAGACGCTTAACCGCTATGCCACCCAGACGCCCCGAGGCTAAGCTTTGAATGATCTTCAGGCTTAAGGAATTTGGACAGAATTCAGTATACACAAGGCCTGGTGCCCAGCACCTTACACCTGTTACCTTGTGAATCCTCACATCAACTCTATGAGGCTCAGAGATTAAACTGATTACCCAGAGCGCTTAGCTGGGACATGACCGGCAAGATTGGATCTCAGGTCTGTGCAGCTCTAAAGGTTGTGCCCCTAGTCTCTCTAAGCTATCTTGCTGAAGTCAAAGGCTATCAGGTACAAATTAATCTCAGGGTGGGGGATGGGAGTTGGGGCCCAGCTTCAGAGCTGTTGCAGCAGGCCTGAGATGAGTAACAAGGGCCTAGATTAGCGGGTGGCTGTATGATAGGGAGGAGGCACACACGAGGGGCGTCAGGGAGAATCATGAGGTGGGTTGACCTTCAGGGGTCAAGAGTCAGGGAGGAAGCAAAGATGACTCTTAGATTTTCAGCCTTGGTGCTGACAGTGGGGGGCTGCTCTTAACAGAGACAGAAGCCAGGATGATTTGGGAGAAGGTGAGGAGTTTATCCATAATTTCTATCCTTTTTGACTCAAAGGCTGACCCGGGGCAGAGCCTGCCAGGTAGGGGGTGATTCGGACAGCGCTCTGCCTTGCACTGAAACCAAATCTACTGGAGTCTCTGTTGCCCACATGCACTCCAAACCTTTGCACTGGTGAGCAGAAAGAACGAACTCTGTGAAAGTGCCTCTCACGAGAGCTATGCCACAGCCCTGGGGAGGTTCTGAAGAGAGCGTCTGAGTCTGGCAAACCTTAGAGGCAGTCAATAGCTTTTAAGGGTATAATTGCCGCAGAGCAATGTGTGTGTATGTGGAGAACCCCAAGACCAAGAACACAGAACTCTCATCGAACTGCTCTCTTCTGCTTTGCAAAACTGCAAAAAAAAATTTTGTAAAAAAAAATATGTTTTACACATATGCGCTTGCCTATCACGGCCATAGGAAGGTATGTGCACACACACACACACACACACGCACATACAGTGGTTTTATGAGTCACGTGACTAGGCCATGTTAAATATGCCAGCCATTGTCCCCGAACGCAACTCTGTACCAATTTGAGTGTGTTTCTCTTGGACGGCAGAATGTACTTTTTAACCAGCCTTGCGTTCCCACAAAGAACCCTCAGAAAGATGTTCGGCTTTGTAATTACCACGTCAATCAAATGCCAGCATTTTTTCCACACACCCGTTACACTGATTGTCCAGTTATACAATATTATCTATCCTATTTAGAGATATAAAGAATGAAGTCTTCCACAGAAGAGAATTTTCTAGTTAAGTATGGATTATCCCCTAATGTCAAGTAAAAATGCATTAATTCTCTAGAGTGGAAACTTTTCTACAATGGAATGGACACATCTGTCTTCTTAGACAACATTAAATACAATGAAAATTCTTTTTTTTTTTTCTTCTGGCATGATTTAGTGGTGTTCTCGTGGACAAGAGAGGTAGGCCTATTTGGCCGCTATCTAAATGGCCCAGCCTTCTCACATTGAGAGCTCCTCTATCTGCTATTTATAGATTCTGGACACCTGGCCTGGCTATCTCTTCTGACAAGGCTCATTCATTATGCCTCCCACTTTCTGGCTGCAAAGGGCAGGATGACCAGGCTAAGCTGGAGTAGAAACGTGGTGGTTTCTGTGGCATTTCATGCCTATGACCATGTGGGATTTCATGCACAGATTGTGCATTGATATCAATGCTGACATTCAGAGAAGTCTTTTTTTTCCCCCCATTTCTTATTTCCTGGCTCAGAGTAGTGGACGTTACTGTATAAGAGATCTTTCGGTAAATTAGGCACTGTCATTTTTTTTTTTTTAGCAGGCAAATTTTCTAATTAATTTTATTTCAGCTCCTCCTGCTATTCCCTGCTGGGAGTACGGACATTGAACATTTCTAGACTTCAGCGGCTAAGGAAAATCAGCACATCTGCCTAAGGTGGGAGCAGAAATGAGCCCTTCCTGATAATAATAGCAGCTGTGCTGTGCAGGTGCGCCTCTAAACATTCGGCACCTATGACTCTCGTGGACTCTTCCGCATGACCCTCAGTGTCATCATTCCTGTGTTCCAGTAGAGACGCCTGAGGCTTGAAAAAGTCCAGTAACTCATTCAAAGTCACAGAGCTGGCTTTCCCAGGCTGTGCTCTCAGACACAACAGGGGTGAAGACCTCCCCACTCATTCTGCCGGATGGCTCATTAGAATTTCCAGGATTCTATGGAGGGACAGAAGAAGGAATGGCAGGCACACCAAGGGCAGAGGTAGTGTTTCATCGCTGATGCCCATGGCCATGGCTTCCACCCAAGTAAAGACCTGCTGGAAGTAGGGGTGGGGCAGCAGAGACCTGCCAGTGCCACCTGAGGCCTGATGGCTCTCAGGCTCCCTGACCAGCCACCCTGTCACGGGAGCATCATTTCCCCTTGTTGGTGCCACATGGTTGTCTACTCAGTGGGCTGGAAGGAAGAGAAAAGCCCAGCAGAAAGAAATAGTCATGGCGGTTGGCCCATCTCCCTTATGTTCTCTAAAGGTCAGAATTCATCTATTTCCTGGAAAACCGGCAACTCAGAGGAGAGGGTGAGAAGAACCTGATTACGAAGAGACGCGATTGCCACCCAGCCTTGACCTTCCTCTCTCCTGCTTTGGCAAGAGCACCTACTGATTGGTCAGATGATCCAAACAGATTCTATCACTGATCAGCAGCTCCTTTGGACTTTGCTTTTTTGAATAGAGAATTCCCTAGGTGCCCAGCAGGAGAATAGCATGGAATAAAGCAAGCTGCTAAAGAAAGTAAATTCCCAAAAATAGGCATGGGAGGATGGCATGCGAAGGTGTATATTTTTAGCTAGCAATTATAAAGCTACTGCATTTAATTGAGGTGACAGTGGTGCAAAGTAGAATGTAATTATTTTCTGTCCAGCACCTGTCTTTGAGTCTGTCGCTCTGCTGTTCACTTCCTGACATCAGTGAGAGATGGTTCTCTGCTTTTTCACCTTTTCCTTTTCAGCCCATTGCAGTGAAACATCACATAGATTGAAAGTATGTGTGCATAGATGCATGGGAACATTCAAGGGACAGTGAAATGCTGAGTCCCTCTTTCGTACATTTCTTTTGGTTATATTTTCAGCCTCCCCGTCTCTTTCCCTCTTCATTCTTTCTCTCCCTTCCTTCTTTCCTTCCTTCCAAAAATACTAAGGCACTGTGCAATATATACAATATATACATATATAAATTTAAAGGCTCCTAGTTAACATGTGCACATATACATATTAATCATATTTAATATTGTATTCTATATATATCAATAATACAATAACTAATTATCAATAATTAATGTGTGTGTATATATATATACACACAGTTAAAATATTAACTAGGAACCTTTAAAGTGCCAGCACGTAGTCACCTTAGAGGCTCAGGTGTTGATTAGGCTTAGGTGTTATTTACAGCCTCCTAGATACACACACACAGATATTACATATAGCACATTCACGTGTTCCTACACATGCCTCGGAATATATCTCTATTATCTACATCTGTTTATGTTTATGTACTGTGTCTGCCTTTAGGATCACTTCCTCTTTATCTCATGTTTTGGATAATTGAGTACATACAACTTAATCAACACTTTACTAAAGTTTAGTGATACTGTGATTCTACAGAGATATTTGTTTCTATGGAATAGGAACTATATAGATTAGGTAAGGCTCAGTTCTAAGTTTAGAACCTTAAAAACTGCAATTTTATTAGTTAAAAGAATAAACATAGTTTTCACAAGATAATAGGAATGTACCTGAGATATATATATATATATATATATATATTTTTTTTTTT
>NC_048234.1:25867809-25970333 GCF_002007445.2 Ailuropoda melanoleuca
TTTTTTTTTTTTTCTGGCCATAGTGGTACAAAACAAGAAGCAAAAGAAGGTATTAACAGCTGAGTAAAGCTAAATGTAGCTGTGGGGAAAAATTATAAAATTAGGTACTATTTAGTGGGTCCCTCAAATTCCAAATGAAAAGAAAATTAGTGGGTTTATATTAGGTAAGATGGACAATTCTAATTCCTTGAAAGGAAACCAGGCTTTGTATTTATTTACCATTTAGAAAAGAAAAACCTAGTTTTTATTAGGTTGTAGAGTCTATTTGAGAGCATGACACTACCGTGTCTCTTCATAATTATACTGTCAATCTGAAAGGGCAGGTAAGGCCAAGTTCATGGACACCACAACTCCATGAGCCTAAGACCTGATAGAAGTGAGGCAGGCAGTCCCTGACACAAATTAGGCAATGGGAAGATTTTTTTTTCCCAAAAGAAGAAATATCATGGAGTGACAAATCCTTTACTGACTCAAGACACTATCTTACCAAGTGTCATGTCACTCATCAACTTTTAAAAAATGCCACGTAGGCTTAGTCAGTTAAGCATCCAACTCTTGATCTCAGCTCAGGTCTTGATCTCAGGGTCGTGAGTTCAAGCCCCGTGTCGGGCTCCACACTGGGTGTAGAGCCTAGTTAAAAAACTTAAAAAAAAAAAAAAAGGCCATCTAAAGAATGACCACTGTGCCACTAGGAATGAATGAGGAAGACCGCCCACAGCCACCAGCACCCCTAATACTGCCAAGAAAGGGGGAGGCTTGTGAACATTTTCCAGGTTGCTTGGTTTTTTGAGTCTGTCTGTCAGGCTAGTTCAGTTTCTCTAAGAATTCCCAGCTGTGACAGGCAGTCAACAGCTTTGCTGGGTCTGACAAGTTTCATTTCAGAGTCCAGCTTGTAATTTCAAGTAGGACAGCTGTTGTTAGAGGTCCAATCAACTCAAGGTTTCAATTGCTTTCAAGCATGGCTTCATTGAACACACTCAGCAATGACAGGACCACCCAGGGCAGTGTGGCAAAGACTGGGGGAAAGAACTCGAAAGTCCCTTAAAGCAAAAGGATATTTGAGCAGCTTTCTGAAACAAGCATTCTAAATGCACCTTTTCATAGTGAAGGATCCTATACTTTCTGATATGCAAGAGGAAAGGAGGTATTTCTGGAACTGGGATGGAATCCAGGGGGAGGACTTCATCTTTATCACTTATACCTTACTTATGCTGACTTGTGAAAGAATTTTGGATGCTCCTGCTTTCACTCCAGCTCAAATTTTTGTTGGGTTTTTACCTACAGTTTTTTTAAATGATCAAGTTTTTAACTTTTACAAATATTTGACTAGATGTCCATCCAAAAAAGTTAAAAAATGGCATTCCACATTTTACACGTCTAATACATGCATTATATACACACATTAAACAGACATACTAACTACACACATGGAATTTTCCAGAATTGTCCCTATTTCAAATATTTCACGCAGTTAGTAGCGCACATCCAAGGCCATCTAGTCCAGATTTTAGTACTGAAACTATGGTTTCTGGACCCATATGATCCACTGTGCTGACTCTAAGAGTGATGTTCAGATTTTGATTTAGTAGGTATTTTCTGAACACCTTCTCCAGGTGTTGGTGTTTCAATTCAATATTTAGTGAAATCAGAGGACCTTTATTATGTGGGATATGGCATATTATTTTTCCTGATTGGCCTCACCAATACATGATGGATGGATCGCAACACTCTTGACTGAAACATTTGATGCATAGAAACTTTTGGAGAAAATCTTTTATAAGTTTCAATATAGAATACTTACTATTATATAACACAATTTTGTTATGACATTCAATTTTATCATAACATAACATGTTAGAGATAATATAAAAGATAACTATATAATATTTTGGGCCACTTAACAGGCTCTGTGGTCTTGAGCATGTCATCTGTAAAAGATGATGACACTAACAAGATTATGAATCACTAAATTCTACCTCTGAAACGAATAATACACTATATGTTAATTAAATGGAATTTAAATAAAAAGAAAGTAAATTAATATGTATAACACAGTCAGAAAAGACCATGACATATTCTTGGAGAAACTGAACTAGCTTGAATAGATGGGCTCAAAAAACCAAGCCACCTAGAAAATGTAAGTGTTCAGTAAATGCTGTTGCTATTATTGTCATTATTTATTTATTTATTTATTTAAAGATTTTATTTATTTATTCGACAGAGATAGAGACAGCCAGCGAGAGAGGGAACACAAGCAGGGGGAGTGGGAGAGGAAGAAGCAGGCTCCTAGCGGAGGAGCCTGATGTGGGGCTCGATCCCATAACGCTGGGATCACGCCCTGAGCCGAAGGCAGACGCTTAACCGCTGTGCCACCCAGGCGCCCCTATTGTCATTATTTAAAGCCCTGATTTCCTCATTGGTACACATTAAAAACCTGATCGTTTAAAAATACTGTAGGTAAAACCCAACAAAAATTTGAGCTGGAGTGAAAGCAGGAGCATCCAAAATTCTTTCATTGGAATGGGTAGATTTAATCTCGATGATCGCCTACAGTTTTTTCTCTTGCTGTGGTGTCCTTTAACTTCCTAGGGTGTGACCCATATCCTANTTCCTAGGGTGTGACCCATATCCTAGATGAGTGGGCCACCATAGCAAATAGAAGCATAAGAATGACTATTCTGTCTCTCTGTTTTTTTTTTTTTTAATAATGCCAGAATGATGAAATGATCAGCCCCAGGTAATTTCCCCTGGGGGCTTAACTACTTGGCCTAACTTTGAATACTTTGGAAATCCAGAAGGAGAGAGACCCTGCTCAGCTTTAACGGAGAGCAGAACAGCTTGTCAATTGGTTATTTTAGCTCCCTGGAGGCTCATTCTGACACGGCAGTTTTATGTTATGAATTCAGGAGAATGTCTGGACAGGCTGAGGGCCAGTTGTTCCAACAACTGCTACTGTAAATCCTTCATTCCCCAAGTAGTTGCTGTCTTTCTTAGGTTGTCCTCCTATGCAGAATAAATGCTAGTCCTGGGGGCTGTAAACTGTTTAAAATTAGGCTTTGAGCTAGTGAATATGGCCTCTCCTAAAAAAGATATTTTTTTCTTATATTTCCCAGTATTTTGCCTCCACCAAACTTGAGGGCTATATTTCTTGCTTCCAAATGCATAGAAAAAGTATTAAAAAAAATAATGGCGAGAGACGAAGCAGTTAAGAAGATATGGGTGTTTTTGTTCATTTGTTTGCTTTAGAGAACTGTCCAGAAAGGGAAAAAAATACTATTCATCAGTAGCTCAATTTCAGTGGAGTTTTACAAAATGAACCACTTCTGATCAGACGTGGATTTATTGGTAACACTGCTGGCAAAACAATTCAAAAGGAAAAGAAAGACAAGAGAGAAATAGAGCCTACGTGAGAGGAGGCATGAAGGGGGATTCTCTTTGGTGGTTCTAGTTGGTGTCTACCACTGTCCCTGACATAGCCTTTGTTGCATGTAAAGAATAACGCTGAACCATGACTATTCAATAATAGGTCATTGTTTTGTTGGTCAGCAGCTGGTATGGAGGTAACCTTGCTGGTTGTCTCACACTCAGCAAACAGGAAACTTACAATGGGACTTTTTCCAGGGCCAACATCAGAGCCACATTCATGGAGAATGCAAATCCCATCAAGGTAAGACTGGCAGGAATATATCTGTGAAAGACTGCATTTATCACCGATGTCAAGGCTAGGCTGGGTCTTCGTATTTCTTTTTGTCACATGTTTTCTGCTAATCCTGTGGATCCTTCACACAGACTGCATATGCAGGGGACAAACGTTCCCTGGGAGGCTTTGACTAAGGTCAAATCCCACTATGTCTAAAATTCCATGACCCTCTCCAACTCGGCAAATCACCCAACACAATGTTTGGACATTACATGAATTAGAATTAATTATATAAGCTTCACGAGTGAAAAGGGTCCAGTAGTAAGGGCCATTTCTGCATTATCATATTTAACAAGCATCCTTTGTTCAAGTGCTGGAATATTGTGCAGTTTTCAGTTGATGCTCATACACCGCATTCATGTGCAATTTTAATGGTTAGGAAGGCTTTGTTAAGGTGACGTAGGGTTGGCCTGCTACTAAATCCAAAGTGTTTAAAGTGTTTCAGTAGAGTTAATAATAGTGATAATTCACAATATTGATAATAGGATGACCACAAAGTTAATTCTTGCCCAGGCAGACACCTTACAGAAAGCAGGTCTGAGAATCATGGTGGAAAGGGGAGAAGTAGCTGTTGGTAGCACTGACTCTGGTATCCTTATAACCAGACACCTACTCTTTTCTAAAAGTATGGGTAGGAGGGCTTGGGTGCATGAGCCGTGTCTTTTCCTGAGTTTAAAACTCACCCTAATGCTTTTAGTGGGGGTATCCCTGATTCTACCTTAAAAATGTATGTTTATGAATTACATGAAACAATGCAAGTGCTTTAATGCTAAATGCAAAATCTCGTACAAATATACACATGATTACGACGGTGTTTAAAACAAATCTAAAAACTTACAAATAGGAAAAAACCATCTTAGAAGCAAATTTAACAAAAGTCATCGCGCTTGTGGGGCTGTGGGCAATATTTTTCCTCCTTCTATTTTGTGGTAGTCTCTCCATTGATAATAAACATATTTTTAATCAGCATGTATTGCTTTTACAACGGAAAAAGTTAGCTGGATCAAAGCTACGTTCATACTCAAGTTCAAGATGATTGTTCCCTGAGAGCTGTGAAATTAACGTGAGGTACGGAAGAAGACTGACCATGTAGATGAATCACAGAACCCAAGAGAGGCAGTGCTGGCTGGGAGCCAGAGGTCATTTAGATTGTGTATTTCATCTAATCAAGTCATTGGAAGGCGAGATTTTTAGGCTGAAGAATTAAAAGCCAGTCCTTCTTAACATTAGCCGAGAGAAGTGGAAAGTACTCAAGATGTTTCTTCAAATAAGTCTGGATTCAAATCTTGAGGCTGCTCCTTAACCCACCCTGTCCCTTGGGCAAATCACTTAACCTCTCTCAGCTTTAAAGGGGAGAGATGACAATAATACCTAGTAGTTAAGGTAGTTTTCCAATTTAAATATGGGGGGTGGGGTGGGGGGATAGGGAATATGTATAATTTCCTGGTATCTCATATGCACCCAATAAATGGCAGCTTTTAAACATTATTATTTGAATCTCTTTGATTTCTCAGTTGCCCCCAGGCCAAAAGTATTTCAATGTCATTTCTCTTGGGTTTAGAAGAGAATGAAGGTAATTACCAAAATCTCTGTCCTGCATCTTCCAGTACTGAAGAGGGTAAATATTTAAGGTCATGGAATTTTTTTATGGACAAGAGTTATTGTGATACCATCCCTTGATCTCTGTCCTCCTCCAGGCTCCCCATTTTTTTAGACGGCAAAATTCCTCAAAAACATTTTTTATTCTCACTTGTTTCTACTTCTCGCAAGTCTCTTTCTTTCTTGAATGCACTGTGTTCGGGATTTTCTTTTATACTACCACTGAAATCGCACTTCTCAAGGTCACCAGCGAAATCCATCTTGCTAAATCTGGTGGCAAATTTTTAATCCTGGTGGTACTTAATATATTAGCACAAGACCATTCCCTCCTCTGCCCCATGTATTTGTTATTTCTTTACTATCTCTTCCCCACTGGCACATAGGCTGTCTGAGGATTGGTACTCCTGTAGCCCCAGCCCCTCAAATACTGCTGGGCACGTAGCAGGCACTCAAGAAATGAATGAAAAACTGCAAAACTAGTTTGTTGAACAGAAGAGTATCGCAGGTAACACACAGCCTCTAGCTTGCTCTGGGTGATTTAAAAGGGGACCCTAAATGGAATGTGAATGAATGCTCCAACCTGAAGCCCACCCCACGGACACCATGAGGATTTCCTGAATACATTCTGGACTTCTGTTTGATGCTAATCATTTATGGGCATGTGTGATGATTTGGCTTTTAAAAAAAAATGCATTTCCTGCCTGAATTTTCCTGCAGTGAGCTTTCTGCATATGCCTGTGTTGATTTGTGGACAATGTGTGCTGTGCCTGGCATCTGCTCTGCTAGCCGCCCCTTTGTGTGCCCGTGCCCACAGGGCATCTGGGAGTTTGCCGGCTTGTTGTAAGGAGGTTTGGAAAATTCTCCTCTCTGAGCCCTCTGGCTTCCCCTACTGGGGCTGAGAAAGCTAGCAAGGACTGCCAGGCTGGCAGAGTGACAACATCAGCCCACACACAGAGCTAAAGCAGCTGCAGTGGGGATGGAGAACTTCTGAGGACCAACGAAAGAGGAAGACGGAGATTACGGCTCACAGATGGCAGATGGTTGAGGTCTGGTTAGAAATCGGGTTGTTGAGAAACACTTTGTCTTAGGCAGAGCTGGAACGCTGGCATTTAAAGCCACACAAAGGCCAGTGACAGGTCCTGACAATCTTGGGCTCTACTTGTATCAGGAGGGGATCCTCTCCTTCATCATCCTGCCCCCGTTTTTGTCCATAATGGAATCTGCAAGTTGGCTCTCGTGAGTCCTGCATTTGGGACTTTGCCCTATTCCAAAGCATTCCTCCATTGCAGGTGCATCTCTCTGGAGGTGCAAGGACTGAGGACAGTGCATTGAGGCACTGGAAATATAGGTATTAAGAGAGGAGATTTCCAGAGAGGCATGGAAAAGGAACTTTCAGTTCAAAGTGACTTCCTGACTTCACCATTTCCAGAAAGCGCTCTCTCTGGCAGGAATTACTTCCGTGTTTCCTGCCAGGTAACATGCATGTTTTTGGCAATGTGAAATGGGAGAAAGAATGAACACATACAAGGAAAGGAAGAAAGATAAATGAGAGGTATTGTTGTCCAAGTCTTTGGAAAGCTACTCGTCCTCCCTGATACTCTTTTTTCCACCCCCCGCAGAGAAAGTGTCACAGAGTGAGAAAAGCAAAAGCTTTGGAATTAGACACATCTGTGCTTGAATCCTGGCTGTTTCAATTATGATATTGGCTTAGAGAAGAAATCTGATTTCTCAAGCCTTAGTTTCTTAATCTGTGAAACTGGAGAAACAACACCTATCGCATAGTGTTATTTTGAGTTTTAAATGAAATATATGTGCAAAGTGCCTAGTGCAGGGTCTGAAATAGAGTCCTCCCTAAAGAGGAGTTGAAAAAAAAAAGGCATGGGGAGAAAATACAGCATCAGATATGGCAGACCTGGGCTTCATTTATCAATTTATTCAGCAGATATTTAACTCAAGCATCTACTTTGTATCTAGAGATGTGGGACATGCTAGACAAGAACACGTCTTCCTAGAGACTAAAAGAGCAGATACACAAAAACACATGCAAAGACGAATAAATGAGAGAAGTCCACAGTGTGGCAAGTGCCATCACAAAACAAACAGTAGTGTGAACGGGGGAACAGCTTTATATAGGGTGGTCAGGGAAGGCTTCCTGGAGGAGGGGATGTTCAAGCTGAGAATGAAAAATGACAAGAGCCAGCCATGTGAAGACTGGAGGGAAAGAGTTTCAGGCACAAGGAAGGGTACAAGCCAACGTTTGAGACCAAAGAAACCCCAATGTGGCTGAGATGAGAGACCAGTGCCAGAGTAAGGAAAGGGACACATATGCTAAGTATTGGTGGTCATTCCCAAGGAAAACTTCTCTTGAGAGTCTACCATTGCCCCCTGTCCCCCCGCCCCTCGAAAATGCCACTTTGTTACGAGATTTCTCCCTTTGGTTACCAGCCTGTCCTCTATGGTTTGGAAGCAAAATGACGGCCCTTTGTTGAGGTAAAGTAGTCTGCCTCTATTCGAATCACTGGCATTTGATTGTTTGTTAGTGTTGTTAGATGACAGAACGGTGCGCTTTTGTGAATGTTCTGTTGTTCTGCATGAGAACCATTGGCTCCGTGGCAGAAGTCCTGCGGCCCTCTCTGTGGGGGAAGCCTGATGAAAGGACTCACACTATGGGGTTGGCATTCCTGCAGCACCTGCTGGAAATTACTGGAAGAATTGTTTCTCCCCTGACTCAGTGCCCTGTGGAGGTTAGCATGCTGCCAGGAAAATTCCAACTTTATTCCTTGGGCCCCAAGTCAGGCTGCCTCCACCTGAGGCTGAGGGCTACAAGCTCCCTCGCCTCTGGGCAGAAACTGCCCAACCTCCCACCTGGAACGAGGTTGGCAGGAATCGGCAAGGGAAATTTATTTCACTCACACCAGATGTAGGGTAGTTATCTTTGGTTTTTTGTGTTTTTGTTTTTGTTTTTTGTAGGCTTTAATTCACTTCATTTTTCTTGTATAAAGTACGTGGTGGCCACGGCGGGAGCCTGGGTCCTCTGCACCGAGATGGTCAGCGAATTCCTGATAGGGAGACTTGGTGAATGCAGTCTGTTCCTAGAGTCGGGGTGAGCCAGCTGTAGGTCTTGGGAATGGCGTCACGAGTGGCCTTGCTGAAGGTGCCCAGGGTGGCAGTGCAGACCCTGGCTGAGGGGGGAGCAGTCGTCCCTACTGGCCACCATCAGTAGCTTCTTGGGCACAGGAGCTGAGGCAGTGCCAGTGCCCCTGGGGGCAGGGGTGAGGTGCACCAGCGCAGAGCCTCAGCAGCCGGTCACCTTACATGGGACAGTGTGGGGCTTGACAATCTTGTTCCCTGAGTAGCCTCGCCACACAGGTAGATGTCAAGCTTGTTTGGAGTCATGGCCCCATGGATGGCAGTGGTGACCTCTTTGGACCACTTCACACCCAGACCGCCGTGTCCACTGTCATCTCTGACGGCAACAAATGCCTTGAACCTGGTCCGCCGGCCAGCACGGGTCTGCTTTTATACCAGCATAGTCTTCAAAACCTCATCCTTGAGGGACACCCCCAGGAAAAGTCAATGATTTCAGATTCCTCGATGGGCAGGGAGTAGAAACAGACCTCCTCTGGGACTTGATCTTCATGTCCTTGACCAGGTGGCCCAGCTTGGTGACGGGGATCCACTCCTTGTCTTTGGCCCACAGAGAAGCCACCGTGGTTTCCCATTCCATCGCCCCTGGGACCCCCAGGCCCACCCACAACATCGGTGTCATCTGACACTTGGTGTTTTCTCGAGAAGAAGCAGGGCAGTCTTTGAATGGACAATAGCAGTGGGCGGGAGAGTAAGAGGGTAGGAGGAGGCCCGATCACGCCATTTACTAGCTGAGTGATCTCAGGTCAGTAAAAATAGGGAGGATATTCTCTGTCTCCTAGTGTTGTGGGGAAGATAAAATTACAAAGCAACTGGTAAGCTAGTGATTAATTTACTCTTCCTCCTCCACTCCTGCCTTTCCTTCGAGTCTCTCCCTCCTCTGTTCCCTGTTTTCTGTCCTTGATCATTGAATGGCTCATCGCGGGCACGTGCAGAGCCCCCAGGGTGAGAGTGAAGCCCCAAGGGTCCTACTGACCACTTATAAGAAGTTATGGCCAAGTGCTTGGAGAAGACTATGATTACAGTACAGACGGTTCCCAACTTAGGACGGTCCAACTTACGATTTTTTGGATTTTTTGGGTTTACGATTTTTTGGTGTGAAAGTGATTTGCATTCCGTAGAAACCAGACTCCAGATTTTGACTTTGGATCGTTCCACGCTAGTGGTATGTGTCAGGACACTTTCTCATGACGCTGGGCAGTGGCAGCCGCAGCTCCTGGGCAGCCCCGTAGTCACCAGGGTCAACAACAGATACTCAGACAACCACTCTGTATCCATACATTCTGTTTTCACATTCAGTACAATATTCCAGAAATTACATGAGATAGCCAACACTTTACTATAAAACAGGCTTTGTGTTCGATGACTTTGTCCAACTGTAGGCTACCATGTTGTAAGCACATGTTATGGTAGGCTCTGCTAAGCTATGACGTGCAGTAGGTTAGCTGTATTAATGTGTTTTTGACTTAACAGTATTTTCATTTTGTGATGGGTCTATCAGGACATAACCCCACTGTAAGTTGAAGAATATCTAAATTTAAAATCAAGTTGGTTGTGGCCAATTTCACCTAATTATGGTTTTTCTATGTTCCGGCTCCCCCACCAGACCTGTTCTTAATATATAATGATGCTTCACTTGCTGGCATCTTTGGAAAATGAGGAGTTTCATACAAGTGAAACCTTAATTTATTTTCCAGAAAAATGAAGCCCATCTCCTTGTGACAAATTATACCAGAACTTCTCTAGGCTCAAAGACACAGAAGGAAAGAGAATGAGTAAGTGGTAATGGTGCATAAGCAAGAATTTCCTTGTATGACAAAGTCCCACCTGGAGAGCTTTCCACACCTTTCACACTCGGGCCACATCCCAGGCCAATAACACAAGCTTCCAGGGGTGGGATCCAGGCATTGGTGGTTTTTAAAGCTCCCCAGGTGACTCTAACATGTGGCCTATGTTGAAACCACTGCCGTGTGGTTTCTTAACACCTTGAACCTCTATGCTTCTGTGGGTTATGTGTCCATGTCTCTATGAATTAAAAAGAGGGAGGAGGAGCAGGAGAAGAAGGAGGAGGCTACAGTAGTGTGGCCACCAGAGGCCCATGTCACGGTCCACAAGGATGGGGGTAGGGAAGTGCAAGTCGTGTTATTATGGGAATGAGGCAGACAGACCAGCTCCAGGCGGAGCCTGAGCTCTGGCCGCAGCTGATCACAAACCCTGGAACTGGGCATGAGAATAAAGAAAACAAGAGAGAAAAAGGCCAGATGCGAAAGAGGAAAAAAAGCAAATCAGATTTAAAATAAAGGAGGCGATTAGCAGGCAGAACATTTAAATTCTCTTTGAGGGAGAAAATAGCCAAATAAAGCAGATAAAAATCAAAGATAAATGATAGAGATGATAGTGGCAGTGATCATCTTTATGCAGTGTGTGTTCGTCCTCCCTGATTAAGATAATTTTCTCTGGTCAAGGTTCGGGTTTGGTGAAGGCCGATAATAAATTGGGAGAATGGTCTATCCCGTGACATGCGATCAGCATCAGGCCAATGGCCCCGGGCTGAAACCTTGGGTTTGATGAATGCATTCATTTCCTGGGCATCACACCTAATAAGAAGAAGCATAAATACTAATATAGATGGAAATGTGGGTGAATGAGTTCAAATGACAGGAGGTACTATATATACATTGATTAGCATGGAAGAGAGAGCTGAAAGTATCCGGCTTCTGGACACTTGGTTCAGAAATAACCGGCGCTTGTCAATGGCCTCTCCAGCTCCTTCCCATTTAATTTCCCCTCGACCCTCCTGCAAACACTGTGGGGCCAAACCACAACAAAACATACGGGTTTGAGTACATTCTGCGGGATCGAAGTGATGGAAGGAAATAGGTTGGGAACCACCTCGGTCCTTTGGAGCTGTATTTTTCAAACTGTTAATTCTACAGTCTTTGGTCAAATGAAGTGTTACTGGAAAGGACTGGAGAACTCACAGAAATTTGAAACAGAGAAAGGGTAAGCCAGCGTCTGTTACACCTTTCTCCTTGCATGTGGCCATGAAGGAGATGCTGGAGGAAGCAGAGTTTGGAAATGGTGTGAATATGAGAGTTGACATGGGATTTCCAAATAAGACTGGACAACCTAGGTGACAGCTCAGCCCTTCCAACCCTCCCCCCTGTATTTTCCCCTTCACTTGTTATACTGCCTTAGAGTCCCTTAATCAATCATTCATTCAGTTCCAGAGTGCCTGGGGGCTCAGTCATTAAGCATCTGCTTTGGCTCAGGTCGTGACCCCAGGGTCCTGGGATGGAGCCCTGCTTTGGCTCCTCACTCAGCGGGGAGTCTGCTTCTCCCTCCGCCTCTCTCCCTTACTCGTGCAGTCTCTCTCTCTCTCTCAAATAAATAAATAAATAAATAAAATCTTTAAAAAAATAATTCCTTCGGTTCCATATGCATCCTCCGTCAGAAGCTCAAGTTGGTTACAGAGGCCAAAGGGCTCTCAGTCCTGCATCCGTAAATACGAATTCAATAATACTGGCCTCCAGATTCCCAGGTAAGCTCCTCTGCAGTGAGGTCATGGCATGGTACCAGTTGGGAGATGGGTGACGCTGGAGGAATGAGATGGGGAAATCCTATTAGAGTGTCCAGAAAGGCTTTGCGGGGCGGCGGGGGTGGGGTGCACTGGGAGGAATGTTGCAGAGGAAGAGAGAACAGGTTTGAAAATGTTAATACAGTAACAATTTTGTCTAGGGTCAATCCTGTCCCAGAGAAGGGGGTGACAATCTTTTTCTTCTTTGCAACTGCACTTCTTGGTTTCCTATTCTCAGTCTCATTATAGCAAACCAGAATTTTGCTGTATTATTTACATTGCTTTAGGAGACAGTGGGTTCTGGGCTGTAAATAGATCTTTGGATCACAGCCCATTTACAAGCTGCTGACTTCCTGAAATGCATGATTGACTGTTTAGCATGGAAGAAATTACATCTACAAGAACTGTTAATGAGAAATGTGGAGGTGCACATGTTTAAAAATTGATGAGGTTAAATGTTCATCCAGATGGGGTATCTCTGAGGGACTAGAAGGAATGTAAGGCAGTGTTTATGGCTCCTGTGATCCAAACTTAGTTGTTGCCATGGAAGGCCGTCTACTACAGTGATTCCTAACCCTTTGGAGTGACTCATCCCTGGGGAATCTGAGAATTGAATGCATTCTTCCCAGAATATGCTTATATGTACAAAATTTTGCACAGAACTTGCTGAAGACTTATAGTTGTTCTTAGACACGAGGCTAAGAATTCTTACTCTATTGAATTCAGGGAAAACACTAATCCATGTATTCCTTTTTGGTTAGTAATATTCCTATTTGGGAATCAGCTGTAGGGTAGGGGTAGAGAATCCATCCTACTGCTTCTAGAAACTAGTGCATTTAACATTTGAAAAGAGGATTTAAGAGTTGGCACAAAATACAGAAAGATGTATAAGGCATGGCCTTTTTCCTTAAGGAAAATTAGATTTAGTTAAACTAGAGTATGAAAATAGTGGTCCTAGTAGCTGCGGCTGGAAATGTAGACCTGATCCAGACCATAAAGGGCCTTGAATGCTACATTAGGGAACTGAAACTTAATTCTGAAGGCCAGTATGTTCCAACCTAACAGGCTTTCTTGTACAGTCTTCACTGTTTGACTATTTCTACATATACCAACACTACAATCAGATCGTTTTCTTCAAATCGATTCCCCTTTAAAATTTGTGTTTATTTAAACTTACTATTCATGGTTTTGTGCTTTGTTGTCCTTCTTTGTAATCTATATGCAAATTAACACGTGCCCCTTAAAATAAAAATATTGATTTGGCTTCCTCCTGAAATAATCTCGTAGGCAATCGGCGCTCCTCGTTTCGGCAAACACTGCTAAGGACAGTGGGGGTTTGTGGTTCGGTGGGAGGTTGCGTTAGGAGAGTTGCTCTTTAAGACATATCATTCGGCAGTTGAGTGTCAGCTGGAACAGAGCAGCTGGTGGTGGTGTGGCCAAGCAGAGACCATTGGTCGAGGTAAACATGGTGAGACCCTGTCCTAGGAGGAGTGGGAATGCATAGTGGGGGCAAGACGTTGAGTCGCTGAAACCCAGTCTTTACAAAGACGGTCTTAGAATTGACACTCAAGCCAATTGTTAGGTAAATTATTTAGTAAGTCAGCTCTTAAAGGGAATGCAATAATATGTTNGGAGGGCACGTATTGCATGGTGCACTGGGTGTTATACGCAACTAATGAAGCATCAAACTTTACATCGGAATCTGGGGATGTACTGTATGGTGATTGACATAATATAATAAAATAAAATTTAAAAAAAAAAGAGTAAATAAAAAAAAAAGAATTGACACTCAAGCCAATTGTTAGGTAAATTATTTAGTAAGTCAGCTCTTAAAGGGAATGCAATAATATGTTTACTTCTTGTGTATTTATATTTTATTTACCATATTGTTTTAATTTATTTTTCTCAATAAAAGTATTTTCTGTGTTTTTTCTATTGCCTCGAATCCACGGATAATGTTTGCTGACTATGGCTGGGAAAGGTCAGGGTCATTTCTGTTGGTTCTGAGAGAGAGTCTGAGACCTTGATAGTGAGGATGGAAATCAAATGGGCATTTGCTATACACTTCTGTGGACTCCTCCAGTTTGTTTTGTTTTCTGCTAGCTGAAAAATAGATATAATTCTCACCCCATTGTTGTGCNTAAGGAGGGCACGTATTGCATGGTGCACTGGGTGTTATACGCAACTAATGAAGCATCAAACTTTACATCGGAATCTGGGGATGTACTGTATGGTGATTAACATAATATAATAAAATAAAATTTAAAAAAAAAAGAGTAAATAAAAAAAAAAGAATTGACACTCAAGCCAATTGTTAGGTAAATTATTTAGTAAGTCAGCTCTTAAAGGGAATGCAATAATATGTTTACTTCTTGTGTATTTATATTTTATTTACCATATTGTTTTAATTTATTTTTCTCAATAAAAGTATTTTCTGTGTTTTTTCTATTGCCTCGAATCCACGGATAATGTTTGCTGACTATGGCTGGGAAAGGTCAGGGTCATTTCTGTTGGTTCTGAGAGAGAGTCTGAGACCTTGATAGTGAGGATGGAAATCAAATGGGCATTTGCTATACACTTCTGTGGACTCCTCCAGTTTGTTTTGTTTTCTGCTAGCTGAAAAATAGATATAATTCTCACCCCATTGTTGTGCAGTTCAAATGAAACAGGAATGCAACAGGATTTTGTCTACTATAACGTGTTCTTCTATATTATATAAGACGAAAGGTATTAACATCATTATTCGTTGTCCTGGCAAAGGATTGTGTAAATGACATTTTAAAAAATTTCTTTAATTCAAATGTCTTTTTATTTCAGTGAATATTTTGTGAGAAGAAGATAGGGTGAATCGATCTCTAAATGGGGGGCTTCTAGTTAGTCTGATTAAAATACTATCCTGGAAAAGAATAATTTCAGTTTGCCCTTGATGCAAAAGTATCGAGTAAGCAACGTGCTTACATTTTCCTTATAGGCATATGACGGCTGCTACATAGGGGCAGAGAGATGCCAACCAACAGTGTATTCTTTTCATTCCGGGAATCTTGAAGTCTAATAAATATTTGTTCAGATCATTCCAGAAATGATAGAGAAAATGGGTTCCTACTTCAAAGTCATTTTTAATGTGGTCATACCCGATATTTAGAATATGGAATCAGCTGACATATGGTGGGAAGTGCTCAGTCCTTGCTGAAAGATGCTCTTGGTTCAAGTCCTCAAGTGGCTACTAATGAGCTACATGACTCTAGGCCTGTCACCTAAGGCTGTGAGTCTTGGTTTCCCTCTATAACATGGAGATGCTAATAGTGACATTAGCAAGGGTCACTGTAGTATCAGATGAAGACGCATGACGACGATCTTTGTTAAATATGAAGGGTTATATAGACATCATCACCACTGTTGTCATCATTGCTACGAGGAAAGTATCCATTGAGTGCTTATTATGTTATCTGGATCTATTAACTTATTCAATTCTTATAATTAATCTTATAAATACAATTATTATTATCTAGAGGAAAAAACAAAGGCATCTAGAGATTATTTTGCCAATTACTGTGCATTAAATGGCAAATCTGGGATTTGAAGCCAAGCGAACGGATTCCAAAACCTGCATCATCCTTATTCCTACAAAGTGGTACTCTAATCATCTAAGAGTTTCAGAACCTTCAGAAATCAACCTGCTCCCCACCGTTGGTTGAGAGCACAATATGGAGAACATTTTTTTAAAAANAACCTGCATCATCCTTATTCCTACAAAGTGGTACTCTAATCATCTAAGAGTTTCAGAACCTTCAGAAATCAATGTGCTCCCCACCGTGTGTTGAGAGCACAATATGGAGAACATTTTTTTTTTTAAATATTTTATTTATTTACTTGACAGAGATAGAGACAGCCAGAGAGAGAGGGAACACAGCAGGGGGAGTGGGAGAGGAAGAAGCAGGCTCACAGCGGAGGAGCCTGATGTGGGGCTCGATCCCAGAACGCCGGGATCGCGCCCTGAGCCAGGCAGACGCTTAACCGCTCTGCCACCCAGGCGCCCCATATGGAGAACATTTTTAAGGGTGCAATAGTTCTTATGCCTCCTTTACCCACTAACTCATTTAAAATATTTAGATTTAAATTATGTTAAGAAGATATTTAAATGAATTTAAAAGGACTGAGGTACAATTCAGCGTCTACCTCAAAGAGCATTTCTGTTTCTCCACAAACACTGTGCTGGAGAGAACTGTTTTTTTAAACTTGATACATGACTTTCAGCCGTTTGGCCTAAAATGCCCCTTCCTTTACAGCTCTAAGAGTTTTCTTCCCTCACGACCATAGGAGTCTACTGGGCTTGTCTGGGCATTGGTGTCAAACAGGGAAGACATTGGGAGGTTACGTCTATGTTTCCTCTTGTGTGTACTCGCTGTCCATGAAGACGAGCAAAGAGGGGGGCTGGAATGTGAAGGTGGGATGACAGGTCTCTGAGGTCAAATTGTGCCTCACTGACAATTTCAGCTAGGACTGAGAAAACACAAGGCAAGAGTAGACACCTGCGCTTACACTCGAATTAGTATCTACAACTATAGATACTCACAGAACACATGTAATTATAGTGAAAAGTCATCCAGTGCTTCCTGGGAGCCACACACCGTGTCAACAGCACCCTTTACCCATGCTAGAATGCTGAACTCTCTCAACCACTCAGGGCCATAGAGTAACCGGGGTCTTCAGGAACATCCCCTACATGATGCTGAGACCCTAACTTGCCAAGTAACAATGGCTACTGCTCGGCCTTGTCCTTGGCAGGGCGTGGATAGAGGGCATGTGAGACCCTCGGGCCAGTCTTGATCGTTTGGTTTACTGTGATATTTGTCTCATTGTGTTGTATTTTTAAAGAATCAAAATATAATCTGTACTAAGAGGAGGAAATGTGGCCGATCCTAGAACACATGGGTATTATTATCACTTCCCTTTTAAAGCAGACGGTCCTGGGGCTTTGTGGAGTTAAGTCACTTGCATGATGAAGCCAGAATTGGATTGCAGGTATGTCTGCTTCTAGAGCCTCATTCCTCATAACCACCACATGAACACACTGCCCATAACAGAAGCAGATGCCCCTGAATCAAACCTAAGTCCATAAGCCAAATCGATGACTCCCTAAGGAGACATAACACCGCGTTAGTGGGGACTTTATGGCAATTTATGAATATTAAATACGTAGCTCTCCCCACTAATGTATATTCCTCGGAATTCACTCATTTACTCATCCATTAAATAAAGATTTATCGGGTGTCTGCTATGTCTATGCTGTGCTATTGAGGGATAAGGGATGAGTGAGCGCCGGGAAAACAGAATAATGAGCTTTCATGAGAAGTCAGAGATATACGCAAATGACTTAAGGTATAAATGATGAGCACCACAAGAGAGTTGCAAATAAAGGAGTGCACTATATTCTAGGTGTGTCTGTGTGTGTGGGGGGTGGGTGTGAATGCATATGCACACTTGTGCACTCGTGCGTGCATATGTGTTTGGCAATTGGTTATAGCTAATGAGAGAGCTCTAAGTTTGAACAAATGCAGGGAAGCAGGCAATAAAAAAATAACTGCAAGATCGGTTTAGTTAGCATAAAAGGTCCATAAAAAAGCGGTGGGATTTAAGACTGGAAATAGAAGCAAAGAGTACACTTTACATTCCAAGGAGTGATGTCATTGGTTCTGTGCTTCAGTGAAAAGTAGCTGGCAATACTGAGTAGCAGGGGCCAAGAAACCAGAGCTCGTGGGTCACATTTGGCCCATGGCCTGTTTTCTGACAGCCAGTAAGTAGAGGACGGCTTTGAGATTTTGAAGTGTTGTTTAAAAACAACCCCATAAACAAAGAAACTATGTGACAGAGACTTTCTGTAGCTCACAAAACCTGAACGTTTGCTAACCCCCTGGCCTACAGAATGGATCACCGGAGGGTAATGGATTAGGGGAGACCAGGTTAGTGGGGGACAGAAATAGTCTAGACAAGGAGGGTGTGGAATCTGGAAATGCAGGAGCCTGGAGGGAGACAACGCTGGGTATTTGTGCATTTGAGACAACTGAATAGCTGTCTTTTAGAATAGTGACTGAAAGGGGAAAGAGCCAAGGATCAGTCATTGATAAGCGTCTGTTTACAGAGGGCGGAGGAAGAAGAGGAACGAGCAAGCCCGATGAGCCAATATCATTGCTTCTATCTGTTCCATTAGCACGTGCTCTATGCCTATGGCTGTTCTTTGCTTCAAGGTCCCCGCACCCCCACCCCAATGAGAATGTGAGGACATCGAGATGCCACCGCTCTGGCTGCCAGGCCAGAACAGGGAGCTACTCCTTCAGTTTCACCTCTCAGCCTGTGTGTCCATCATCTGCCACATAGAGCTCAATCCCGGGTCTCCTCTAGTTCTCCCCAAGCTACCTCTTCTCTGTGTCTCCGTGGCATCCCTGGAATCTTCTTGACTGACAAGTTTTAAGGACAAATCCGTTTATTTTCCCTCCTGTACCCCCTGAACTGATGGACTGGAGAGGCATCCTTAATAGTCTAGTGGCAAAATTTGCTTCTAGACTTTAGCATCACTACCGCACAGGAGAGCTCGCTGTAGGAAAGGAAGCAGGAAGCTCGTGTAGCGATACCATAAAGACTGTGATGTGTCCTGCAAAGGCCCCCAAGAGGCCGTCAGGAGATTACCATGGTTTATAGCAATTGTAGGGAACAGGAGAGGCGACTGATGTCACTGGAGGCCTATTTGAGCAAGAACCAGATGACTCCACTTTGGGAGTGGTACCCAGAAGCACCAGGCCCACGGGCAGAGGGGTGGGTGGGTGAGAGGACCCAGGCAAGCCAAGACCGGAAATAGTCTGGACTCTCTCTGGGAGGCACCGGGCAGAGAAAACTGCACTCAACCATACTCTGCTTCCATGGAGATTATCTCAGCAGTTTGGACTCTAACTAGTGAACTACGGGGAAGCTTGGTGTTCAAGTCTGAGATGAAGGAAGTGATGGTGGTGAGTGGAGGAGGAAAGGCAGCTGTGTTTGGACGGGTACGTGGACTTTAAAGTCTTGGATTTGGGAGCAGTGTCTGTTCTGAATGCAGATGTGACTCCCAGGTGTGACAGACAGGGGGTGGCAAGGTGGCCCCTGTGAGGTCCAGCAGCTGAGAGAGGACAGCAGATGGGAGGAGCCAACAGCGTGGAAATGTAAGGTGGCAAATGAGTCCCTGGGCTTCGGGTCCTCTTTTCCTGGTCCTGAGTTTTTCACAACCAGACCGCTCTTGAAGAGGAAGGGGGTGAAGGGGTACAAAGCGCTGGTCCCTTACATTTGCCCCCAAGTTGATATGCTGCTGAGAATAGATTCAACCTCTTTATTTTTTTCTGGATAACTCTGATGGAACTTAGCTCGGAGGTTGGTTTCTAGGGGGGATTTATCTTCTCAAAAGGTGACCGACCAATTCTGAGATGTCGTTTGGACCCAAGAGGAGAAGTAAATTTCTCCAAGAACAATATGAAATGAATAGAAAGTACCAACAGAAAGGCCCATCAGGAGGTATTTGCCATGAGGCCACATGGCCCAGAGACCCAAATTTCACAGGCTAACTACACTTGCCTAGTGAAGTTCTTTATTACAGAAGTTACAAGGACGCTGGGATGAGAAAGATGTCAGTTCCACTCTGGAACCAAGTCCCTTCACTGAACTTAGCAAGGGTTTGACTGACCTCAGAATATTATACCCCACTTCATCTGTGAAGGGAGTCAGTGAAACTGGAAGGCAACTTCTTGGAGGTGGCAACTTTCACCCGCAGACCTGGAAGGGGCTGAAGGTTCTCACAGAGGTCATGCGGATGCTTTCTGGACCTAGGATGTGCTAAGCCAGGCAGCATGGGGAGTAGAAGGACTTGGGCTCCGCAGCAGGACAGCCCCCGCGGGGCTCTTTCCGACTGCGTGCACCTTCTTCTCCCACCTCAGTCCTCTCCCCCGTTCCCCTCCAAAGGGGAAAAACAATGCCTCCCTCACGCTCACATCCTTAACAGAGCATCTAGAACTGTTACATACAGACAGTCCCTCCAAAAATGAAAATCATTTTAATTACATTTATGATTTTAAAAATCTTCATTCCTGCCCAGTTATGGAGATGAGGATGATTTATTTCTTGTTAAGATTGCAATGCCTTAGCCTACAGCGAGGGATATCTCACCGATCTTGCAGTAAATATCTGTCACTAACATACAGTTGACCTTTTCAGCAGGGGCCATGATGAAGGGACATAGTGATTATTAGGCGGAATCCCAGGGAAGAGTCCTACAAAATACCTCATTAGGGGAGGCCATTCACTCTCATCTGGTTTTATGACTTTCAAGTGGTTTCCTGAATTTTAATCCTAACTGCCTTTCTAGGAAATTTACAGGACTGCTGAAATGGATAGTTCTGGTAAGTTTTCACGGTTGGCATTTGAAAAACCATTAGCACACAGTCAGCAGGAAATCCATTCTACTCGTGGCAGGTTCAGGGTTGCATGTGCCTCTTTGGGGCTGGAGGAAGTGTTTGAACCGAATCTCCTTGCGGGCACTAGCAGTCATGGCTGTGAACCCCGTCTGTACACTCGGTTCTCTGTACAAGGTGGCCAGACTACCTGGGTCTTTGGACACTCAAGGATTAGAGGTGGTAACTTTCACCCCAAACCTGGAAGGGGCTATAGGTTCTCACAGAGGTCATGCAAATGCCTTCCAAACATCGGTCTTGCTTACTTGAATCAAGTCCTGTTTTCCTAAATGTTTTGCTTCCCAAACTCAGAAATTGCCTCCTTCCCCTGCTCCCCTCCATCCTGGCAGCCTCAGTGAGCACCAGTGTGTGCCAGCCACTGTCCTGGGCATAGGGACACAATCGTGAGCAAGAGGGCTCCAGACCATGCCTGGAGGAGCTTATGGTCTAGTGGGGGAACTGGCTGAGAGTGAGTCACTCCAGCCCCTCCCTCCCCTGTCTGCCTCCCTGTGGTTGAACCTTTCAGGGTCTGGCCCTGGTGTCCCTCAGGAGGAGAAGTGCCCCTCTCCCCATCGTGTCCCCAAAGATAATCATTCCAGGATGCCCACGCAGACTCTAAGTGGTGCAAACCTTGAGTGAGGCTTCTGCTCATTTTAAGCTGCTCTTTTAACTTCCTCTGTCAGCAGGCAGGCTCGAGTGACCGCTGAGGATAGTCTCTGCTTGCTGAGGCGGGCAGGGAATCTGCTCAGAGTGGGTAAGGTACTACATTTGCTTCAGTGAGACGATTTCTGATAAGAGCATTGCTCACAGAGAAGAAATACCTCGGTGCTGAGTCCGCTTTCTCATCTACTAATCAAGTCTGTTTGTATCTCCTCACCTGTAAGGTGAGGATAATGACCCTACCTCTCTCACTGGATCAGTTGTAAAGATCACAGCAGTTAATCCGTGTAAAGATTTAGCATGCTGCCTGGCACATAGCAAGTACTCGTTAAATGTTAGCTCATGTTATTTCTGTTCACTCTAACAGAAGGTCTCTGTGATGATACCACATTTGCAAGACACTTTCACCAGATGTAAGAAATGTTTCTGTAGTTATCGGAGGACACTTCAGAAGCTACAGAAGTTTCCAGCATTCTGCAGGCACGTCCCTCCCTTTTCTACCCGCATAGATTAGCCTATTAGCACAGCAGCCCCGTGTCACGAAGATATTTGACAATAAGCGCATCAGCAATTGCTACTCCCAAGCAAAGGGAAGCATTTTCCAGGAGGAAACGTATTTTTTCTCCTCAACCCCTTTGGTAGAGGCCATCGGAAGCATTGGGGTGAGCTTCATGAGGGTGCTAAAGCCCGGCTGCACGCACTTCATTAAATTCGGGCAGAGAAAGTAATGTCTTAGCTACTGCGGGGTGGAGGTTACAGGAGCTGGGGGAGCCCAAGGAACATTGTGAGCTTGGCTGGAAATAAAGAGCGGCTGGTGTGTGATTCAAGAAAATGTTTCGATGGACGAAGGGAATATGGAGAGGGCTCTGCCACTCATGGGGAATGCTGTTTACATACCAGTTCCTTCTTCTTCATGCACTCCATGAGGATGATGAACAGATGCTGGGCTTGGGTCCGCGTGTACGTGAAAGTCTTCTGGATGGTCACCAGCAGCTGGTCCCGCAGAGATTCATTGATAAGTCTGCAATTAGAAACAAAGTCAAACACAGGTCAACCCAGCTCCTCTTCAGTACATGTTTCTGAGAAATATTCTAGAACACAGGAAATCACGGTGAGGATTGACTTTAGACAGGAGTTATTTCCTCCTATATTTTTCTCCCCATAGTTTTTTTGGACTGTGATAATTAAAAAAAAAAAACAGCAACAGTGCACTTAAAAATAAATCCATTTTAATGTCTCAGAACCTAAAAGAGTAAAGTCAGAAGATGAATTTGGTTCTTTTGTCTCTTTTTTCTTTTATATGGCATGTCTACTACACTCTTCCTCAAGTGCCGTTATCAAAAAAAGCCTTACTCATTAGCATCCTGGGAAAAATTACTGTATTACTTATATGAAGATTTAAATTTCAACTTCATCTCTAATTGTGGGAGAAAAGCTTCCGTCTCAGTAATGTGAGCACCAATGAGGAGAAATAGGACTTATGTTTCTTCTAAAACCATTTCCTGTAGGTGGTAACTTTTCTGACCTACGATTCAGGTTATCATTTATGTCAAACACTGGCTGTGTTACAGACAACAAGAGTCTGAGCCACGGGAGGTCTAGTATGGATGACTTCATTACAAGATCGTTTTCATGCTAGAGAAGAATGAGGAAAAGCAAGGGAGGTACATTATACCCATCACTGCCCTGTTGCCTCTCAAAGTTGGACCAGCTGTAACTTTTAACTCCGCCCTCACTAACTGGCCTGGTGAGAACTGGGCTATCTTTACCAGCCATCAGATGGCAGGGAATGAAAAATCACTTAACTGTTCATAGATCTGTCCAAAATCAGGAAGATAAAACTGCTTCCAAGGACCAGTGACAAAATTATCATACTCTGCCTAGCATTTTATGGTTTTATCTTTTTTTTCCATAATTGAAGAACAAGAAACTCCTATATATAACAGTAAAATATAATTATTTCATTTGGGGCTCATGAGTATCCTGTAGGCAAAAGGTCTGTACAATTTAAAAGGANTAGGCAAAAGGTCTGTACAATTTACAAGGAAAGCATACTTTAGCTGGAAAGAGCCAGATGCTTAAGGTCATTAGCAGATGAGTGGCAGAGCCAGAACCAGATTCTAGGTCTTCGGATTCCTTGTCCAGTANAAAGCATACTTTAGCTGGAAAGAGCCAGATGCTTAAGGTCATTAGCAGATGAGTGGCAGAGCCAGAACCAGACTCTAGGTCTTCGGATTCCTTGTCCAGTACTCTTTCCATTACAGCCCTGTCTCTCATTACACCAAGTGCACTATACCATGGCCTCTCTTCAATACTGTGGCTGCTTGAGAAGCAAATTATTACATTTGCTTTAATGTGAAAGCATAACAAATGTTGTTGCTTCACATAAAGCAAGATGGTAGGCTTAAGGATATCCTTCTGTGCTCTAGGATTATGTGAGGATCACCTGAACCCATGAGATTGGATAGGATGGTGCCCTAAGTTTTGAGGAGGGTGCATTCTTCATGACAGAATATACCAAGGATCCTGGAATGTCACGCAGCTTGATGGAGGATTGGGTTACGCCTTCTGCCCCCCAGGAAGATTTATATCATGAATATTTAGAAAAACAGAATGGTTCAGATGAAGTTGAAAAATAATACCAGATCCTCTCAAGATTACTAAATTATTCTGGAGGACTCTGTGGCCTTAGGTGTAGACCAATCTGAAACCATTCATTCATTCATTCATTCATTCATTCATTCATTCAATAATTGCCCNACTCTGTGGCCTTAGGTGTAGACCAATCTGAAACCATTCATTCATTCATTCATTCATTCATTCATTCATTCATTCAATAATTGCCTAGTGATGTCTACTTAGTGCCAGAGACTTTAGTTCATGCCAGGGCTATAGGGATAGATGAGAGACATACACTCCCAGCCTTCAATGAGCTTACACACTGGTGGAGTAGAAAGACAGGAACCAGCAATTCAACTGTGATTGGCAGTGGTAAAGCAGCAGAGAACTTGTGACAGTTGAATATAATTTAATCTGGGGGTACAGGGAAGACTCCTTTAAGGAAGAACCGTTTAATCTGAGACTTGAAGAATAAATGAGCATTAACACAATTGGGGAGGTGGTGGGGCTAAGTCAGAGCATTCTTGGCAGATGAAACAGCATGAACACTCTCAGTTTTGAGAAAACAAAAAAAGGTCAGTATGGCTAGCACATGGCGAGCAAGAGAAAGAGTGGAACAAGATGGCACTGCAAAAGGGGTGAGTAAGGATAAGATCATGGGGGACTTTTGAGATGGTGCTAGAGACTTTGGATTTTATCCCACAGGTAATGAGAAGCCACTGGAGAGTGCCATGATCACATCTGTGTTGCCAAGTTTCCTGAAGGGTCGACATGAGCACTCTGCTTAACAGGCAACCCATGTGGATGGGTGTAGAGAGTTCTGCAATATTGAGTATTGAGTATACATAAACGCCGTACATGATTAACAACACAAGAGACGCTCCTCATTAGCCACTTGATAGATCCAATCATTCATCTGCAGGTGCTTAATTTTGATAACAACTTGAGATTTGTTTTCCATTGCTAACCATCTGTAGTGAAATCCCTGTTCCCCGAGGTCATTAACTGTTTGAGGGATCTGTTATTTGTATGTAGTCTATCACTTTGTAAAAATTGAGAAATCATGTGCAACTTAGTTGATTGTGAGCTCTGTTAGTGAGGAGACCTGAAAGACACTAAAGATGTCTTGATACTAAAAAGTATAAAGATCTTATACTTTTTAGCTCAATTTTGCAACTGAATGAAGTTGTACCTTTGGTGAAATCATTTAGCAACAAAACCCCAGAATTTTACTTCTAGAAGTACAAGGGTTGTCTAGACTGGTGTTTTCCAAAGTGTGGGGTGCCCGTCACTGATGGAGCAGAGTGGTTGTCGGTGGGACAAAGGTGATTTCGTCTTTCCAAAGGATTAAGTTATACTCATTAAACATTAAATAACTGTTATTCTGGCTTCAGTTATTTTACCACCCTGATTGCATCAAGAGGAAAATCACATTTTTGATGTATCTTTGGCTTTATTAGCTCATGAACATTTGTAAATCTCCCCCTTTTGGCAAAGAAATAACAGGTATTCGGTCCCATGCTTTTTGCAGAAAGCATTTAAGAACTTTTAAAAGAAGATCCTTGATGTGTTCAGAGCACACCATGTTTTAGGACATAAAATGGGATAATATCATTTGATTTGCATAACAATCTGAGAGCAAAGCAGGTATTAATTCCATTTTGCAGAAGAGGAGACTGTGGCCCAAAGAGACCAAAATGAGTTGTACAGTCACGTAGGTCGATGATGTCAATCCTTGAGCTGAGTCTGCTGAGTTCGGCCTTCCACTGTGGTGTTGCTTTTCCTGTTTGAAACCTCTAAATATGTCTTTTAGTTTCCTAATCATCTGCATTGGAAGCAGAAATTGAAGTATATTTGTTTTAGGAAATTGCTTTTCCTTTTGTGATAGAACATCTGAAGGAAATCTGAAGATACGGGGAAGAGTGAGGACAATGGCAAAGTTCATTTAGTATGTTGAAGATTCTATTCGCTTCTGATTTCTCCCAAGTATTTGCTATGCTGAATGAGACGTTTTCTATTTGGCACAAAGACTTCCTCTGTCTTCTCTAAGGACCCTTTCTTTGTGACCATATTCTGTAGGATATTGGAGAGCCTGCTTTCTTGAAATTATTGCTTTCCCAGCTCTTCCCATTTTTTTCCCTGCACAACACTGGAATGATTTAAAAATCTTGACCATGAATTTAATCACCAGCAAAAAATAGAAATAAGCCCGTTTTAGATTTCTTTTTATGGCACTAGAATAGTGACTGAGAATTTCTTGACATCAAAACATGGTCATAGTATTATATAAAATTTTCGTTTTAGAATTGGGCGTTTGACAAAGTGGTGCCTATTTATAGAAACTGTTAATTTGTGGCTCCATATGGACCAATGCTATTTTTGGTATACCTCAAATTAGAATGTTTCTTGATTTAGGAAGGGTAGTCATTGAAGTGAGGAAAATCTCCATACTATGGCATTTGTGTTTCCATTTAAATGCTGAACTTGTGATCTGGAGTTTTTGGATGAGTCACAGAAGTATGTGAAAGAGGTCAACATACATCCAGTGCTTGGAGTAACCAATGGAACTTCCCAAACTTGGCTATTCGCATTCTGTTCAAAGGCTAGCAATACAACCCAAGTGCGCACACTTTTCTCGGAATGACTTTAATTACCCGCAATATCAGAGTTTTGTTCCTAGATTTAAAAATTAGAAAATGCATTTAGAATTCAATGGGATGCGATGAGCTAGACTTAGGTTAATGGCTTTCATCAGGGAGCGAAGCCCTTCTCCTGCCCTCCACTGACACTTTCAGTTCATTTATTCAGATACAATACAAGAAAATTTTACCTAGATAAATAAAGATCATTAATAGTACCGCAATTTGGTACTTGAAAGACATCATTTCCTAGAGAATCTCAAATGCTCTAAAGAAAAATTAAATGTTGTCGTTTGCTTCATGCCAAAGCAAATTACTACATATAACCTCAGGACACAGAAAGGTTACATGTCTTGCCTAAGGTCACAGAGAATGGCATTTTTCTTTTCTCCTCCTCCTCCTCTGGGCCCCTCCTCCTCTATTTCCTCCCTCTCCTCTTTCTCCTCCTCCTTCTTCTCCCTCTTCTTGGTTAGTAAAAGTTACCCCTTTCTCCCATATGCCATGACTCTGGGGTCACAAGTAACAGCATGATTCTTCCTGGAGAGGCAGACAACATTGTGACTAAAAAACATCACAGTCACCAGAGTTAGGCTGTCTGGAGCGAAGCTGTCCCTTGTTAGCTATATGATCTCGTACAAGTTGTTTAGTCTTTCCGTGTCATGTTTTTCATATATGTAAAATGAGAATTATAAGGGTGCTTATCTCATAGGTTTGGGAATATTTAATGAGTTAATCTTTGTAGAGGGCCTGATATGCAGCAAGGCCTTTGCCAGCATTTGTGTTATTAAAACACAGTCCTACACGGCTCCTGGCTCACTGACATTCTTTCTTGGTAAGTAGCACGACCAGCGGCTGGGGCCTTTGTGCACAATACAGAGCTCTCTCCTGAGCCCAATGGTACAAGGCCACTCCCACTCCAAGCTGGAGAAAGAACTTTCCCACTTCAGAGAGGTCAGAGATCTCCAGCTCTATCTTACATTTAGAAAAAGAGATACACAGCAGATTCAGGAGGCTTCATTATCGTGGAACCTTGCAAACACTCCATGCATACTTCTGCCTATTTATTTATTCATTTAACAAACAATACTGGTGCCTACTATGTGCCAGGCACTCTGCCGGGGTAGAGAGATGAATAATATTTAGTCTCAGCCTCAAGGAACTCATAGGGTTGTAAGCCATATATTCTGGTAATCTATTAATAGGTAACACACCCTCAAACTTAGTGATGTAACACAGCATTTTTTTTTTTTATTGTGTTGATGATTTTGTGGGTCTGGAATTCAGGCAGAGCATGGTGGGGATGACTCATGGCTGCTCTGTGATATCTGAGTCCTCAGCTGGAGAGGATGGAATGGTTGTAAATGGCTGTAAGGCCTCAACCGGGGCCATATGTCTGGGGCTCCATTCTTTTCCACGTGCCATCTGCTGGGAATGCAATGCCCAAGATGACTTCTTTGCTCCTTTGTCTGGTACCCAGCCTGGGCTTGCTGAGAGAACTGAGGACTGGCTGGCATTGTTTTGTCTGGTGGCTGGTTGCATGGTGTATGGACTTCGTACACGGCAGCTGGCTTCTCTCATATTAAGGACTCCAAGTGAGTGTTCGAAGAGGCCCAGGCAAAAACTTCAAGACTGCTTCTGATTTAACCTCACAAGTCCCAGAATGTCATTTCCTTACATTGAATTAATCAAGCACGTCTAAAAGTAGCCCAGATTCAAGAGGAGGGAGGGGCTCCATCTCTTGGTGGAAGGAAAGGAGGAATGTACAGAGAAGGACTATTTTGATGGTGGTCATCTTGGAGACCCACAAATCCATCAAGGGATTCTGTTCAGATGAGACATTATAAAGCATCAATCTTTTCCACAGTTTAATGATAAACAGCCTCAGCTGTCTTACTTTGCATTTTTTCTTTTAATAGCAGATTATGAGAATCACCATTTTCCTTAAAAATGATAGCCTAACCACTCAGAAGTATTTTCAAAATGTTATCACTGATTCGAAGCATAGAACCTGCAAATATTTTCTCTTTTGCTTCAGCAGCCTGTTTACATTTATTTAGTGTGTACTATGTATCGGGCATTTCTTTTAGGCCTTGGGCATCTGGCGGGAGCCTCTTTTCCATGATACCATCATCGTACTTTGTAGCTGTTAAATGCAGTGTGCAAGGGACATCTTCAGTCAAATGTGTGAGTGCTTGGGTCAAACTTAATGTCCAGCTTAAGTCACCAACAAAAACAGCTGGGTGTTTTCTTGGTGTCCTCATCTCACCTTGAGGTCTGTTTGGAGACGAAAAGCACTAACAAGCACCTGCCGAAAGCTAGAGAGAAATCTTGACTTACTGAAGTATTGTTCCAGTTTATGTTTTTTTTTTTGAGGAGGGGGAGGGGCAGGGGAAGAAAAAGTGGGGGAACCTTAAGTAGGCTCCATGCCCAGCACAGATCCTGATGAGGGGCTCGATCTCAATGACCCCTAGATCATGACCTGAGACGAAATCAAGAGCCAGATGCTTAAACATCTGAGCCACCCAGGCACCCCCAGTTTACATTACTCTGGATCTGCCTTTGTTTGGGCCCTCCTCGTAGCTTACTCAGATGGTACCAACAGACTACTAATTGGTTTCTTCTCTATCCTCCTTTAATCCATTCTGCACATTTGATTGAATGGTTGCTCTACAAAGATGACTGCATCGCATCCTTCTTAAAACCCTGCAATAGCTTCTCATCACCAGTAAGATAACATCTCAACTTTTGCTATTTCTGGAGTTTGTATGTTGCTCATCTGAAAATTCAGCAGAAGAATCTGAACTTTGGGATAAATTAACGATACAATTTAGGAACCACCATACTGTGGATGAAGAGGCTGAAGCCTGCAGTGGAAAACTAACTTCCTAAAGAGTATATAGAGCTGAACGAACTTAGAAGACAGGAGAATCAGGAAGGAAGAATCCTTGATAATGAACTATACTAGGCTAAATATCTAGGCTCAACTCAGTGTGGTTATGTAAAGTTAGTGATTTATTGTTTAATGACTAGATTCAAGTGGAGATTTCTTCTGTTTTATCCCCGAGACAGGATGTTCTGTATCTTATGTGTGGGAAGACTGGGACTGAGTAACATTGGTTTCAAGCACTCATTATTTCCCCCAGAATTACTCCCCAGCTTCTCAGATGCCCAAAGTTCCTTTTAATTAATTAAGAGGCCAGCAAATATTTTGCTCAACAGTTGGAAGCCCTAAGAGCAACTCTTAGGTTAAGTGATGTTTCGTGTTAAACTCACAGGTAACTAACTGCCTGATGCCGATGGTTTGTAGAAACCATTTCTTGTTGGACAGAAAGTCGGGGAAGATGTGAACGAGACCCAGAGAAGTGACCAATGGATGGGATGGGATGGGGGAGGGGACTTACTTTGCCCAGCTTTTTACTGAAGATCAACTCCAGATACAAATGGCTTCTATCAGCTAAGACCTGTGAAAATAGTACCTCTAATCTTGTTTTAATACGTAGCTTAGAAAAGTGGTTCACCCGGGCTTTTCCTGCGTGTTCTATCTAGTAACGCGAGGTAGTTGCGAATGATCTTGGAGAAGCTGCCTGTAATTGAGAAGGACGCTTACTTGTGGATGGAATCTGTTAAAAACATTTCATTTACCACTACCCACAGAGGGAGCATTTCTCATTTTTGTTCACTTTCCCTTTTTACTTTAAAAAAAAATCCACTCTAGAATCTTGAGCTAGATATGGTAAAACAGAAGGCGCAGATATACACACAAAAGGAAACAGAAGGGGTTGGTGCAGTGAGGTCGAGGGTTGTAAAGAGAGGCACTCAGCATCTACTAGAAGACAAGATTCGTGCTAGGCATTTTATGTGTGGCATTTCATAAAGACAGATTATTCTAAGAAATTCCTAACTAGACTAACTCCTTGGAGGCGTGGACGATGACTCGTGATATTACTTACATGTTCTCTTCCCTCATCTTCATCAAGTATCAAGGGGCTGAAGAGAGAAGCTTTTCCACCATCTCCTTACCTTGATTCCCTTCACCCTTCACTTTTCCCATAGCATATCACTTTCTAAAGTATTATACAATGTGCTTATTAAGTTAATTACTTATTATCTATCTGACCCTGCTAAAATGTAAGTTCTGTAAGCACGTTTTTGTCTATTTTCTTGACAGGTGTATTTTTGCCAGTGCCTAGAACAGTGCCTGAAACATAGTAGGTTTTCAAAAAAATATTTGTTGAGGGGTGCCTGGGTGGGTGGGTTGGTTAAGCTTTCAACTGTCGATTTCGGCTCAGGTCATTATCTCAGGGTTGCGAGACTGAGCCCCACATCAGGCTCCATGTTCAATGGGGAGTCTGCTTGAGAGTCCCTCTCTCCCTCTCCTTCTGCCCCTCCCCCAGCTCACGTGCTCTCTCGCTCACTCTCACTCTAAAATAAATAAATAATCTTTAAAAAAATTTGTCGAATGATTGAACATATAATGTTGGTTGCAAGAAAGAATGTAATTAAAGAATGGAGGGAACAATGCCCAATAACATTGAAAAATCTGTCAGACACTCAAGGGGTCCCTGAGCAGTGGAGCTCAATTACAGAACTACTACAGCTATGTTATCCAATATGGGAGTTGTTAGCCACATGTGGCAATTCGAATTTAAATTAATTACAGCTAAATAAATTTAAAATTCAAATCCTTAGCCACACTAGCCACAGTCCAAGTGCTCAGTGGCTATCTGACTGGACAGATAGAGAACATTTCCACTGTCACAGAAAGTTCTATTGGACAGCAGTGATCTTGAGGCAGACGGGGCTGCCAAGCTCTTTACCTTGGGGCAGAAACTAGCAGGACATGTAGGTGAAAAATCCTCCGCAGTGCTGGCTGTGTCTCTGTAATCTCTCTCCTTTCCTTCTTTTGGTTATGAACATGCCCAAGAGTGAAAACTGTTATGTGTTGCCAAAGCACACAGGGACTGCCACATGGCCAGGTAGCTTCTCTGCTGCCAAAATTAAAGGGGAAAACACACCCTCTGTGTTCATTCCAAGTGAAATCCCATCAACGACTACTGCATGTCGCCAGGCAGGAGGAATAGTCAGATTTTTATTGTTTTGGGCCCTCTATAAAAGGCAGAATCAGAGCTGGACTTAGATGGATGAGCTTCTCGGGCAGGCAAAAACACTGGCTTCGCTGTAACTGACATGTTTTAAAGGTTGGTCCACCATTTATTCAGAGGAGAAGTTAACCAGCACCTGAGAGAAGGGGGGAGCTGGAAGCTGTTGCTAAGAATCACTCAGCTCTGGGGCAAGCAAGCCTCCTGCAGTGACTGGGTCTCATCTTCTGAGAGACAGGAAGGGGTAGCTGCCATGAGCTTAGCTTCCAGCCCCAGTGTGCCTGGACAGACCACTCCCCAGTGGTGGGATGTCCAGCAAACTTCCTAATCTTTCTGTCCTCAATTTCCTTATTTATAAAATGGGAATAATTATCATAGCTACCCCAGAGAGTGGAATGACAGACTGTGTTTAGATGAAGTTCTTGCATGCAGAAGCTTTTTTTTTTTAAAGATTTCATTCACTTATTTGACAGAGAGAGAGAGAGAGAGAGAGATTGAGAGCTCGAGCAGGAGGAGTGGCAGAGAGAGAGGGAGAAGCAGGCTCCCTGCCGAGCAGGACCCTGGGATCATGACCAGAGCCAAAGGTAGATGCTTAACTGACTGAGCCACCCAGGCGCCCCTTACATGCAGAAGCTTTAAAAATTTTTTCACCTTTTCAAGTATGCTTTTGGAAAGAGGGTCAGCAGTGTGGGGGAAAGGGTGGGATAAATTTCAACTCTCTGTCAAAGCAATTTGTCAAAGATTCCTTCTAACTCCATATTCTACTCAATGAGATGTGGGAGCAAGTATAATTGTATTTTTTTAGTTGGATTAGTGATGGATTAATTCCTCGCTGTTTTTAAATTATTCTTTCTTATAAATTATCCATTGACAACTGCTCAGTTAATCTGTTCCTCAGTCCAGCCTCAAACAGTACCCCATGAGAAAGAGCCTCTTGTTTTTGATATCCTATGTATTATGCCTGTAGGGAAAGACTCATATTGTCAGACAGTTTAGACTGATGTGCCTCACAGTATTGATGAAACATTGACTATTTCCCAGATGTCTTTGAGGCAGATAAATTTCTTATTCTTCCCAAGGCTTCATAATTCAATGTGCAACTTGATGATCGCCTGGTAGTGATACGTGGGGTTATCTATAACGCTTTGTCTTCACTCCAGAATAAAAATAGCCATCCATGGCTTGTTGACTGTACATTTCTTTCTTGGCATCATTGTGAATCCACCACAGACATCTTTCCCCTGAGCCCAAATGTGGCCTCAGACTCATTCTCAACACAACATTCTAGGACACTGGTACCGGTGGATCGTTGTTGACATTCAAGATGAAAGCTATTTGTCATGCCTGCATTAGAGAAAATAAAATCTCAAATATACTATCAAATGGTGAATACCAAGGAGATCACAGGGTTGAAGAACTCCAAATTTTAGGTTTGTCTCCAAGACACTGAACTCGGACTTCCGTGAACTTAAAGGAATTGATTTTGTACTGCTTACTTTAGGGATCACTGCTTATGGATTCTTGATTTGCATTGAATATCTACAGAAACCACAATAAATATGTATATCAACTCTAGAACAGTTGTCCAGCAATTACGACAATTAAAGAGAAAGCATCATTGAAGCCAAGTGGAGACTTTTCCTGACAACAGTAATATAGATGTGAGCTGACCTTAGAATGCTACTTTAATGCATCTTTAGCGTGTCTCTGGTGGAAGCAGCTTTGGTAGCAGGTGGTCACTGCTGTATTTAGTTTTTATGAATCCTGTGGTCCATAATCAACAATGAGAATTGCATGGGGAATCTAATGGAAACCCATTGAGAACATTGCAAACATTATCTATTATTAATGATACCACCGGGTGAGATGTTAATTCACTCTGTTTCTAAAAGCTGTAGGCTCTCGTGTCCTCCAGGATGATTCAAAATTCATCTCCTCTAAGGTAGAGGAATTAAATATCAGGGCATTTTATTATCTGAGGCTCCCTCAGATACATTTTAAATGTATGTGTGGATTTTAAAGTCCTCACGACTTCTTTTCATGAGAGAGAGAGAGAGGCTATTTTGTAGGAGAGGGTAAGGAAATATACGTGTACATCTCATGCTAAGGCAGAGAAGCATATGGCAGCAGTGGGGAGGACAATTCAGTTTGGTTGTCTGGCGAAGGGAAGGTTCGTTGAGATGGCCCTAGAGAGAGGCTGGGGCCAGAATGCAAAGGGTCTTGAGTCCAAGCAAAGGAATGTGGACTTGACCTGTGGATTAATGGTCTTCAACTGGGTTCTGCAAAGAAGCCCCTAGAATTTTGAGGAGGTACTCCAAATCTGCCTCAGAGCTGCCTTAGTGGGCGAGAGCCAGGCAGAGAGAGGGGGGCTCTAGACCAGTGGTTCTCAAGTTATGGTCCCTGGACCAACAGCATCTGCATGTCCTGGGTACTTCTTGGAAGTGCAAATCACCTGGTCAATCAGACTGAATCAGACAATCTGAGATGGAGCCCAGTATTTGATTTTTAACAAGCCCTCCGGGGGATTCTGATGCAAGATAAAAACTTGAGAACCACTGGTCTAGGCCTTCCATCCCCAGCTTCACCAGAGTAAACATGTATGTATCTCGTCTCTCTTATATATTACACTTCTGAGGTTTTGTATGAGAAGGGACCCAAGGGCTTTCAGAAAGTGAAAATCAGTGTTACAGCAAGTGGGAAATTGGGACTCTTAAAGGGTTGTCCCCTGCAATTATAAAGTCTAAGGAAATGAGCCAGGACCTTCTAAGGCTGAATGTAGTGGTCTTGATGACTGCCGGTGGCCTCTCCAACAGCAGAGAAAGCCGTTATTCACAACTAGCACCATTGCGGGTCTAAACACTTTTACGTTTCTCATTCTCTTTTTCTTTTCCCTTTTGAAATTGGTCATCCATTTTGAACTAGTCAGAAAATCATTTTCAAAAGAAAGAAGTGAACTGAACGCCCTTAAGAAATCCATGTAAATAAAAATATGAACAGAGAAACCTACCAGTCCTGTCAAAACGAGTATTTCTGTGGCGAAGCTTTCTCTTCAAGGGAGGGATTTTCAAATCTAACAGATGTTTGGAAACAAGAACAGCTGTGACCAAGAAATAAATGAGGTGATTCGTGCTAAATAAACTTTTCAAGTCAACTGGGTTCCAGAGACAAAAGTTGGCAGTGGGTACAAAGTGCTTGTGGTAACAAAGCAATGGCTGGTGTGCCCAGCATGTGCGTGACACGCAGAAAGTGAGAAAGCGCTTTCCGAAAACATCAGGGAAGTATGAAGACAAAGCTCATTCTTACACGTTTAAAAAGAGTTTCTGAAAGTGTGGTCCATGGACCACTCTGGTTGGAATCATTGGGATTTATTTTCCCCAAGATTTATTTTTGAGAGAGAGAGACAGAGAGAGAGAGAGAGCCAGCAAGCAGGGGGTAAGCGCAGAAGAAGAGGGAGCAAGAGAATCTCAAGGAGACTCCCTGCTGAGCGTGGAGCCCTACACGGGGCTGGATCCCAAGAGCCTGAGATCATGACCTGAGCCGAAATCTAGAGTAGATGCTTAACTGACTGAGCTGCTCAGGTTCCCCGGCATCACTGGGATTTTGGTTTCAAGGACAGTTTCCTGCACCCCAGGCCAGGTACACGGAATCAGGATTATTCAGGGGAATCCGTGTCTCCTACGCATTCTTAGGCATGCTGAAGTGTGATAACTACATGCCTATTTTCAATGTTTTGTGTGTCACAGTGGTCAAGAAGTTAGCTAAGCAAATCTCAGAGGAGCATAGTTAATCTATCCTTTGAAATCTTCGCTTGGTATCGATGGGCTGTCTAAAAGTCGGGGACAGTGGTTCTCCGAAAAGGATTGCTTTATCATAATGGATTACTCGGCTCTATGTTTTTTTCTGATGTTTGCTGTTTATATGCAAGGCCACACTTTCCCACCTTGGAGCTGAGCAATTCTAAAGCAAATTTAATCAATGTGGAGGACTGACCAATTGAGATCAATAAAACTTTCCCCTCACTAGTACTTTCTTCCACGAATGCTAGCTAGGTAATTGTTTGAAAGTCAGTGCTTTGTTCTCTCTATGCTGACATGACATGGAGGAATCAAGCAGCAAACTGGAAGACAGCAGTATTTTATTCTGAACTTTCCTAAATAGATGAAGCTACTCCAGCCTTGTGGAACTTGGGAGACAATGGCACAGGTATCTATATTGCAATATCTTTAATATAGTCCACAGAGGGAACTGTTTGCAATATAAAAATTACAAAATTGCAATTCAATAATTATAGGCATTAGCATATATATAATATATATCTTATATATATTATATATATGATTTTATTAAATTAGTCATTTAAATTGATTTCATTAAATTGAAAAATATGAATTCAATATATATAAGATATACTAATGTAATATAATACATAATATAATATTAATATATAAAATATATTTTAAAAATTCTATTTACAATCTATCTATATACTATATATTAATATATTACTATAATTATATAAAATATATAAATTAATATAATATATTAATATATAATAAATATATGTATAAATTTGAGTATATATAAATTAAATGTAATATATACATACACCTACAAACACACTGTCTCATAAAATTATCCCTTTTACTGACTTCCCTTCAATACTATGCAGACTGATTCTTTTCTGTGTTGAGTAACATAAAAGAGGGTCAAATACTAGCTTTTTCTTTGTCATTCATGCTGATCCTCACTTTGGATCCAGTTTTTGATGGAAAAGGAGAACAGGAGCAACAGAGTCATTATATTGCCATTTTGTGGGTAATTAACATACGCTCTTCCACTGAACAGATTCTTGGGAGGAATGCCACACTCAAGTACTTTGTTTTCTGGGCTCGAAACACTTTGTACGTTTATCACAGCACACAGCACAGCGACCTTCTCATTATCTGTATTCATGGCTATGTTTTAATCTCCATTATAGAATCTAGGGCAGGGCCATGTCTTGCTCATTCTCTAGCAGTCCTATGCATACAGTGGACGCTCAATAAATGTTAACTTAGAAAAGTTACAGAAACAACACTTTATAAATAAAGCTCTCAATATCCTTTGTCTGTACAAGATGTTTCCAACTTTCTTTCCTTCCCTTCTGGGAAAGTTACAAAACAGAATCAAGTTTTGACATGCTAATTTCTTATAGAAAATTCTAGAAAAGAGACAAGGTAAGATGAAATTAATGGAAACTGAAATGGATACTTGAAGTCAGCAGGCTTGATATTTGTTTCCTTCTTTCTCACTTGACATTCCAATTATGTCTAAATCATACTGGGATACAAACCACTGAGATCAATTACGTCCTTTCAGCAGATCTCATAGAGATAAATGATAGGGCTGTGACATCCTTCAGCCATAGATGAAAATCTCAAGCAGCAGAACAGAGCATTAGTAACCATTGCATAGAGTGATACACCCTAGGGAATACAGACTACACCTGGATTTCTAAAATGGCTAGTTTTCTGGTGACTTCCACCTGATTTTGGTCATTTGGATTTGCACTTGGAGAGAAACTTCTGTTACATCTGTGCTAGGATGGAGTGATATAATGTGAAGCCATGCAACATATATGTCCTTAATCATCTCCTCTTTGTTTTCCATTTATGCCTTTATTTCAGCTAATCAAAAAATGTAGGGAACTTTATTAGGCTCCCGTTAAACAGGGAAAATCAGATTTTTTATCTGATTTATTTGATTTACTTATCTATTTCTGTCCTCAGGAGCAAGCCATTCCTCAGTGCTTCTCCACAATATCTAATACAAATTCCACTGACACATAAGAATGGGAAGAGTCTATTGGTATCTGCCCCCTGATAAATTCCCAAAAGTTATCAACAGACTACTTAAGACCTCTAAGGCTTTCTGCTACCATAGGCTCTGCTTCTCGTCCTAGGCTCTCTAAAAATGGTAAATCCAGATCATTATTTACGGGAAGAAGATCCCAAAATAAATGTAAGGATCGGCAATAAAATCCAGATGAACGAGGAGCACATCTCAGAATGCACATTCATTCAGATGCCTTTTTCACGCTGACATTTTTCATCTGTGCGGCACTTTCTCACTGACTGATAAATGAGGAGCTAGACCACGTTTCTCTGCAATCTGAAACCTAGATTATGAATTTTCAAGCAATCTCTGACTTTAACTGCAGGCACCTATCGCCTGAAAGGTGTTCCTGACAATGGGTGATGCTGGTCAGCTGGCTTGGTCAGCAGCAAAAAGTGGAATCTTAGTATTTGAAAATGTAGGTAACCAAATCTAATACCCCGTGGGTTGGCATTAATCTGTTTCTGTTTGCAGTATTTAGTCATTCATGATTCAGAAAAAAATTTTTGATAAGATTTTTAAGGAATGAAATTAGTTAGGGAAAGTGACTTGTGACTCATTTTAAACTATGACAGATGAGAAATAGAAAATCTAGTACGACAATAAGGGGAAAAGAGATTGGCCGTTTCTTTTGGGGAACTTGTGCCATGGGGCAGAGACAGAGAAGAAGGCAAAGGTAAGAATTTAATTGCAAATGCCTCCCAGTTTATCCAAATCCATTTGCGTTGGGATAGATATGGCCTGTCTTCCTCCACTTGAAGTAATCTCATCTACAAAAGTTAATTAGTTTTGCCAATTACAGTTTGCTTCCAAGTGATGCCCTTTCAAATTCATATTCTTGGAAGGTGGTTAATAACAGGGAATTTAAAGGCAAAATATCAAGTTCACAAAAGTTAAAATAGAAGGTGTGTAAATTTCATTCACTTCTTTAAGATTAGAAAATGAAAAGCTTTAGAGCTGAATATACACATTTACATGTCCTTGGACCTGTATTATTTACTTAACCATCTGTAATGAGTTGAAAACATTTTAAAGCATATTTAAATTACCAAAATAACTGAAAAATAAAAATCAATGATTCCAAACTCTGATTCAGGTTTTGTAAATAAGGTGTGTGTGTGTTTTCTATAATCAATTTCATATGCACAGTTACACCCATTTATTTATACAGGTTTGTCTATATGAACACATAGTTATACATTTATATTTATTTGTAGTGAAATATGTCCCAACTCTGTTGGACTTTTTGGGAATCAAAGAAGAAATTCTTGGTGAATGAAGCTGAGATGGGCTCGTTTTGGTTTGTTTTCTTGGTTTTTTTCAGCATAAAGAATATACACTCTGGCAAAATAATGTTCTTTGGAAGTGCTTTTTTAAATTGGCTGCCTGTGTGTGGCTAGATAACTTCTTAATTCAAGCTAAATAAACATGATTAATTCTGGCAGTCATTCTGATGGCCCAGAGAAATGTCATGAATTCATTTGATCAAGATAAATTTATAATTGCTTTCCTGGAGCAAGAGCATACTTTTATCGTAACAACCAATAAAATAAATAAATACAGATTTATATATTTGGATTGGCAACTACAAAACTTCTCTTAAAATTTCTATTTTTCTTAATCATTGTTCCTAAGTGTTTCTTAAAATTAAGTTTCAATTTTCATTATTCCCAAGGTAAGAAATTATATCTCAATTCTTTATCTTCATGCTAGTTAATTCTTTGATAATCAATCATGGTTTATATGTTCGCACAGATACCATGTAGATTATGCTTTTGCCTATTTCGGTCGTAAAATAATCAGAACTAAAACTAAACTTTGGTTTTAAAATTAAATTGCTGATTAAAGTTAAAAGGGCATGATATTTCTGACTCTTCGTTTGGGCAGAAGGGAATCTACATGACACCTGAAACTAATATTATACTGTGTGTTAACTAATGGGAATTTAAATAAAAACTTCAAAAACGAAACTTAAAAAAAAAAAAGAAACCCACATTGGGCAGGTTGGACATTGGTCTACAGCCAGGAATGCATTCATTTTATCTTTTGGGAATACACGGAATAATGCAAAAAATTAAGAAATTATAATGCAAAGGGGAAGTTAAAGGGAACTCAAGTGCTCTCATAAGTAAAAGACAGTATCACTGAAGTACTCCATAAGGAACATGAAGGCACATACCACAAAATCCGTTTAAGTGAATTTTTATAACAGCCCAGAAAGAATCCTGGCCTAGGATTGTGGGCAAGCACATAATTGCTCTGTGTATCCGTCCCCTCAGTTAAATAATATAGAGACACCTGCCCCTCCCGCCCAAGCAGTAAACCGTGTAACATTTCTCCTATATACACAACAGAATCGGGAAGAGCAACTAATAAAAAAATTGTAACATTTTCAAAGTATACAACCCACAAGAAGGACAAAAAGTAGGCCCTGGGTCCAGACCTTCATTGTGTACAGACCCAGAAAACCTGAAATACGGAGATGAACAGCTCACTTTTCCATGAATTTTCTGAAAAGGAAATGTGCATTCTGAATGCAAACTTGTATGTACTTTGTGGAAACATAATACAATAATTACAAGCACTAGGAAGCCAAAAAGTAAGCCAAAGCTAAAAACTGTAAGTTTTTTAGTTATTTTTGAAAAAGGAAAATGTTGCTATATTTAAATGAATGAGAACTATGACTAAATTTTTAATAAAAGCAAAGTGCAGTTGAGGATTCTGAGCTCTGGTTGGTAATCGACATAGAGGTGTTTGGGCAAATGCTCTTTTCCATTTTTTAGCTAGAGAAATGGACCAACATTTAAAACAAAAAGAGAAGATAAAAGTAACTTAAATTTACCAGGAAGCAAACTCCAATTCCATGCTTATGAATATTGATTTTTTTTTTCCATATAGAAAGCTTTAAGGGGGCCTGAAATCACTGTCACTGTTTGCTGTGTTAGCTGGAGGGCCCATGACTCCTATATTTAGGTTCATACGCTTTCCAGGGCAGGGTGCTGTGTTAATGGCTACCTGGCAGACAGGTGGGGCAGGGAGTGTCCTGCACTCGGCAAGCTCACTGGTCACTCACTATTATCATTACACGCTTGTCTACTTACTAGACTTCCTAGGGTAGGAAGAGTTGTTATGCTTTTTCCCATCTCAGTGCATGGCCCCCAGTAGGCACTTTGTGTATGTTTGTAAAAGGGATGAAAAAATATCCCATCTCTTTTGGGGCTCCTTTTTCCCACCAGGTTCACGTGTTAGGAGAATTGATTAGGGGAGGAAGTTCCTTATTTAAAAAGTCAATGACTGGGGGCGCCTGGCTGTCTCAGTCAGAAGAGCATGCGACTCTTAATCTTGGGGTCATGAGTTCGAGCCCCATGTTGGGTGGGGGATTTCTTAAATAAATAAAAACTTTTTAAAAAAGTAAAAATAAATAAAAATTCAATGACTCCTCCTGAATTTTCCTCTTTAAACTCATTCACACCTTGGGATGAGTTCCTTTGATCTAATAATATGCAAGAGTGCTTGGATTTTACCATTCACTGGGTGGGACCTCAGATTGGCAGGGAAGGCTGGGAAGGGAAGTCCTCCATGGGGTTGGGGCTTTGGACTGTTGAAAGTTGCAATAGGGGATAGACAGACCAAGGGAAGTGCATGGGCAGGAGGCCAGGAAGGGTGTAGAGAGGACCAGAGAGGTTCGAGGCTCTGCTTTCTGAGCCGATCTAGAAGGATTTGACAGCACAGGCCACCAAAAGTTTTGGTAAACCTTTGGCCTTTGTGAGCATGCAGCAGTTTGGTGAAGCTGGTGTTTGGAGGCTGAGCCTGGAAGCTGCACATCCCAGCTTCTCCCAAGGTACTCACAGGAACCACAGGGTCCAGACACGCTGGGCTTTATGTGTTCAAGCCTAGTCCCTGCTTCTTCTTAGCAGGAGGAGCAAAAGAGAAAAGAAATGAAGAGAAGAGAAAGGATACCAAGTGCTATGATCCTTCCTTCCCTTTTGTCTTCCTTATTAGTTTAGTCTAGTGGGGCTGTCATGGAATTTCTCACTTCATAGGACATCTAGAATATGTCCCCCTGCTCTTCCCCACCACCTTCCCAGACCAAATGTCTCCATCAACTGATATCAACTTCCAGAGTTTGAAACACAGGCTTTGTACTCAAAGGTCTCTTATGGGGCCTGGCAAATTACCTACCCGCCTTCTTCTGAATATTTATGCCCAAATGCCAGGATGTCAGATGCCCGTCCACTCCCATCACAGACAACAACAGGCACGGGAGGGGTGTCTCGAAGGTACTCCAAGACAATCGAGATCACATTGGGTCCTCCTTCCACAATGAGCGCCACCACCGGAACGCCTTGACCGATTCCTGCATAAAAAAGGAAAAGAAAAGAAAAAAAAGAGAAAAGAACACAAAGCCAGCAAACCAAAGAAACAAAAAGGGAAACAAAAAGCACAAACTAAAATTACTGAGCACTGGGGAGATCACAACATATGAAGGGATAAAATACGGAGCAAAAATTCTACAGAAAATCCTTTTGCAGAATCTTCCCACCAGAGAGTCTGACTTTGCCCTCTCCACAGAGCTCCCAGGGTGCTGAGGCTGGTGAAGGCACCCACCCCCGTACTTTACAGGGGCTGGTGCATAGGGCGAGGAGGGAGAGGAAGGAATCGGTTAGTAGATGAAGCCCTGAGCCAGCAACTGAAGGACTGGAAGCTAAATGTGACCTTAAGCAAGTCTGCTATGTACCCAGTGGTTCAGTTTCTTACATGAAAAATGGGAATTTAAAACAGGCCAGATCCCTGACGTCATCACAGGGCTAACTAGGAAAATGCCTGAATGGTTCTCTTTATTAAAGACTATCAAAATCAGCTAGGGGCATATTTGCACTTGTGGAGTCAACTACTGGCTACATTAGGGGTCCATCTATATCTGACCATAAATGACCTGCTTGATTATGGGTTCTTAACAGCATAACAGTCATGATTAAGAACCCAGGAGACATGACATCTGCCACCTGACATTACTGTGTCCTTCACCACTGAGCAAGGTGCCAGGCATATGGTGGGGAGTCCAGAAACAGTGGTTGAATTCAGTTGTTGAATTCAAGGGTGTCACAGACCTTTTCTAAAGTATTTAAGCTATTAATGGTGAGCTAGAAGATGTAAAAATTGCTCTAACATCGGCACTCACATAGGGTTCAACCAAACTTATTAAAGACACGTATTAAAAACGAATGATCATGAGAGACACAATGAAAAAGAAATGAAGTTCGTTTTCAAGTGACCTCTCAAGTGTCATCATGGTTCATCAAATAACTTTTTTTTTTTGCTTATTTTGGTATCACACTGCATTTTCTCACTCTTCACCTTCCCAGAATAGTTAGGGAATTGAGCAGTACCATAAAAACGAGATGGTTTTGTACGGAGCAGTTATCTTAAAAAAGAAACAATCAAGATTCTGTACCACTTCTGTAAATATGAACTAAAAAAAAAAGCCTTTAGTCATCTCAGTTTTCCCCTTTCCCCCTCTTGCTGGGTTTTCCTTTTTCTTTTATCCAGAAACTGCTGCCCTGTGAGAAATAATAGTATGAGGTTTGCTCCGTTAATAAGAGATTGTATTTGACTTGGGTGACCTGTTACACTTCTACAGTATTATTAGTATCCTGGGGGTCTCTCTTTTCTAAGTCAGTGTTTTTCATGGTTTGATTTTCATCCTAAAGGAATGGTCCAAAATGTCAGTTACACAAAAATGGGTGCTGTTTTTAAGTAAACATTTTAAAAATGTAAAAAAAAATGACAACTGTGGGTCCCAAGATTCCTTTTTGTGCTCCAGAAGGAATTAGAAGAGAGTGATGACCCGTGGGGCCATTTGATGTTTCTGTGGATGGAGAAGGTTTGAGAATTCCTCCTTCAAATCCAAGACGGGGGAAGCAAAATGTCAGTGCTGCTCCCCTTTGGTTCAAAGGCCCTAAATGATTCAGACAAAATGTCCCTTCAAAACGCTATTTACGTGTCTATGAAGGAGACATTTTCCCCACAGCTGATCAAGAGGTATGGTAAATTCCTGTTGAAAGGCTCTTTGAAAATTAAGGGCTAACTTGAAATGTTAATACAGCACACTTCTTTAGGAAGAGAACTTGCTGACCTAGGGAATACCCACTCCTACATGGGTTTATATATAATATATTTTTTTAAGATTTTATTTATTTATTTGACAGAGATAGAGACAGCCAGGGAGAGAGGGAACACAAGCAGGGGGAGTGGGAGAGGAAGAAGCAGGCTCATAGCAGAAGAGCCTGATGTGGGGCTCGATCCCATATCGCCGGGATCACGCCCTGAGCCGAAGGCAGATGCCTAACCGNCTTAACCACTGTGCCACCCAGGCGCCCCTGTATTTTAATATGTGTTGGAAAAGGGTATCTTTTCCAATGTTTAAAATTTTTATGAGGTATTTCCCAAAGAACTATGTTATTTAATTTTTCCCTTTTCCTTGCATTAGTACATGCTATCGTATTGCTTCATATCAAGGAACAAAATACGCTATACTTGCTGTTTTATACCAAATGATATATTTAGACTCATTCTAGGATCTCCCAAGAGAGGCATTTGCCAAATTCTGATCTTGGGCACTGATTCTGTCAGTGGAATCTTTACTCCAACTCAGAGACCAATCCTGATCCACTCAATGTTCTCATGGAGAAAGAAGTCTTAGAACGGGCCTTCTAAAATTTCCAGTGATCTACAATCTACCAGACAATAGGCGAGATGGCTGGAAACCTCTCTTCCCTTTGAGAGGATACACAGGTGCAAAGGATCAATTTTCATAGGATGACTTGAGAGCAATAAACTGTCAAATGATTTCATATCAATGTATTTATCAATGTACCACATTGTTGTAACCCCTAGAAACACAGAAACATTTTGGATGATCAAATTTCCTATATTTGGAATGAAGCCATTATCAATTACAAGGATGAGAACAACTATATTAATTTATATTATTATTATTATATTATGATCCAGTGCTAAAAATTGGATGAAGTATCAAGATACCATCTCCCTTTTCAAAAGTACTGAATATATCTGGCCTCTAAATTCTCTTCCATTTCCTACAGTGATAATACATGGAAATTTGTTCCATAGACAACAAAAGCTCTTATACTCTAAAATAAAGTACTTTTGAATTTCTTAGTTATGGGAGGTAGAGAATGAGGCTATATGTAAAAATATCACACTTTATGTAAACTAAACCTGCCAGAATATGGTAACATCAAGTCTTTCTGTCAGGACACAACACAGACACACACACAGACACACACAGACACACACACACACACACACACACAAACGGCCTTTGCTTCTGAGAAAAGAAAATGATATCAAATAATCAGTGATGAACAAAAGCAATGGTTTTTAGCCTATGTTTTGGAGACAAGGGTCTCCGAATACTTTTGTGAATCTGATGAAAGCTAGTGACTCTTTCTCCAGAAAAATAAACACACATAAGGATAGTCAAAAAATGCATCTATGCAATTTCAAGGTTTTATGAATCTTCGAGAGCAACTCGTGAGAAACCTGAAAATGGACCCTCTACAAAACTCCACCCTAAATTAAACACATTGTTATGGTTGCAAAGAGCATCAGCTTGCGTTATTTTATGAAGCTCACTGAGGCCTGTTCGAGAAGTTCTCAAATGGGTTTTCAAACAAAACTCTATGCCCGAGGGAACTTTATCATACTATTGCTATCCGGTTAGATAGGCTAAACTTACACAATAAACACTGTCTGTAGGATATCACCCTTCCCTTCATCCTCTCCCTCATTTTTCTTTATTTCTTCTTTTTTTTTTTTTTAAGATTTTATTTATTTATTTGACAGAGAGAGACAGCCAGTGAGAGAGGGAACACAAGCAGGGGGAGTGGGAGAGGAAGAAGCAGGCTCCCAGCGGAGGAGCCCGATGTGGGGCTCGATCCCATAACGCCGAGATCACGCCCCCAGCTGAAGGCAGACGCTTAACCACTGTGCCACCCAGGTGCCCCTCTTTATTTCTTCTGTTCACACTTTAGTTTCTAAGTTACACTGGGGACACAGGATATTAAAACTACCCGAGAGAAAGTCACAAATACAAAAGTTAGAGTCTGTAGAATACGACCTCATTAGTAAAGAAAAAGCTTTGTAAACTATCAAGAACAGTACATTTTCTATTAATGACTTAAAGAAAACATTTTTCTTTCTGGAATCCACTAGATAGTCAGCTCGATTCACATGGCCTGCCACTATTTTCTTTATGCCCATAACAAAATTAACATAAATTCCTTTGAAGATAACTGCAAATTTCGATCATGCTCAGCTAAACCTACTAGCCATTCACAAAAAAAAAAAAAAAAGTTCAGATTTACAGGTTTAAAAAATACAACCTCGGGGCGCCTGGGTGGCACAGTGGTTAAGCCTCTGCCTTCGGCTCAGGGCGTGATCCCGGCATTATGGGATCAAGCCCCACATCGGGCTCCTCTGCTAGGAGCCTGCTTCTTCCTCTCCCTCTCCCCATGCTTGTGTTCCCTCTCTCGCTGGCTGTCTCTATCTCTGTCGAATAAATAAAATCCTTAAAAAAATAAATAAAAAAAAATAAAAAATACAACCTCTATTATTCAAGAAACTTTTTTCATTTTATCTAGAGCTCTTGGGGACTTTTTTTTGTGTGTGTGTGTGTGAATACATTTCCTGTGCTTTTCGGGAAAAATACGTTAATTCCTTAGTTGATCAGAATAATTTTTCATTTTCTACCACAACCAAGGGCTTTCAGTAGTTCTCAGAGATTTCCATTAGAATTTAATTTTAGAGTAATGTAGAGTTGCTTAAGCTAGACTTCTGCTTATGCAGAAGATAACCTCTTGGACTTTGGTTACATTTTGTTCTGACTGCTGTGTCCTTTAGCTTGGGCTCCCAATAAGGCAGAAAGTGTCAAAATTGGTTAAGCAAAAACTGGGTTGGGTGTTGTGAGGAAGGGAGGTGGCAAGAATAGGAGAATGTCTTAAAATTCCAAAAGCCCCCGCCTTCTTTCTGCTGACTTGAGATCATATTCCATGACCAGTTCAGGCATTTGTGAAAACATTCAGTCTGTTGTAGTGAAATGCCTGGATAACGTGAGAATTTTGATTGACGTAAATGAACACTTTGGTTTTCTGTCAATATCACCATACGTGATCTGATATGCCTATGGGATTAAGGAATAATTTATTTTCTATCGGGAAATAGTTCATATTTACATGAAGATGGAGCACAGAAGGTTGATCTTAGGTAGACCACAATGACGTAAGCCGCAGATTGTGTGATTATTTCGGTAGAAGCCATTTAGAAAGGAGTGTTCAAACTTTCTGTGAGAGATCACTTCCTGATGATCTTAATGAATTCAAGACTGAGTCTGTCAATGGTGGGTGGGCATTTCTGTCAAGCCCCTGAAACTGTGTAGCAATAACACAAACACAGTTAATTCACTGGCCTTACCACCTTCGGGATTATGTGATTCTTGATGATTTGGAAGTTTATGTGGAGAATTCACATGCTTTGAAATTATGCATACGGTAAGACTTTACCAGTATAGTTTATGCTTCACAATTTCAAAGTTGCATAATTAAAACTGGCATAAAATTGTAAAGCACTGAACATGTCCCCTCATCCAACTTCTCACTTGAATCACCTGGTCTTCGGTTCAACGGTTGACTCTACCAACAGAACACTGATCATTATCTCCTGTAATTGGACTACATAAGAAAGCCATAAAAACTCAGCAACTGCCTAAGATTTTGCATTTTTCAAACAGAACCTTGCACAGACTTGGGGGGCATTAGCGATTACTACAGCGATGGGAGGAGAAGCAGTAAGATGTTTGCCTCATTTTAATGGACACCAATTTGCTACCTACTTGAGCAGTAACGGCTGAAGTTTGCATAATACATAACTTTCAACAGATAGTTTCAGAATGAGATTCCTGATGTTCGTAACTATTTAGTGCTTCTCTTCTATGGTCGGAGAAATTGTGGATAGATTTATGAAAAGTATGTAAATATGGTAATCACTTGTGTTCAACTGACAACACTCAAAACTATTCTTGTTCATTAAGTTTAAGGTGCTTCTTATAATTAGGAAGATTATAACACTTGAATATTCAGGTACAACTATAGAATATTATTGCCCAGAAAGGGAATATTTTAATATGCTGTATTTTGTGAAAGGAAACACAATTGGAAATCATTGAGCTACCAAGGAACAGAGCAAGCCCAAGAAAATATCTAGGGAATGATGTAACAAAATACCTAGGGAATGACATAAGACAAAACATCTAGGGAATGACATAAGAAAATACTTTTTTTCTTCTGGAAAGATCTCTTCAGTCTTCTGTGGAAGGAGATGTTTTGGATATTGCCTTAGTTTTAGAGGTAGAATATACTATCTATTTAAGACAACAGAACTGTAACTGGAATGTGGCTGGCCTTACTTGGGAATGGGTAACAAACCCAATTATCTGTTGGCGAATCCTGGTGATGTAACAATTGGTGAATGCCAAACCCACTGCAAACCACTCCTGTGCGTCATCATAATTACTATACCTTTTTGCCACTAGAATTCTGCACCTCAACTGACGCTTAGGAAAGCACTTGGAGATAGGAAGGGCCACACAAACTATTAGGCAGCGAAAATAAAGCCACATAAAACAAGATGCTTCACTTCTGGATTTATTGTTCTCGAGTGGAAAGGAAATTCCTGGAAAGATGGCTGGGGTCTTTCCCAGTGGTTGGGACTTGCCAATGTATAAATTTCCAATTCCCTTTAGGACTAGGCAGGGGGAAAATGATGCGAATTTCTTAAAGGTCCTTTCCTATCATCACCAATTCCTATGGCAATTCCCTTACTGAAATTTAACTTAATGGGTCCCCTCCATATACAGTCCTTCCTGTTTATAGCTAATGTCAATATGGCAGATAAACACACGTGTGTTTTATCTTGCCATTTAAAATCTCAGCAAATTTGGCCGGAGAGAGGTGGTTGTTAAGACACTACAGATACAGAGTTCAAATTAATGGGAGCTTTCTCAGTGATAAATGATTGAAAGCCGATGGTGTAATCTTTCTTTTCCTGGGGACAGAGAATGCAAAATCTGTCAAATTAATATGGCAAAACCCTTTTTGTCCAGCTTGCTTTCAATATTGTTGAGCTAATCTATTTGTGCATTATCAATGCCACCAGTATTTTCACAGGAAAATGCTGTATTAGCTCCCACTGGCTGGCTTTGATGTTGGAGACTGTCTCGCTTTGATTTTCTGTCAGGCCATCAGACGGCAAAAAACAGACTGGGAGGGTGGACAAGTGGATTAAATGAAGTATCCTGTAGGCCAGCCATGGTACACTGTGGCACGTGTACTGGAAATGCCTGTCATGGCCTCCACGTCTACACTTTCCTATCAGAGAACTGACCCATCCACAGAAGGTTGGCCTTATTTGGCTTCTTTCAAAGCTGGTTGGACTAGAGTTGGATTCCAGACCTGCAGTGGGCCACATTTGCCTTCCTGGAATTGGAGTGGAAACCTCTAGGTCTGGAGCGAGTAACTGAAAAGTGGGTTGGTGGGGAGTGAAGCCTCTACGAGCTGTGGCTCTGGTGGGATCATGAAGGGTGATTAAACAAGCAGAGAAGAGCATATGGAGGAAGAAAGGAAGGGGCAGAGGGTACCATGGAGAAGAGATTATGTGGCTTGAGTGAGGGGGAGTGAAAGGGTGTGCGTGTATGTGTGTGTGTGTGTGTGTGTGTGCGCGTGTGTGAGAAAGAGAGAGAAAGAGACAGACAGGGAGAGAGAGACTTATAATTAGTCATTATTTATAAAACACTTAGAACAGAGTCTGGCACTTGAGAACCATATGGTTAAACAAACACAAATATAAAGCTTTTTATATTTATTAAGCTTATAAAAGATTTCTACTTTAAATACATGTAAATATTCATGAGGATGAAAGAAAAATAAATGCGTTTCATATGTTTAAACCAAAAGGATGCTCTGACAAATAATTTGAAACATGTTTTTCCAAAGTTTGCATGTTCTCTCACACAGGCCAATAATATGCTTAGGAAAACAAATTTTTTATCTTGTATCTAAAAGGCTAAAACTTTCTGATCTGAGGTAGGTGACTCTTTCTTGAAAGGGGTTAGGTGACTTTTTGTATTACCCCCCAAATGCCTTCTACCCTGGGCCTCTCCTCAGGGCTTCAACCAGCTTGGAAAGCCTTTTGAGTTCTGTGGGTTGGACAAAGACGAAAACGCCAAATAACAAAACCCGTAAACAGACTCCAAGTATATTATATGCTAATAAAGTAACTTGGCCTTTGACTTAGTCAATGGGAAACAGTCATTCCCTTATGGCCAGCTCTGATTGAAATATCCTGCTATTAATGTTTGCATGTTGCCAGGACATCCAAGTAACATTCTGTGTGAATCGTTTCAATAGAAAGGGAACAGCCAATCCCAGGGGCTGTGGTGCAAGTATTACTTTCATAAAAGGAAAGAGCCAGCGTTTTCTTTGAGGCCATTGTTTGCAGGCTGTTTTAATGTAATTGATCTAAGTCTACAAGAAAACCCTCCCAAACAAAGCTAGAGTCTTCTTAGTTTCTACTCCGCTCAAAACCCACATCAAAAGGCATCCCTTGCCTTCTCAAATGTAAGGTAATCAGAGTGGTTCTAACTCATTTTACTTTGTAATACTTTGCTTATCCTCCCCTATAAATGCGCCAGGATCTAGGTCCACAGCCCATACAAGTTCCTTTGGCTTCTTGGTGGAATTAGCAGGCAGCAGAGCAGCCCAGGGAATTACGGAATGAACAAAACATGGAAAGACACAGCCCCCAGGGCAGGACAGAGGTGGGAGGAGAGGGAGACAATAGGAAAGAAAAATGTTGCAGGTAATGGCAAAATGGTGGCATGTGTATTAATTTGCCCTTCCAAAAAAAAACCCCTTTGTATTAGTGGGGACAGGCTGCAATTACTTCTTCCTGCCCGTGAAAAGGTCTTTTCTCTCCTTAAGGAATATTCTTCTTGACTTACTCTCTGTGAGGAATCATACTCATCCTGCAGTTCTCGGGTCCAAAGACAAGTCTTCCTGAGCCCTTTCCCCTCTTACCCCACTGGGCAGATCTCATTTGTGTTTCCTAGTAGCATTTGCTTTTTTAAAGGCCCATGCCATGGATATATTTTATAAATTGGTCCATCAATCACTTTGTCATAAATATAAACATTCCCATAGCACCTTTCATCCTGAAGTTTTATCTCATTAACGACAGGATTGGGCACCTCTTCTTTCTATTAGGTGGGTTTGTTGTCGTATTCCCTGCACGCCATACACTGCTCTACACGGGGCAGATACTCACTAAAACTTGGGGAACAGAAGGAAGGCCGGAAGGCAGGGCACGGCATTACCATCAAGTATCTCCTGAGTTCTTACAGGTTAAATGACAATGTAATTGTTTCCACAGAAAGTTTTAGATGTTTTCTGACATAAGCAATTTCCCCTCAATCAATTGGCCCGAGTTCCAGGGCACTGAGATCTGATTTAAATTCTCATGAAATCAGGAATTATTCCAAATGCCTGGTTTCTATGCTCATTGGTATGCTCGTTCCTGTGGCCTACTAGAAGTGCTTCCTGATTTCCCTGCGTCCACAATAATCACAAGCTAGTTATCATCATAAACACAGTTTTCTCTGTAGCCATTGTTAGTGAGTTCCTGCTGCTTATAGACAAAAGCCCACACCTTTCACGTGACAGGCAAGGCTCCTCATGTTCTGGCCCAGCCTCCATCTGCAGCCTCATCTCTCCTCAGAACCCTCTGTTCATCCCAATTCTGGTCTTGTCAGACTATTGTCATGATCCGCCATCTAGGATTCCTAGCCATCCTAATTTTCAGAGGGGAATATCTCTCCCCACTCCTGGTTTCATGAGGAAGAACGAGGTCTTCCAGCTTCTCCAGCGGCCCTGCGCCTAGAGCTGTGTGTGCTGGGGGTGGAGGATGAAGGCTCCTTGTGGGCTGCTGCCTGATTTGGGGGAGCCACTAAGCCCACTTGAGCAACATACTTAAAGTCTTGCCTGCTAACTTGCCCAACAACAAAAACTGATATTTTGAGTCTCATCAAGTACTTTTTTTATTTCTCAAATTGTTCAGAATTTGGATGAGGAAGACAGGTGCTATTTATTGTGGTCTCTCAGAGACCCCCAACTCCATCTTCAAAGTCCAGTTCAAATGTTACTAATTCCTGAGGCACTTCCTAGCTCCCTTAGGTAGTATTAATCATTCATCCCTTTGTAGTCCATTGTTGATTTGTTTTTCTTTTACATAACTTTTGGCAGTTATTTTATTCTGTCTTGCTTTAATGAAAGTTTTACTCACTAGATTTTAAATTTCTTGGCACGGAGCCCCCATCCCCCATTCCTCTTAGGCAACATCCATAGAAGTTAGTTTAAAGATTTTATTTTTATTTATTCGACAGAGATAGAGACAGCCAGCGAGAGAGGGAACACAAGCAGGGGGAGTGGGAGAGGAAGAAGCAGGCTCCTAGTGGAGGAGCCTGATGTGGGGCTCGATCCCATAACGCCGGGATCACACCCTGAGTCGAAGGCAGACGCTTAACCGCTGTGCCACCCAGGTGCCCCCATAGAAGTTAGTTTAAATACTTGTGAAATAAAACAAAATTAAAATGCACAATGTCTGGGGTCTAGACCTTGGGACTAGCACAGCTGAAGGGATGGGAATAAATTGGTGGTTATAAAGGGACTGAGTGCCATATCTCAAAACTATTGATGTGTCCTGCTGATAGTAGAGATGATAGCTATAAATGGCTTAAAAGTGGCCTCATGCTGGCCTTTCATAGGCCTTAACTAATGGGACTCAGCAGTAGTCAGAAACCTAGAGAAGAAGACGCCGAGTCACACAGGGTGCGTGCTCACACTTCACTTGTCCGTTTGGATTAGGTCTGGACGAGTCCAGATTCTTAGTGGCTCAAAGAGCCCATTTCAGTTCAGCTGTCTTGTACTTTTACACGAAGGCTCATTGTTTCTCAGAATTGGACCCAGTTGGAGTGACGAGGTGTCTTGGCCATGGAGGGGGAAAGACGTAAATGAAGGTTTACATTCTTCCCTTTGCTGGAACGGTACCCACGCAGGCTACTGCTTCCTCCAGATGCAATGAATAGGGAACTACATGACTGAAACGGCAGCCGAATTCTGTTCCCTCTGAGGTGACTGATCTGATTCAGCAGTTAAGGTGCTGCAGGCTAGGAGTGACCTTCACTCACCACCAAGGTTATTAAAATAACCGACTGCCCTATCATATATGAGACAAAGGAAGTGTTCTGATTATTTGGGAGCTAGTGATGGCATTTAGTCCAATTTCAGACCAGCAGCTGGGAGAAATGATAAATTTTTGATTATCTTGGCATCTTTTCTAAAAGACAATGTGTCAAGTCTAATCAAATCGTTACCATGCCTAAATGCTCAGTGAGAAATATGAATGACGACGTCACGAGGAAACTTCTTTGCCCTGGTCTCAAGGTTCTCTGTGGACGGAGGTCTATTAGGGTAACACATCTAGCCCCTTGTTCTCCCCTTACTCTTCTCCACATATAAAATTGATTGGTGGTGACTATCCATGTTTCCTGGGTAGATAGAATAAATCTACTCAAAGTCTCCCACTAAAGAGAATTTAGCTTCTTTCTTCCTTTTCCTCCACGGACCAGTGCCATTCAGTGCTGTTAGTAAAGGTGTCTTTTGTAGACACAAATTTCTTCGCTGGTTGGCTGTCTGGAGGCTGAAGTGAGTAGGCAAACCTATTTGGCCCTCAGACTAAGTCATTATTTCCAACAACTTTACCACTAATAAAAATGATATTTTGATCTCCATCTGTCTGACTCTGGTGTCCAACTCTCAGTCAGTTTCAATCTTGTCCCATCAAGGGTGAACTATAATTTATTGGGCTTTCTCAAGCTCCAACACCATGAATTATAATACTGTCATTTCTCTTTCTGGCCTTCACTTCGCAGCAGAGCATCTAACAAACTTGAGCCTCTGGTTCAAACCTGTGAACGTGAAATTATTTTTCAAGTGCAAATATGGCCTTCTCTGAAAGATAATTTTTTATTTATGTTTTTATAGCTCCTCAAAAGGAAACAACGCTAAAAAAGCCTAGTTACAAATGGAGCCCAAACAAGGTCACTTATGAATTTCTGGGTTGTGGTGAATGATCTCATGTAGTGAAGTCCGCTCAGCCAAATGGCTGAAGGCAGTTTCTTTTTCTTTTCGGGGAAGGAGCAGTTGCTGAGCACCTACCAAGTATGGGCAACAGCAAGGCAGGGTGCACTGGCTTACTGAGTCTGCTCCAACAACCCTGTGATAGAGATAGTATTATCCCCATTTTAGGGTTAAATAAACTGAGGCATAGAGAGTAAATTGCCTATCTGAACTGGACTTCAAACAGGGGCCTGTTAGGAAATGCAGAGTCTGCACGCTGTACTCTTCGGGGTTGTCTCTCACTGAGGTGACCAGATGATTTAGCGTGCAAATCCAGGACACGTTTGCAAGCGAAAGGATCATCAATCATTAATAGTTTTCGTGAGATGACAGGTATAAGCCGGAACTATCTGGTCCGGGACAAACCAGTACATAGGATCACTCTACGTTTCTCATGTCTTAGCATCTCAAACTCATTTGTGGAAGATTTTAACCATGGATGCCACCCTCAGATATTCAGAAAGGGGCCCGAGTCTGCTCGCTGTTCTTTTGCTGCATCTCTTCGTGGCTTAATAAGGCCAAGACTCACTATTGCCCCTCTCTGATTCCCTGGGATCAGGCTTCCAGCTCCTTCTAAACCACAGCTATTCATTATCAGAGATATTCCTTCCTGTTAGGTACTCGGAGGGATGAAGCTCCAGGGAAGGATTAGATCATTAAGCAAAGGAAAATACCATCTACGATCCGGCAGCACCTGCATAAATCCTGTAGGGGGAAAATATCGATTTAAAGTTTTTCTCATTCTAGCATATCCTTGATGGTGCTGAAAATAAATCCCTTCTACTTTTCTCCCTTATAAATAAATGCCTCATTACATTCTATCACTCAAACACATTGGAGTGCCGGGATGACAAATCAGCAGACAGTGATGGTCCACGGGCATCCAGTGGTACTTTGGGTCCTTAATCACTCACTCATTATCCTACTCTGTCACGTTCGTGTGAAACAGCCACTTGGCTTATTCCTACTCTGCCACCAAGAATCGTTTGACTGAATAGTAAGTGCTAATACCATCGTTCTAGAAAGGGAGCGGCCCTAATGTTATATATAAGAAAGTGGCCCTCGAAGGACTGTTCTTAAAACCGTAATGCTAATGTACAAAGAACTAGTTTGTGCATTGAAAATTATCACCGAGAGGGGTGTGTAGAAACACCCGTTTCAAGCTCTTAGATCTTCTGATCAGCGTCTGCTCTAGCACATGGCTCTTGATCAGAATCGCCTGGGGAGCAGGTAAAGCACACCCTGCTGCTCCCCCCCCCAAAGCCTCTGAGTAGGTCTATAATGGGACTTGAGAATGTGCATTTCTAACAAGTTCCCAGGTGATGCTATCACTGCTGGTCCACAGACTACACTTTGAGAAACACCGCCCCAGTGTTAAACTGTAAGTAGAGGACACTTCCATCTATGAAAAGAAGGGAAATCTAAGATGTGTCCCTTGCAGTAACTTAAGATGAGAGCCCATGGAGTAGAACTGAAACACCCACGTCATGTTTCCAGGAGTCTATTTTAAAGTCCAAACAAGGAGTCAGCAAACTTTTTCTGCCAAAGGCCAGAGAGTAAATATTTTCAGCTTTGCAGGCCAGACAGCCTCTGTTGTAAGTCCTCAACTCTGCCACTGTTGCATGAGGGCAGCCATAGACACACAGTACACACAAAAGAATGAGCACGGATGTGCCCATGTTCCAATAAAGCTTTATTCACAAAGGCAGATGGCATGCTGGATTTGGCCCGCGGGCTGTAGTTTGCCAACCTTTGGGTCTACCTAATGTGATAAAAATGATTCCTAGGAGACAATCTGTTAGTTGGCCAAGCCCAAGTATGTCTATGATCAATGAGAAACTAACCAAGTTGGAAAGCTGACCGTGTAAGCCAAGCAGTGGCATCCAGTTTAGTAGTACACGACTGATAGAACACGGCCCTTACTGGAAGATAAGTGCTTTACTTGCTGTTCAGCCCCTAGAACCAACTGTTTAAAGATGACTGGCTTCCCGCTTCATCCTATTTCAGTATGGGTTTCACTGTACCGCTGAATATTATTTCCTTGTATCAAATGCATTCTCTCTGTGGCACTTTGCCTAGAAATGATCCATTTCAGTGTAGCAGGATCATTTGTTGAGTTACTAATTAATTCATATTTTGTTTTCCATTTGTTTCTCTTTCTCCTTATTTCCAAAAGGGCCCACTGGGCTGTCTTTCCTCAGGGAAAGTTGGCATTGCTGGCCTGAGGGTGAACTCACTGAATGGCTTTTGTTAAGAACCTAAGCTCACTCATGTCTTGAAGAGGAAGAGGAGAAGGCGAGTGTCTCTGATGGGGAGAAGTGGCAGCAGATGAGACAGGAAGAAGGGACTCACAACCTCCCTGATGGTCAGTTCCCAGATCTCTTCTGACTTGACCCAGTTGGCCATTTCTTCCCCTTGGAAATATGTTCTTCACTTGGCTTCCAAACAGCTCCTTCTCCTTACCTTGCTAGCTCCTCCTCCTTCATCTTTGCTGGTCCCTTCTCACCTCCCTGACCTCTGGCAAATGGACTCTCTGAGGAATCAGCTCCTGGTCCTCTGCTGTTCCCTCTCTCTTCTTCTCACACACTCCCTGGATGATCCCACCCACCCACACGGTTTCATACACCCACTACGCACAGAGAACTTCCATATTTACATCTCCAGACCGAATATCTCCACTGAACTTTAGTCTCGCACAACCACGATCCTCTCCACATCACCACATGGGCTGTGAGATGTCTCAGATCGGATATGCCCAAAGGTAAACTCCTGATATTGCCTCATACGTGCCATCTCCATCCCCACAGTCTTCTTCATCCGAATAAATAGCAAGGCATTCTTCTAGCTGGGCAGCAGCCCCCCCAACCTGGAGTCATCCTAGACTCACCTTTTCCCTTTCACAATTTGTATCTAATTCAATGGTAAGTCTTGCCTGCTCCACCTTCAAATTATAGCCTGAATAATACACTTCTCACCTCCTCAAGTGCTACCACCCGTAGTTTAAGCACCGCCAGCTCTTGCCTAGATTGTTGCCATGGTCTCTTGACTGGTGGTTCTGCTTTCACACCCACTCCCTGTGTAGCCTACTCAACTCAGTAGGTAAGGTGATGCTGTTGAAACATACAAGAACACTTATTCCTTTGCTCAAAACTCTGCAAGCTACTATTTCATACAGGGCGAACTCAGAAGTCAAAGTTCTTACCCTCCTCACTGGATCTGGCCCTTGTTCCTTCCCCGGATTCCTTTCCTGCTCCTCTCCTCCCTGTTCTGTCCACATGGCCACCAGGCCATCAGGCCTCCTGATGCTCTCCAATCGTGTTGCCCACATTCCCCCTTCAGTGCCTTTTCATTGCCGTGCTGGAAATGGTCTTCCCCAAGATGCTCCATAACTCGCTCCCTCACTTCCTAAGGTCTTCACTCAAATGTCTCCTTTCCAGTGAGGCCTTCTCCACCTCTCTGTTTAAAATTGTAGCCCCTTCCTTGCACTCCCTTTTTTGGCTTCTCTGCCTTACTTCTCTCCCTAACATTTATCACCATGCAATATACTACATGTTTTACTTATTTATTTCCTGTTTCCTTCCACCCAAATGCAAGCTCCAGGATGGTGCGATGAGCACAGACCCCTGGTCTGAGGGGGGACTGTCAAGAAATGCACCCTGGGACTCTGCTCAGCACTGGAGCTCCAGAGTCTTCTGCCTGGCCTGGGAGGGACCATGCAGGCTGGGGCAGTTATGGCAGCAACGGTTACCTTGGCTAAGGGAAAGTAAGAGGCCCCTTCCTACTTTCCCAGGTACACTATAAGCCTGAGAGAAAGAGCAGGCAGGAGGGGAGAGAGGGAGAAGACAGGAAAGGAGGGGGGAGAAGGGGAGAGGTTGAAGAGAGGACTGAGGGAGGAGAGAGAGAGAGAATGAGGGGGGAAGCAGAGAGAGAGAAATAATAAAGATTGAGATTAAATTCACCAAAACTAGATGGAAAGAGGGCTTGGAATTGGATTTATTTGAATTAAGGAAAATTTTTATTATGTGACATTTCCTACAGACCTACTAAGGTTATGAAGCATTATTCATACTCACTACAATGTTTCTTATTACTTGAATAACTGGAACAAGTAAGTCGACAGAACAAGACAGATCCTGCTCGGCGCATGCCATGAAAACCGAATCTAGGGATGGAAATACAAGGGTGAGGAGAACTTTCTACCTCTCCCCCAACTTCCAATGTGGGCACGCCATGCTTAATTGTCTCTTTCAGAATCTCCCCCATGATTTCCTAATAAATTCTGATGTGCACCCGAGTTGGTCCCCACTTCCTGTGTTCTCCCTCTGGATGGAAAAATGCTGCTAATGAGGAGAGGTTCAGCTCGGATTTGTTTGATGACCAGAAAGCCTGACTCTTCAATTCTCACTCCTCTGGTTGAGCAAAGGTACACCTGTTTTTTTTCATCCTCCCTCACTCCAGCAGGAATTGCCCACGGAACCCCATGCGGATGCCAAGACGCCAAGATGCCAAGACGCCAAGGCTCATTAGCCAACAAGAGCTGTTGATTCCTCTGCCTGAGATTTAGGACCTCAGTGTTTGCCTGCAGGGCCGTGCCATGTGGAACTCCAAGCAGCTTTTGAAATTTGGCGTCCTCACGGAACAGGGCCAGCCTGTTCATTGAGAGGAAGAGCTGCCTATTTGTTTCAGCTCTGGAGGCCAAAAAAGAAAAGAAAAAAAAAATCAGCCATTTGCCTATTTGGCTGGTATTAGGGCATAACATCTCTATTTTCCTTTTTTTTTTTCTTTTTCCTTAGGCATTAAGATCTTTCACTGAGGGTTCAAGGTTAAAAGATTTGTATTCTGTTATAATCTCTGACAATTTTATTACTGACACCTTGGGATCTCTATTTCTGGTCACTTTTCAAGCCTATGTGAAATCAACTTCACTTTCGTAGCCATCAGTTTCAATGGTTTGAAATGATTCAGATAATATTCGAAGGGAGAGGCAGATTATTTTAAATTCTTGGAAGGGGCTGGTGGGGTCCTGTGACAAATTCCCTGGCCTTACAAGCAAATTACAATCTCAGCACCCCCTTCCTTTTTTTTTAGACCCCTAGAGAATGAGATACCTTATCCTCTCTAAATATATCCCGCTGTAAAATCGTTTATTACAGCACGAAAGGACTTGGTCAGCACAAGTTCTGCCATTATTTCATGTTTGCCTGTCTAAAGTTAGCTATGCATTTCTACTGAATGGTTGATCCTAGCTAGACAGAAGAGCAGCCACGGGCAATTATCACTTTAAAGAAGTGGGGGGAAATCAATACTTATTTCTTTTTCTGTGTGAATGGAAATAATGAAGCCACGATGGCGTCGGCTGCTACAAAAAATACACATCCTTCGACTAAGTTCACACGATAACAATGATTTAACAAGAATCACGAGTCAACAGGAACACAGTCAAATTCCCAGGATAAACACTTTCATGTCTAGGACAGTCGGAAGTATTCACGATGGTCTTTGCCGGTACATGTCCTATTCGTTTCTCTTCCCTGAGTCTGTCTCTGTGTTACTGCTTTATTATGTGTCCTTCCTTCGTAGCTTTCAACATCTAAGCGCCTCTATTAAATTTTATGTCAGGCTGGAAACCAGAGCTAAAAATAAGGCCAGAAAAACATGGATTGATGTTTACAATAAACATTTATTGAGCACCTACCTGCATGTACCAAGCACTGTGCTAGGGTCGCCGGATGACAATAAGTAAGACTCAGGCTCTGCTCGCAAGGAGCTCACAATATACAGGTGACGGAGGGGCAGGGTGGGCAGACAGGCAAGCCCTCTGCCAGAAGAGACGGTGCCTCTAACAGAGAGGCTTACACAGGGCACTGTGGCAACAGGAATGATGGGGTGAATAATTGAGCCTACAAGAATCACAGTGTGTGTGTGTGTCTGTTATGATAAGTTTCACAGAAGAGAAGATTTTCAAGCTGAGGCTTGGAATGTAGGTTCCTGTCAATAACTAGAGTTGGAAGAGGTTGGAATTTCAACAAATGTCAAAAGAGGAGGAAAACACATCTGACGAGAGGTATGTCATTGTGTCATTTGCGGGAAACTCCAAGTAGCTTGCTATGGTGGAGCAGAAGACCCACATGCACGATGGAAGGAGAAACTAGAAAAACAACAGATGAAAAGATATGGAAAGACTTTCCTTTAGCAGTGAAACCAGGAAGAGGTTGGATCACAATAACAAGGTCTATGTTATCATGAGAGTAACCTATTAGATCTGACCAACAACAGCAGATTTTGCTGACATTGAGACCAAAATGCCAAATATTTGCAACCCAAATCTTTTCTAATCTGAAAAGAGATCTCAGCATGCTTCCCTGAATGTGAAGAACCTAAGAGATCTTATCAGAATGGTGGATAGTTCCCCAGTTGGACTCATTTGTTTACAGGAACTGCCCCAGTCCCTGAACAAGTCATTCTAATGCATAAAGGAGCGCTTTCCGAAGAGAGAAAGGGCTCCTAGCTTGAATTGGAAAATGAGTCAGATAAACAAGATAGGCAGCTACCTAGAAACAGGTTCCACTAACGTTAGTTCTCCTCCCCCACATTATTCTTTTGACTCCGTTATTGTCTTGATTGACAAAGTGACTTTAGTACCAAGCATGACAAACATTTCAGTGATAGCCAACTTGTATCAGGCCATTTCAAAAGATGAAGAGAGGGCAGATGTTTACACTGCATTGTCTCCGTCACACAACCTATTCTTTTAGAGGAAAAATTCTTTAAAAGGTAGAGAAAACTTCAAACATCACCTTCACTGAGAGCATCTGAAAAATGGCAGGTCATCGGAGCCCAAGGTTAACTGATCATGAATTCGACATTTGTATTCTGCATAGTCTTTTACTTGATTGGTTGAGTCTACAGGTAGCAGAAAGTCTGAATGATTAGGCTGAACAGGTTAGAGCATCTGAAGAAGGCAACGAAACGTCCCTGACATACATGACACCTGCCCAGAAGAAGTTTAACATCCTTTCCAAGTCATGTGGTTTGAACCCAGGGTTGTCAGTGTATGGGAATGTAAATTCATTACTTCTTACTTCCAGGTCTCCCTGGATGAAGTTCTGCTATGACCCTTAACCCACAGAACTGTTATTGATCTCATGAAACAGTTACGGGCTCAATGATGGAAATTTTCATGTCATGGTTACCCCAATGCATTTGAAGATGGTGCAATGATCAAAAAAGATGCCAGTGATGACAATTGAACGTCCCTTTGCCTTCCCAGCCTCCTTCATATATTCTCAGGCATAGGATGACAAAGGGAAGTCCACGAGTCACATGAAGAAAGACTGTAGCCACGGATACACGACCAGGAGCTTCTCTGTTCCTCTTCACTCCACCCTGCAAATGCCATCAGCCTGCCCTACTTCCTCCTCATTGCCGCTCCTGTGAATTCCTCCCCCATCTTGCCACTAACCACTGTCCTCTGCCCAAAGTTCTGCTGCTGATGCATTCCAACTGAACCAATGTTCAACCCTTGTGTGACATGGAGTTTGTGTTCAAATAGTTGTTGAATGAAATAATGACCCCCAAATCCTCTAAGGTAACAAGATTACAGGGGAGTGTCGTTTTGAATGAAACAATGCTTCCTTATGTGGGGTGAAAAGAGCAAGGGTTCTGGAATCACGCCAGCCTGATTTGTGCCACACTGTGCCACTAACTAGATTTAGAACAAGGGCTTAATTACTCTGAAATGCTGTTTCATCAACTACAAAAAAAAAGGAAGATAATAATCCCTACCTTGCAGGGTTGCTGTGAGTATTAAAAGAGATAGTACATATGAATGCCTAGCATAGTGCCTGGAACATACCAGGGCCTCAAGAAATGCTTATCTCCCTCCTCCCTGTCTTATGTAGGATTTTAGGATGATAAATAATAGGGAGTAACTAATCTCCAATGTGGCTGGAAGTCTTAGAAAGAGATAAAACAGCAGTCATAGGAAGAGATAGTGTTAGGAATTTTTAAAGGAAACAAATGGTTTTATGGTTAATTTTCTTGGTTGGGGTTTAAGAGGAGATTCACGTTGTCCATTAATTATACTTACCTATTGGGTCTAATTGGCAACTACCCCAAAATGAATAAAACAAGCGGGAGTCAAGAGAGAAAAACGGCAGGCATCCTGTCAAAAAATAAAATCTTTGAAATTTCCACAACCCAATGGTGGAATATACATTTTATCAAAGCAGACGGACTCACCCAATTTATAAATGTATACATGTGATGGAAATCTAAGCTGCCCATTCAAACTTTTGAAAAACATCAAACACCCTCCGTACCAGCTCTACCGTGCCTCATCACTCCTCCACTTGTTTGGGTCCTTCAAATCAGTGTCCCCTTTGCCAGAAGAAGCATCCCTCATTCTGTTGTGGCCTAGGTGACTGCTCTGGTGGTCAAAGGGTCAATCAGTGTTGAGTACTTGCAAAGATGCTTAGCCCTTGGTAAGTCCTCAAGAAATGCTGTTGCTACAGTGATTCTAATAATAATGATGAATTTGGTTTCTGTGTCTTCCAAGACTGAGCAAGAACCAGGTTGTCCTCTCTCTCCTTTGCAAAACACTTTTCTGGTTTTTTTTTGGAGATATGTGTCCTGTTTTCAGGTGATTGGCTCACTTTTGATCAAAAAGGAATATTCCCCCTCCATTGGCTAATGTACTTAATTTCTTTTCCTTTTAAAGAGGAATTGGAACCAATGCTGACGTGTCGCTCAACATGCATATTATTTACTGAAAAGATTCCCCCATTTCCAACCCTTTTCTTTCTCTCATTGCCAAGAAAATGACGAATTAGATAGATACAGCCATATTACATTATCTATCCATAGCATAAACCTACTGCTTCCTCCCTTCTATGTACATATGCGAGTATGTATCTACCTACCGGAAAAGTCACCAAAGCCATTTCATTATAATAGGTGTCCTTACTAATTTGGCTACACTATCCCAAACTGGGAGGTAAATTTAATTGTAATATCATGCCTCTGGAGTTGTTAATTGACTAAAGAAGTTAGCTTGGGTTGAGATGATTCAGTATCTCATTTCAAATCTAGGCCTCAGGGGAGAATCCCACGAACAGCGAACAGCGGTTTCTGCCCCTCTTTGTTCCTTCCCTAGAAACAACATTAACGGAAGCCCGAGGATCCTCAAGTTATGTCTTCTGGCCCTAGCTTCCAAGGATCAAGCCAGACTTCTAGAGCAGCCTCAACCGGGGGTGGTGGTTGGGCAGAGGGTAGCTGGTCAGTGAGACACGCCGTAGGGTTTTACCCGCTTTTACGGACTATTGCTTGGCGATTCCTCAGTGCCCACAACCTGGCAGGGCTGCCTTGTCCTAAGAATGTACTCACTGGGGAAAACACAAAGCAATATCCCTCAAAGCACAAAATGTAAGGGTTGGATCCTCTGGATTCTTAATAGTTTGTAAAATAATAAGCCAAGAGTAACTACTGTGTATTTTCCAGAAAGTTACCAATTAGCATGTTCCTGAGAACATAAATTCAGCTTGGGAGCACACGCCTCCCCAGGCCGCCCTACCATTGTGTACAGCAATTAGACTGCTGGCTAAATACTATGAGCAAAGCCCCAAATAGATGACAGCAAAAGCCCTCCTGGAAATTTAGCACAAGCATTTGTTTATGGAACCAAAGCACAAAACTGGCTTAGCTCTGTTTTCCCTGAAGAATGAACGGCACCCTGGTATTTTCAGTTTGTTTCTTTTTTCCTTCCAGTTACCAAACCCTAACAAACGAAAGTTAAAATGACCTTTTAGTGAAGATTAGCCAGATTTGTTGAAGATTGTTGCATGGTTGAAAATGGAAATGTCTAGACATCTAGTGTCAGTTGACTGTGACCCCAATTGTCTCATTATTTCCTTGATTACCCTTCCGGGCACGGTGGAAAAAGTGGTTTCAAGAGGGGAAATGGGGAAATAAGGGGACCAAGGATTTTGCATCCAATGAGGTTGATGCCCTAAGTACCCTGCTTTCACTCCTTGCTGAGGTGCATGGAGAACCTTTCCTAATTTGAGTTCCCTGTTGTTGTGTTAAATAGAGTAAGAAAAGTCCCTCCCGAACTATGACTATGTGAGCAGCAGACTAGAACCGTGGTGTTGTGAGCTAAGCTCTGTACCAGCTAATGCACTGTATGAAAAGAGGTAGGACGCATGACCGTTTCCAAGGGGGCTTTCCTATCTGGAAAATGAAGGCAATGAACTAGGTGAAATATATGTGTACTTATATATATGATGATAAGGTACATATATAGTTACACAGAATCCATGACCATGAGTAGCTTTGCATCTGCCCCATCCGTATATCTTTATATATGTAATAATGTCCCAGTTTTCCTGTATCATTCTCTAGTTTATCTTTACATCCCTCTGTTGAGGTGTATCTAGAAAAAGAAAACAATGAAACATATATATCTTTCCCTTATGATTTTGTTATTTGTATTTCCTAAAAACTAAACCCCAGTTCACACATAGACCTTGTTTGTATTTGCAGCTTTGCTCACATTCCACCCCTCAAAATCTTCCTTCAAATACATCTGCCACGTAGCCCCTTGAACATTCCACCAAGAAATACTCTTTGTCTGAATGCCTCTTGTAGTTCATATCACTAAAGGGCACTTAACACTTGCTGCTTCTTAGAATGCAGCTCTTTGTCTCCTGAGCAGAAACAGCGGGGGGGGGGGGGCTCTGACACAGGGTCTCCGGTCTGCCTCTTATTACCAGTCTGACACTGGGGCCATCCCTTGACCTCAGTGTTCTTTTTGGTCTGTGGGGATAATACATGGTACCTACTTCCTAGGGTTGTCATAAGGAGTAAGTCATGATTTCTTGCAAAGTGTTTAGAATAGCACTTGACTAAACACTAATTATTGTTCACATATTTGTAAAATCCTAAGCACTTCAATCGCACAACTATGCCTTATTTATCTTGCAAGACCTGTGGTGCTTTGTATGTTCCAGGCACTCAAGCCAGTACTGCCAGAGCCACAGAAATACTGTTGAGGGGAAATGCAACAGAGCAATCACTACTTATTGTAAATGACAGATATTTGGAGTTCTCATTTTGCTACATTTTGAAAAGCTGAAGAACTTTTAAGCCTGTGTTTCGGCTCCATAGGAAGCATCTTGAAGGGATAGTGGAATAACAAACAGAGTGGGAGCCACTTTTCCATAGTGAGCACCAAGGACGATCTCCAACACAAAACAGCTGTTGAATGAGCCATTGTGTGACCCAGCTCCATCTCAGGGACGAGGACCCTGGGAGAGGGGAGCTGGACTTTGGGGTGGCCAGGAGTGTAATGAAGGGAAAATGAACAATTTCGCTGCACTGTACTCACAGTAGAGATATAAAAGTAGGACATTTTCAGGAGCCCCATTATACTAGGATGTCTGGCTATGGCTAAGGTTTGGGAATAAATTTAAGTTGTTTTGTCACTTACTGAGTCCCAATAGGGAAGATAATTTTGCTTCTGATTTCAGCTACTGTCAAATGTAGGCATCAAATCTGTTACCTTGGTCTCATAATTTTTAAGAAAAAAAAATTATTTATTTATTTGAGAGAGAGAAAGAGAGAGAGAGAGAGAACAGGAGCAGGGGGAGGGGCAGAAGGAGAGAGAGAGACGCAGACTCCCTGTTGAGCAGGTAGCCCAATGCAGGGCTGGATCCCAGGACCCTGAGATCATGACCTGAGCTGAAGGCAGATGCTTAACTGACTGAGCCACCCAGGTAACCCTGGTCTTATAGCTTTTACACACATCCTTTATATGTGATTGGACAATATTATTTTCTATGATGGGTCCTTAACTAGCCTTTTCTCTTAGGTTTCCTGATCTGACTCTTTCCTTTTGTCTTAGACAAAGCAGAGGATTGCCAGCAGGTTGAGCGAGCAAGAGAAACCATGGCGGGGTTGGCTCCTTACCCAAAGGTCAAGAATGATATACATACACTTGAGGGAGGAAGGTTCTGAACTTATATATTACACGGATAGGCTGACAACTTCCAAAGGTTGTCTTCCTCCCTCCTTCTCTCCCTCCCTTCCTCTTTCTCTTCCTTCTCTTCCTTCACTCCTTCCCTCCCTCCCTCTCTTTCTTCCCTTCCCTTCCTTTCCCTTCCTTCCACTACAAAAGCTGTATTTGCTCATTGTAAAAAATAACGCTGAGAAGTACCTAAAGGGTATACATGCAACACATCAGTTCTCATCCCTCCTTTCCCACCTCAGGTTTCATTCCCTAGAAGCTACGACTGATAATTATTCACCTGTGTCCTTTCAGACATTTTATAAGTATATATTTTTTCAAATTTTTAGAAACATAAGGGTAATCATAAACACACAGTTGTACTGTTTTACAACAGGCTTTTTAACTTAAGAAAAAAATACCCTTGGATATCTTTCCATGTGAGTGCATTATTCATAATTTCAGAGTATTTCATTATACGTTTACATAAAATTTAGTCAGTCACTTATTCATGAATCGTTGGGTCAAAAATATGACTAGAATAAATTCTTAGAAGTAAAAATATATGGCCAAAGGACATGCACATTTAAAACTTCATAGGGGTAGCCAAATTATCTTCCAAATAAGACAAGTTTGTGCCCATATTTGCACACACAATGTATGTTTCTTTTTTTTTTTTTAAAGATTTTATTTATTTATTTGACAGAGAGAGAGAGACAGCCAGAGAGAGAGGGAACACAAGCCAGGGGGAGTGGGAGAGAAGCAGGCTCCCAGCGGGAGCCTGATGTGGGGCTCGATCCCAGAACACCGGGATCACGCCCTGAGCCGAAGGCAGACGCTTAACGACTGCGTCACCCAGGTGCCCCACAATACATATTTCTATATATGCTTCTTGACAGCAGATATTTGTAAACTTTGTTTTTTGCCAACTGATGGGTTGAAAACATTTCATTGTCTTAATTTTCGTTTCTTCAATTTCGAGTAAGGAAACTTACACTTTCTTCCCTGTGATCTTCCTGTTGACATATTTTGCCCATTTTCTTATAGCATTTTTCTTTTGGATTTGTGGATGTCCTTTGTTTATTATGGAAATTTAGCCCTCTGTCATGGTTGCAACTATTTGTTTTGCTTTGCCATTTGTTTTTTGAACTAGTATTTTGTAATGGGGCTTCTAAGCACTGAATTTGTTTTCTTAGAGCCACTTAGCTTGTGTGAATGGGTGAGTCACGACAGCTCTGAGTTTGGTATTATTAAAGAAGAAGGGAAAAAATACTAGGCTAGGCAGAAACAAGGGAAAGTAACAGTTCCACATATGAAGAATCCAGAGAGGAAAGGTGAGGTTTGTTTTCAAAGCATCTGCCTGTGGTTTCATTAAACCTGTAAAGCATTAGATCCTCCTACCTCTATTCATTTAGCGGGACAGAAGGGAAATTCCAGCTGTCTACCTTTGGGGTTTTATTGAAAAACACAAGCTAAAATCAAAAGAAAAACTAATTAGGGTTGGATGAACAAGGACATGTGTATCTCGGTCTCTAAACCAAGGTAACTCAATCCACCATTTATTACAAGAAGTTTCATGAATTAATCTTTTTATAGCTGTTACTGTCAGCAAATACTCTCAGTTCTATATTTACTGACATTCAAAATGTTTTAAGAGCCCTTCAGCTGTATTTTTCCAAATTATTAGTTATCACTTAGGGGTTTTTAAAGCATAGGAATGTCATATTGGATAATCAGCATAAGAAGGATTTCAATCCCTGAGAAATTCATCTGCTCATCAGGTCTCCTCAGATGTTTCCTCAACAGTTGGGGGGGGGTATTCTTATTCCCTAAAACAGTTTCTTTGCCCTTTTCTCTCAACAGGGTTTAAGTCCTGTCGGAACCTATAGCTTCTAGAGGCTGACCAATCTCCATCCTCCTGCCTGTCACCAAGATTAGTCATGTGTCTGTCACATGAGAATTATTTTCCAGGATTTATCTTTGAAACATTTGTACCAAGAGTATGGCGTCATGGAAACACGGAATCTTTCCTATTTATTTTTAATATTTTGGGATTTAAAATGTTACCAAATGATGTGCAACAAAATATGACTCCATTAAGGATCCATTACGGAAGGCACATGCATTATGCATAGCACAGCATATTCAATTTCTTTGAGGCTTAGGGGATCTATTTGAGTTAGTTAAGAAGTTAACAAAATCAGAATGGTCTAAGATAATTTATATAATTTTAGACATCTTGTCTCAATCCAATTTCAAGCAGAAATTGCAATTTCCAGAGCCAGCGCAGGACTCTGCCGCTACGCATCACTGCAAGACTCACAGGTGGAGAGTGAAAGAGCGCGGTACGAAGCATGCGCTACGAACTATTTATGGACAAGGCTCCCCAGTGAACATACTGGAACCATAACAGGCATACCTCATTTATGAGTGGCAGATAAGTTTTCTCTCCTGTGACAACTGCAGCCATTCCTTAACAACAATCTGGAATGTTAAGCTGAAAAGATATGGCAAAAACTGCTGGCTCTACCCAGATATCTGTTTTTTTCCTTCCTTCACAGTGATGGAATTTTGGCTCCTGATATATTTGTGCAGGATAAAGACTACATTTTCAAATCTCCTTTTAGCTAGGTGTGAATGTATGACCAAATATTGCCACATGGGATGGAAGCCCAAGTGGTGTGCAAGACTTCCTCATGGTGACTTTAAAGGGAAAGGGCATGACTGTCCCTTGCTCCTTTTTCCTGATGCTTTCTGGCTAGAAAGTAGATGAGATGGTGAGCTCCCATGGACCATGAAGCAGGGATGGGAGGAGCAAAAGGAAGAAGGAAACTGAGTCCTCAACACTGTGAGGCCACCACATTAAATCTGGACTCCTGTTTAGAATAACATGTACATAAGGAATAAACTCCCGTCTCATTTAGGCATCCAGCCCTTTGAGTCATTGTTAGAGTAGCAGTACCTGTGTCCTAATGAATGCAGAATGGTTCTGAGCTCAGTCAAGGCTCAGCGGGAAAAGTCACGCTAGGTTTGCAATGCCAGCTATGGGCAATTGACCCGATGGTCTCCTGCCAACTCTAACCTCTTACTGTATGGATAGCTAACATATTCCAAAATGGAAAACTCAAAAAAAAAAAAAACCCAAAAAAAACAAAAACCCTTTCATGTCACTCATACATTACAGCTTTCCTTGGCCATATGCCCGTCTCCCTCTCTGTGCTATTGTTAACCTCTTCAGGCTTAGCCTCTGGGTATTTGGTATAAATACAAAGACATGAAACTGACTTAACAATCATAATAAGAATAAAATAAGTAATATGTATAGTACTTAGGATATACCATTTATTTATATATAAATGACTATAATCCTTTAAAATAGCCTCCTGGAGAACTACATGCTTATTTCAATGATGCTGCCATTACTATATTTTTGGAGTTTTTTTGAAGTTGTAAATCCGTACGTTTCTTATAATAATAGGACTGGATCAAATCACTTAAATTTCTTTCATGCCAAACCAGCAACTCTTTATTGAGCACTTATTATGCATAACATTTTTAGTTTGGGTGTCATGGAGGTTGGTAATCAATTAAGGATGTCAATGGTACTCTTCTGACAATCTATGTTAAATTTTCTGGGTAAGATGGCTTCACAATTTAACAATAAAAAATAATACATATAAGGGGTCTACAAGAGTCCGGGGAGATGAGAAATATACACCAGAAATGGGATGTGAATTTTTAAAAAGCTTTGCTTCATGGAGTTTTATATCATGAATTTATTCATTCACTCGAGATTTATATTACTGCCCTGCTCCCTTACTTTCCAAAAAATTCTCAGTAATTTATAGATTAAAAATTAGAGTTCTCTTTGTATTCAGTTTTGAACTCTTTATTCTACTAGAACCTTGATGTATTAAAATATTCCCTGTGCAATGCATTCTATTCAGTAGGCTTTCCAGGGGCCTCTGGGTAAAGCACCCCCATCTCTGCTTCTGCCCCCACATCAGCTAATAACTGTGGACAGTAGGATTTCTCTGAGTATCAAGGACTTCGACAGGAGAGCTCCCAGCGTCAAGCACATTTCTGGACTCACTGAGCCTGAAGCATATAAAGCCGTGGTACTCAGAGCAGGTGCGGCTGAATTGGAAATACCGATCTGATTTACTTCGCGAGTCAGTTCTGCCTGTTAAGCAAGGTGGTATGTCTCTGCAAATAAGAAACAGCTTCCTACCAGTCATTACGGCAGAAAGGTCAACTCAAGTCCATTTGCAGTTTTCAGATATGCCAAGAGCTCGGACTTAGACAATGACTTTGGTCCTCACCCAGGAGAGAATAGACTCGGACCAAATGAAGTCAGATGGAAGGAAGAACTTCCCAACCGCAAGTGACGTTAGGATCGGAGGGGCATGCCGGGGCTGACATCCGGCCGATGCTGTTGGTTTAGGAAACCAACGTCTTCACTGGTTGTTCAAGATTTTAAATCTCACCGCTGGCTTGCTGTTGCTGCCTCTTCTACACGTCTTTAGACTAAAATAGAGTATCATGGGTGTGGCCTTGACAAATCCGGTGTGGGTTATTGGAAAGGTTTGAAAAACAAAAACAAAAACAACCAACCAGGGGCGCCTGGGTGGCACAGCGGTTAAGCGTCTGCCTTCGGCTCAGGGCGTGATCCCAGCGTTATGGGATCGGAGCCCCACATCAGGCTCCTCCGCTGGGAGCCTGCTTCTTCCTCTCCCACTCCCCCTGCTTGTGTTCCCTCTCTCGCTGGCTGTCTCTATCTCTGTCAAATAAATAAANAAATTTTTAAAAAAAAAAAAAAAAAAAAAAAAACAACCAACCAAACAAAAAGAAAACTCAAGGAAACTTACTTGGAGTAGTGTTTCCTGAGGGATGTGACTGGCCTTTGGACCAGGCAGGTCTTCACGTGAAACTGTTGGGCCCAAGGCAGACTATTGACATTCCTGCCTCCTTGCCCCTGTCATTCAGGAGCACGAGAAATTGTGTCAACCCCGAGGCCCCCTGATATTTTTAAATGCCTCCTAGGGGAGTCAGGGTCACCTTAGTTGTAAACCACTACAGCCATGTTTAAGAATTATCATCCAAAATGGTGGTAAAGGAAGTAGGATACCAATGATGAGGCTGTGAGCACTTATTTCTCATTATGGAAATTTCGTGGGAAAAAAATGCTTTAAATTGATGTGTGTCATGTCATAGAGATGAGCTTTTTAAAATAAAATCTCTTAGAGCCGATTGGACTCCACCAGTATTGACTCAATCTGTGCGTTAGAATGTTCCTGTGGCTCATGTACCCTATAACTCGGTGGAAAGGGGATATATTTGCTTCCATAATAAGGCATAATTTATTAGGGATGACATCCTGTACTGTCGGAAGACATTATTCTCATTATTATTTTTGTTAGTTTGGGTGAGTAAGCATACAATTATACATAAATAGGTGTGTTGGCTTAGGGACTGCATAATAAAACATAGTTTTTTCTAGAGAATTCTAAATAGCAATACCTTCAAATGCCAAATGTGATTATGCTTTATGAATTCTACCATCGTTTCTGCCACTTGTTTACTCAGAAATACCAAGCCCATTTTAAGCTGCTGCTTTAGAGAAAGTACTCTTGGTGTCTTCATGAGGCTACACTCAAATGTCAGTCATTACTCTGGGGCAGAGAAAATGCGGAGAATCAAATTCTCTGTCAAGCAAACCCCGGCAGTAGCAAAAGTATTGGTTATGGAAATCTAAACCTACCCAGACACCCCCATTAATTATTATCGCAAAATAAACTATCTGTGATGACTGTCATGGGGACATAATCCCTTAGATTGGATTTAGTCTGACATAGATTTCACTTTATATTACGGAGATGACAAAGTCAGAAATTTCTAGCCTCATAATGAAATTTCCTACAACCTAAACTGATGTTTGCAATGTAATCAGATACGCAGTCTGAATAAAACTTTGCATTTGGGCAAACCTAAAATAAAATCCAAACAACAAAGGAGTAACATTTTAACCAAATAGAGCCCAAAGGTAACTTGATTTCTCTCCTCTTCCTTCAATCCCCTTTTTGAATAAAATGGTAACTTACAAGAAGAAAATTTAAAGTGTAAGATATATTCTGGGCTGATTCACATTTAGCCCAAGTTCTAACACCTCCACCAAAGACAATAGTCGACAATCCTAGCTGGGTCACCAGCATTGCTCCAAGACACTAGAATAGCTTGAATCTCTCAAGAAAGATTCATATTCTCCATTATGCTCTGTTTCTCCAGGCAGGAGGAACAACTACAGCATAGAATGTATTTTCAACAACACAGAAAAAGATAAGAGTTTGCTGGTTATTGCTGCAATGGTTAAGATTTTAAATCAATTACTCTTCAACAAATCATGTTAACAGAGGCTTGACGATATGTTCCAGAACATAAGTTTGAGCCCTCATTTGTTCTCTTTGGACCTTTTTAGTAACTACAGACATACATGGTTTCTCCTTAACAAGCAGAGCCAGATCTGATTTGTGGTTAAAAAAAAAATCTTTCTCTGTCTCTATATCTATATCTATCTATATATATAGTAATGAATACCCTTGACCCTGATAGGTTTCAAATGAGAGGGTCTGGTCTCAGGTTGGAACGCATAGCAGCCAGGCTGTATCCACACAGGACATGGTTTCCAGCGGGGGGACCACTGTACCACCAAGAAGGCAGGAAGGGAACCAGTGTTTCTGGACAGCCACATGCCAGGATCCTTTCATATGTTGACTTGTATGTTAACTCAGTTAACCAAGGTTCATAGATCCAGAAACAGAGTCTAAGAGACTGGAATATTTATGGATGAAATGATATGCCGTCTGGATTTCCTTCAAAATTATCCAGAGGAGGATGTAGGTGGGTATACAGAGAGAGAGTCTAAGCTTGGCCACGGGCTGGTAAATGTAGAGGCTGGGTGACAGTCATTGTGGGTTATTATAAGATTCTCCAATTTTTTTGCATGTGAAATTTTTTAACAATAAAAATGTATGCACAAGAGATGCTTGGGATCTTAAAGTCCCAAGAGGCTGCTTATACGCTATTTTCTAGAGCAGCCCCTTGGTAGCCTTTCAGCTAGCACATATTTCCTGAGCAGCTGCTATGTTCCCAGCAATGTGCTAAGTTGCCTCAATTTACGTGACTATGTGAACAGCAATAAAACGAGGAATTTTTGATTATGTACCTTTTTTAATTTAAATAGTTCAAACGTAGTATGTGATGTTTGGCAATATTAATGAAAGGTGTGGGTCACCCTTGATAATTCCCTTAATCACTTCCCTGCACCTCAGTCTGATCTTTGAGATGAAAGATTTTATGTTCTTGTGAACGTCAGCCAGAGCATCGCTTTCATCCACAGACACTGATGACGCTCCTGGGACACGGTATACAGGACTACAGAGTGCATACAGCCTCGCTCCCTTGCCTCTCTCTCTCGTCCTTGCCGGGCAAGATCCTAACAGGTGCTTGACCCAATTTTATGTCTGTTCTACTACGCGAGCTGAACACGGCTACAAAGAGAACATACAACCCTCGTGATCCGTGCCTCTCCAAACTCACAACCACAAATACCAAGTGGGACCAGGGTGCTGGGGGGTAATGCTACATTTCCCTGGTCTGGTCATTCTCCCTGTCCCTACATTCAATATAGTTCCTTCCGCTCCCTAATCTCTCCACCGCCTCCCCTTCCACACTCTTTGCTGACGACCTCCCGTATTCTTTACTTCATAAAGACACTATCTACAGAGAAGTACCTGATCACCCCAGCAGAAAATGTTCCGTCCTACCCACGTCTGGCCCATATGCTCTGCCTTCCCTCCTGCTATGCAGGATGAAGCTGTCCCTGTCCTGAGGCTGAGCTCTTTATTTGTGCACTGAATCTCATCACCTCCCTCTCTCTTAGGGACTTTGTCCCAATTCCCCAGAGATTCACCCCCTTTTTTTTCTGCCAAAGCTTACTCCTTTGGGGCTCTCCCTAGCCCCTCTGTTTTAAGAATACACCAGTGCGGCTAAGAATGGCCTTGCAGATTTCTTGATGTGTCTACTCCTTACCCTGCATGCCCAATTCATTAGCAAGTCCTGTTGAGTTCCACCTTCACAATGTATCTTAGGACCAATACTATATGATTTATCTGAGGCACCTAAAATAGGCGAATTCATAAAGATATAAAGTAGAATAGTGGTTACCCGGGGCTGAAGGGAGGGAGGAAAGGGGAGTTAGTGTTTCACGGGTACAGAATTTCAGTGTGGAATGATGAAAATGTTCTGGGGATGGACAGTGGTGACGGTCACACAACAATGTATATGTACTTAATGCCACTGAACTGAATACTTAAAAATGGTTCAAACAGTAAATTTTATGTGATGTATATTTTACATTTTTTAAAAAAAAACCCAGTTAAGAAAATATCTATACCTGTATTTGAATCTGACCATGTTTTACTTCCTCTATCACCGCCATTCTATTTCAAACCACGCTCATTCCCACCTGCATTATTCGGAAGCTTGCCCCCACCTCAGTCTGGTCTCTGCACACAGTGGCAGAGTGATGTTCTAAACCAGAAAGGAGATCGTAATTTGCCAGATCACAATTCTGTGAGAATAAAACCCAGCTCTCTACAAATGTCTTCTCTTTCTTGAACACCCGGGGCTTTTGTCCCTACTTTTGCTCCCTTCCAGAATGTTCTCCCCACAGTGAGCTCCCTGACTTTATTCAGGTCTCTGCTTCCATGTCACCTCCTCACAGAAGCCCTTCCTGACTACCTACTCTACAGCAGCCTCTCAATGCCCAGGTGTGCGTGCGTGCAAACCCATGCACACAGGTCCAGTCCTATACCTTCCTCTGCTCTTTTTCTTATCAGTTCTTTTTACTACCAGACATCATATATTTATTTGTTTCCTTATTTACTGATTACCTCTCTTGAGTTAAGCTCAATGAATTGTCGACAGCTGCTTTCCCAGACCTCATCCATAACTGGTCTATAACAGGAGTTCAAGAAATATCTGTATCCTAAAAGTCATGCTTGGACTGTTGGAGGCTGTGCACGTTAAATTTGAAGTGTAGTAAATTGCAGATGGAAGAGTGTTCCAGAGCAGGTCACTGCTCACGCCCAAAAGGGTTCTCCTTTAAAAACAAAGTTCTTCAGGAACCCGTGACCATAATTGAGAAGGGACTGGTGGCAGCAGGAATGAGTGGGAGGCGGGGGAGAGACGAGATAATGGAAGCCGGGGTCCAGAGAAAATCGAAGGCACTGGTGTTTGTGATACATTATCATTAATATTTGGCATTTTGATGAGAAAGGGATTAAAGGTCTCCTGAACAGGATTCACTTAGTATTTAAGGAAAATATCTTTCAGCAGATAATGTCATTTAAGCAAGAAACAGACTTGTTGAAAGGCTACTGTGGTAGGCAGGTCACCCCTAAGTGATGAGGAGGAATGGCACCTTAATGAGAAAAATGCTGAGTGCATTCTGCACCCCCGGTGTCCTCCGAGGTGGAATGCGTCATGAGCAGTGTTACTGTGGTATGGTGGCTCATTGTCAACAGACCAAGCTGGGGCCCAAAATTGAATTCCACCATTGTGTTTAAGATTTCTTTAACTTTTGGGGGCGCCTGGGTGGCACAGCGGTCAAGCGTCTGCCTTCGGCTCAGGGCGTGATCCCGGCGTTATGGGATCGAGCCCCACATGGGGCTCCTCTGCTATGAGCCTGCTTCTTCCTCTCCCACTCCCTGCTTGTGTTCCCTCTCTCGCTGCCTGTCTCTATCTCTGTCAAATAAATAAATAAAATCTTAAAAAAAAAAAAGATTTCTTTAACTTTTGAAGAAGGGACTAAAAAAAGTAAATGAGGTTTTTAGAATCAGCTTACAGAATAAAGTTTTATTTTTAATAGGAAGAACCACATTACTGCTAATTATGATATAATGAAAAGAAATAGTGTCCATATTAGAAAGTAGAGTTGCTATTCTTACGTATTGATAGGGGATTGATTGCATTAAAGGTCTGTATTCTTACTGCCGCTGTTTCTTGTTATAATGAGGTCAACTTTTCCCCTTGTTAGTCCTGTTCTGGAGGCTTCTGTGTTCTCAGTGGGCACTGTGCTGCTAACTGAATCGAGGCCTCAAAGTCCCGCTCTACTTTCGGGAGCCTGGGTCACTTCTTAAGCTCTGAACACCTTGCTGCTCCTTCCCTGCTTTTTGGGGGGAATGCAGTAAAAAGAGAAGGAGACCTAATGACTCATGAGTCACTCACGTGGAGGGTGACCTGCAGTCGTGGTTTGCCTGGGACATGGGACTTTCAGTGATGAATCGGGGACAGTCTCAGGCACCTGGGACAAGTCGATCACCCTCTCAGATTAAGCTTAGGGACCGAACTGGTGTAAAAGCTAACTCACCGCGTCTTTCACTACAGCTTGTGGGCAAACTGCTGACTCTGAGCCTTTTCACTTCCTGTGACCTCGGAGATCTCTGGGTGTCTTTAACCTCCTTTTCCCATTTAATTTTTTTTACTCAATGGGAGCCTGTGGGTTTCTGCAAATCCTCAAATAAGTATCTCAAAGCAGGGAGAAAAATCATGTTTATAAATTATGAAAATTCCAATGACCATGTGGCTCCCTTGCCCCCACCTCTTCCCAGCTACTGTCACTTAACTCACTCTGGGTGCTCATCCCTTACCCCAGACCTAATCCTGTTTATGGACTTGGAGCAGTTTGAGAGTCTCTAGCCTGCTTCTCTGACCTTGTGCCTCAGCTCTGTACTTGGTGCATGCTTCTCCACTACTTTTTTACCCTAGACCCTTGACTGGGTCCCCACTTGTCAATGTTTCTGTACCTTGCTACCTGCCTTGGTAATCTAGCAAGGGTCCACTGTCTCTGTGAATGGCATGAGGTGTGTGTGGGGGGGTCCCGGCTCCTCCAGCATCCCTGATATCCTGACCAGCCTTGGCCTGCTCTTCTATCCATGCTTCTGGGCTCTGCAACTCATTGTGGCCAGGCCACTGTACAGGAGCCTCTCCAGGGACCACCACCCCCCGCCCCCTGCAGGGCCATCCACATGTATAGCACCTCTGGGAGCTTTACGAGAAAGATACCCCTCCAGGCAGATAAATGACAAAAAGGTGTTCCGTCTAGGATGACCAGTTAGAAAAAGAGCATCCTTTCCTTGGGCAGCCTGCAAGGCACGGAGCTTGGCGGACAGAGCCTTGGCGGGGTTTTAACTCCCCCTTGCATCCGTGAGCTCTCCTCCTCACTACAGACTATCCGGACCAGCTGCCACCAATGCCTGGCTCAATGACATGCTTTGCTGATCTGGACAGGTTTTGCCCCATCAGAACCCTGAATCTGACCCTGAATTTGCTCTTTTTCTATCCTGCTCCCATTCTGCCTCTTTCAGGTCACTCCCACTAGGTTCTCATTCTTAACCTGATGGTGTATAAAACGTAATGCTTTAGCCTGTCAAGATCTAAATAGATGCCACTCATTACATAACATTTACCCTTTCTATCCACTATTGTAATGCAATTCCATTTTAGTATTATAAAACCTACTACCCATTGGCTATAATGCTTTGTTACATTTGATCTCCCCCAATTTCTGGATCAATTTTCTAGTCTTTTCTATTTTTACTTTTTCCCCAAAAGACGTTTAGCTTGGGATAATCCTATTTTCTCTTTCCAAAGACAGTGGGGGATTCTAGGATAGAAGACCACTTCCTAATACACCTGGGACTTCAGGCCTAGGCCAAAATGTACTGTTCCACACACCTATGTGAAAAAGATAGAATAGTAGTACCTCCTAAAAGCTGGGGCCACAACAAGTGTAAGAAAGAGAAGGTGTGTGGTCTAATAGGGCGAACATTCCAGTTCTGGGAGGAAGGTGGCTCGGGAAAGGAAAATTCACCCCAGACAGATACAGAGAAAATAGAGAGCAACCATTTGGATAAGCTGAATCACAGCACACTGAGCTTTTGGAAACTTATCTAGCCAAAGAGACTCTTTTGTTGTTTACAGCTGCAGGCTCTGAAAGTTGAATCAATTAGATACAAGTTGCCCGATGAGACATACAATTACCCCTAAAGTTTGAGCCTGACACAAATCCTCCTCAACGGTTACTTTGCGGAAACAAATGAAAATCACCGTGAGGAGAGATGGTAGATGATTTTCATACCTCTGTTACCCTGAAATGCAAGCCACTTGACGATTTGGGGAGCACTGCTGTTTTCGCAGTGTCACCCTTTCATAGCTAATTGTGGGCACAATAAATACAGCATGGAACACACGAGTACTTAAGAGGTAATTTCAGTATAACCTCCATAGATATGTATTATGTAACGTGCATAAACATGCACATAGATTTAAATACATATATATTTAAGACAATAAATACACACATAGAATTAAGATACAGAATCAAAGTTTATGAAGATGGTTACACACAGTACTTTTGTTTGGAGAATGCCAGTTGCCTTGAAATTCCTAAGCATAGGCAAGTCTATGCTAAGATCAAAACATATGTATATGTATATGTGTGTGTGTGTGTGTGTGTGTATATATATATATATATATATAATTTCTGGCCAACCAAAATAGCTTAACAAATAGAAACAATTTCTCTAGGGTGCCTTTCCTCCTTAGAGTACTGTGTAAAGGATACAGGAAAAGTCTGGAAAGAAAAGCGTATCTGCACGCACACACCCCAGATGGGGTTGAGTTTCTCGCGTATGACAAATGAGTGCTAGTCCACTAATCACGGAATCCCTCGTCTTCCGTGTCCAGTCCTCCTCCCCCAGACAACTTCGTCAGGTTCTACCCACTGGCCCAGCAGATTCATAATGCTCCCTGCTTGAAACGTGCCCAAGTTCTTATAATATCGCCACATGGTGTACCGTGGTTTCTCACTTTCCACAGGCTTCCTATGAGGCCCGGCAGTGGGAACAGTAGCCTACTTACTTGTGTTTATCTTCTGGAGAGAGATATGCTTTTCCAGTTGTCTCCTCAGCTTCACTTCGGCTCCATATTTCCCGGTGGTCCCATTGTCGGCCAGAATGAAGTGGGAATGCATGCTGTTGAGAACAGTGAGCTTGCTCATGGGGTTGGACATGGTCTGATATGGCCGGACGACCTGCGGGATTTCAAAAGGAAGAGGACGAAGTTAGAGGAAAAAGAGCAAAATACGAAAAGGAGAACCAGAGAGAGAGGAAACAGAGAGAGAAGGATAAATCAATTCTTTGGTACAGTGAAAACAGAGTTTACATCCTCTTCCTAATGGCACTGTGGGTAGCAAGTTTTATGGTTAATGTTCCCCAGTCATAGCAAGATTATACTTGAAGAATAATGTATTTAAATGCTGAGTACAGAAGCTAGAGCTTGTGCTCTCATCATACTCAAAAACTGACATGTGAAGGATTGGGTCATTGTAAGGTCAATCTTTCACTTGCTGATAAACCACAAGTAATTTTAACGTTTACTCTATTTGTTTTTTCTTTCTCTTCTCCACGATGTCCATACTCCCAGGGGCACAGCAGAGCAATCATGGTTCTGGAGTGGGGTTGGCGAGGGGGTTGGGGTCAGGGTGATCTTTTCAGTCAAGCCCATTCAGTCATCTGAAGGTCTGTTAATTCAAAAATCAACACTGTTCTTATTAGACACCTTATTTAAGTGGAAATGTTGAACGTCAGACACGTGTCTTGTGAGATGAGCGTGAATCAACATCTTCATGTCTGTCTTTGTTGTTGCATTATTTTAATTTCATCATGAATTATATTACTCAAAACACAGTAAGTCTTTCAGATTTTTGAAAGCAAAAGAAAAGCAAAACCTATCGTGAGTTAGAGTTGCTAGTTCTAGATGCTTTATAGACATTATCCATATTCCTTGCAACAGTCCTGAAAGGTGGGTGCTCTTACCTCATAGACGGAGAAAGGGAATTGGAGATAAAATAGGTTTTTCAAGAGTTTCTTACATACAAAACCAGCACTGACACCCAGGTCTGATTCCACAATCTGTGCGTGTTTCCCTCCCCCACACTGCTTAGACATGATGGAAACAAGATGATGTTTTGGAAATCCACTCCTAAAATATTTAGGTAGAGACTTCACTCAAGACTATGAGAAGGAACATTCAACAAGCTCATTGTTACAAGGCCCAGTACAGTTATCCCTGTACTGAATCATCAGAATTGACAGGGCAGAAATAAATGCCAGTGGGTTTTTATTTCTGTGCCTCTGTGCGGTATGTCCATTAATTATGGAGTGGAGCTGCTCTTGTTCATTTTCAGTATGTGATAACTCACCATGAAAAGCTGTAGTGAGATTGAGTAGTTTGTTAAAGAAATTACAAAGTGATTTAGTAAGGGCAGTCTTTAATAGTAAAGATCTCATAAAAGTCATTTTTTAAGATCTGGATTCTGATTTCAAAGTCCATTTCTATGTGCCTGGCACACAGTCTACTCAATACATAGTGAATGAAGGGACAGGAAACTTGAGACAGGCATGCTTTTGTTCAAAACTGGAAAAAAAAAAAAAAGAGAATCCTCTCTTTTCTGAATTGGTTGGGAGTTGATCTAATCTAAATTTAAAGTGTGTAATTTTGAGCTTTTGAAATATCCTTCATTCCTTTTAATGTATGTCTTGTTAATGTAGCATTAATATAACATTAATTCATAGCTTCATTTTAGTTGACTCTTAGTGATAAAGGAGGCTCATAACTTTTTGATTATTGTTTCCAGTAATGGATGGGATTTTTTCCAGTAAAGGAGCAGTATTCAATTACTCCTTTGTCTAGATGAGTGCGCGAGCGTCCCCCAAAATACAGAAACAGTGGTTTGCTAACTCCATCCTGAGTTCTTTATCACTGGAAGAGTGGGTTGCTTGTGGTTGAAATTCCCATTTTGTTGTTACTCATTTTTGGTCATAAAACATTCATTCTACAGCAGAGTGCAAGTTAATAAATATTAATGCTTTGTTGAAAGAGGCTTAGTAGAAGGACTTTCGCCTATTCTTAAAAGTGCCTCCGCATTGTGCTTTTGTACATAAGAAAATGCTTTAGTTACTATTCTCTATTTTCTGAGAAGGTCCCCAAGGCTCCATGCCTAGGAGGAAGAAGGCCCAAATTATTTCTTGGAGAGGCAGGGAACCGTGAATTTTCTAGAGGTTAAACTATGTGTGATAGTGAATCCTAAATACTTGTTCTAGTTGAGACATGAGAACACATTTTCTAATTCCTGGGAACCTGATTAAAGACCATCAGTGAACATGAAATTTTCAAATGAATAAGGTACTGAAAATAATTCTGGACCAACTGACATACTGACCACAACCTGAGAATGACAGAACATCATTAAATCATCTAACTTTATTCTATATGTCTGTTTCCTCCACCACAGAATTCTAAGGATAGTGGGGCATCAGTCTTCTGAGTTTTGACCTTCTTTTCATGTGGAACATGGCATACCAGCTCTTTGGAAATGCTGTTCCTTTGAATCAGTCATGGCAAGACGGTCAAGTTTACAGTATCACTCGTGAATTTTAATTTCTTCATCTTACTGCTCCCCATTTTGTTTGATCTTGTATGAAGATAAGTTATATGTGGTCATATTTTGGCAGAGATTTTTGTCTGCTGCACAAGAGGGGATATACATCTGAAAAATAAGTAAAATGCCCTAATTTATTTTCCTGTTGTCACTGGAGGAAGATCTGCTGAATCCTGCAGAATCCTGAACATATGAGCCATGGAAATCTGTCTGAATCCCATGAGTTCTGCTAGTGGCTGTGTAAATCTGAGGCCCACGTTTTTAATCTATAAAAGGGAAATGAGAAAACCACTTACCTCATGGGGGTTAGATGAGATTATAGGTGCAAAGCACCTGGCACTTTGCCTGGTTCCTAGCAGGCAATCTATAAATGTGAATTCCTTCCCAGGCTCAGCTTTATTTTACCAACTATAAACTTATCTTCCAATTGCAAGCTAGTGACCAAAATGACATGATGACAGACAAATCACGGACTTCCGTTTTCCATAAGAGATTTGAATCGATCAATTTAAGTAAAGAAAAAAAAGTGAGCAATCAATTAGCAAAACACACAGAGTATTTTTCCTCTGTTACCTCCTCTCAGGCCATTTAAGAGGGCGATGCTCTGGAATTATTTATGCACAAGCTGCAAAGTTGGGAAGAACTTCCCAAATACTTCCAGAGGAATACATTTTGGTCTAACTTGCCTACAAAATCTACTTAATATTCTTCATGACAAACATACCAACAGTCTATTCTTGTTTGAGTTATAATTTGCATATCTACAAAAGACTTGCTGATCTTCCTGTTATGGTTCTCAAATAGGAAAAAAAAAATAATGCCTTTGTGTCACATGAATACAAATGAATTCTTCCCTCTGACAAAATTTTGGAGGTAATGCATCCACTTGCATTGTTAAGAGCTCACAAAAAAGGGCTTTTGGGAAATGGGTGTGTATGTGTATGCGCGTGCTCACGTGAGAGCTTAGCAAGAACAGCTGTGACATGTTTAGGTCTTGTAGGTGTGTTAGATGCCTCTAGCATGTTTCTTAGCCACTGTTTTTTGAGAGAATCAAGCCCTAATGCTCATACATAATGGGTCACCTCTCCTAAGAATATAGGATGGTCCAGATTAGGTACCATCTTTGAGGGAATTAAGAAGAGAGTCATTCAAATAATTTTCCATGTTCATATTTCAGATGCAGAATCTGGGTTGATAAAGGTTGAATGGCAACTGAAAGGCCTACATATCATGTGACCTTTCATTATTGGAAAATATGGAATTGTATATACCTAGAAGGGAAATTTGCTTAGAAATGGATTTTAGACACTTTGCACTCTTTGGGTATCATGGGGACTACTTCTAAGTAATGACATTTTGTCCCTTTCTTGTCCCTCAGCGGGAGATGGGAGAATTCTGCCCTTTTTAATACATCTATATCACTTTGTACTGGCTGACTGATAGAATTCTAGTTCCAAGGCCTCTGTATACCTTGACTCTGAAACAAAGAGGCAATGAAATAGAAGCTGTTTAAGAAATTAGTGACGGTGGGGGCACCTGGGTGGCTCTGTCGGGTAAGCAGCTGACTCTTGGTTTCCGCTCAGGTGGTGATCTAGGCCATGGGATTAAGCCCCAAGTCGGGCTCTGCAATCAGTGGGAGGTCTGCTTCTTTCCCTCTCCCTCTGCCCCTCTCTCCACTCTCACTCTCTCTCTCTCTCTCTAAAATAAATAAATAAAAATCTTGGAAAAAAGAGATTACTGAAGGTGAAGGCCCTTGATGTAATGTACTTGTAGAGTCATTATCATTGCCAGGGGCGGATTGATCTAGAGACACCATGGAAAATCTGAGCATCCTTTATGGGCGAGTGTCAGTGTGCTGCATTTCTGAGCCATGGATGGGCTTAAGTGGATCATTTTGGAGCTGATCTAAGATACCTGCTTGAGTTTTCCTAGCTATTTCCATTCATGTTCCGGTCTCACTCAGGAGTATTTAGTGGGCAGTCAGGAGATAGGAGGTTCTAGTCCCTCCACCTACTAATTTGTGACCTTGGACAAGTCTTTCAACTCATTCCTTCCTTCCTCTATTCATGCATTACGAATGTCTTGAGGAAATGTATGTGGTAAGTATTGTGCTGGCTTGAGGAGACATATAATCTTGCACCTAGGTAATGTCTTTCATTAAATGTTCAAATTACACGTATTGAAAGAAATTTTTGGATGGCAGTTTCCCATCTATAAGGCAGAGGACTTGACCGTAGTTTCCGAGGGCTTTCTACCTCTAAGATTGAGTCTGGACAGCCTGTGTTGAAAAGTACATTTGCTTCTTCCAAGTTAGTACAGAAAAAGGACACAAAGGTGGTTCACTCCTGTCCTGGAGCCTCTTCCCTTTTCTAGTGCTTTCTACAACGCAAGGGCAGTTTGCTCATCTGCAACGCCTTTTCTGAACAGAATTGAACTGAGCTAAATTGGGTTTTTGCGTCATCAATCACAGGCCTTTGGCAATCCCTGAACTTATGACCTGATGAGGTATGTATCAACATGCCCCTGGCAAGTAGCAGGCTAGGGGAACGTGTGGCACACCGAATCATTCTTTCCCTCCTAACAGCACCATGATTTTAATTTAGGCAGGAAGAAAATGAGGATTTATTGATCACTTAGTATTTGCCAGGCACTACGATCAACAATTTCCCATGGATTAATCCATTCCGTGCTTATTTTATGGGCAAAACTATAGATGCTCAGAGAAGTGAAGTCTTTTGCCCAAATCTGTCCCACTAACACTCTTTCCTCTAAATTTACACAGCACGTAGATCTTAAATTCCTTTATAGGCTGGGAGACATTTAGAGGGAAGATGGAGGACCCAGCCTGATTTTAAATTTATAAAGCATATTATGGTGGGTTTTGCTGCTGGACATTTTTGCCAGTGGTTTAGCTGAGCACTAAAATCCTTATGACAGCTGATCGGATTATTTCCGGATGAGTCATCTAGAACTGTAGAGTATGCAGAGGTCAGGAGAGGCAGCAGCAGGTGGCAAGATGGGGTTTGTGCTTTGGAGAAAGAGAAACAAAAGGGATGGGCAAGGTTCTCTTAGGATCAGGCATGCGTTTCTGAGAAAGATGAGGGGATATTGCTGAGACTTGGGCAGCATCCTCTGTGTCTGAGAACAAGGAACACAGAGACTTGAAAGGAGGAGATGAAAACCGAATAAAGAAAGGCACTGTGTGTCCTCATAATCCTAGCGAGGCCTGTGCTAGCAGGGATGCTGGGCTGGCTGTTTCCTGTTCAGCCAGCTCAGCTGCAAGTCTAGGTATAAAGCAGGGTCATATGAAACCCAGATGCTGCCTCTCTGCCCAGCTATGCAAACAAGAAACCAGCAAACCAGGCACCCATCCCGGAGAGTGCCCTGGTACCTCAGCTGCATAATTCACGCTAAAATCCACAGGTGGAACAATGATGTCTTTCTGCAGCATTTTCAAAACATGTCCCTCAACTCATGAGCTTGCAGAGGGTTATATCATCCTCATTTCAGGCTCACCTCCCTTTGCCCTGTCCTGAGTGAAGCCATGGACTGTCCAGGTTAAGGGCCTATTTGCGGTGGAAAAAGGCCCTTAAGTTCTAAAAGGGGTTACTCGCTTCAGAAATCACCATGTATCAGTGGGGTGGTTATAAAATATGTTAAAAAATTCTGTGAAAATCTTCCCTTCCAGTCTGCGGTCTTCAATGACTCACTTCTAAGAAATAGAATAAAACAGAAGTGATGGTGTGTTGACTTGCAAAACTAGGTCACAAAAGGGTTTCTTTTAGCTCTGGATCACTTACTCTGGGGGAAGCCAGCTGTCATAATAAAGCAGCCTTCTGGAGAGGTCCACATGGGGAGGGACTCCTACCAACAGCCATGTGAGTGAGTCATCTTGGAAAAAGGTACTGTATCCCCATTCGATCCTTTAGATGATGCAGCCCCAACTGATATCTTGACTGCGACCTTAAGAGAGACCCAAGCCAGAACCGCACAGATAAGCTACTAATAAATTTCTGACCCACAGAAACCGTGACACAATCAATGTTGTGTCAAGCCATTAAGTTTTGGGGTAATTTGTTACATAGCAGTAGATAACACAATAGTATATCATTGCTATCTTGAGACTTCAAAATGTATTCTCTTCCTTCTATTCTGGATTTGCTGGTGCATCGTAATTCTGTGACCTCTAATGCCTCCCTGCATCCTCCCTGGGCTCCAGTCAGCTCTGGTTCCTGTTCTCTGCTGGGTCTATGGCCGCCATCCTTCACTCTCACTGCCCATGTCTGATGCCTCACACCATCCTTTCTCATTGGGCAGACGGCCTGACCCCCACACCTACACGCCTGCCGGTCGGGTGACCCAAAGCAGGTTGTTCTTTGTGTCTCAGCATCTCCGTATGTCAATGGAGATTAATAGTAATAATAATAACCACTTCATCAGGGGTACTGTAAATATAATGAGATACAAAATGCATGGCACGATGCACATATGAACTCAGATAAATGATCGCTGCTCTGATTATGGAGAAGTTGTATTGCATCATGGGTAAGGATGTGGTCTTGGGAGCTGGATAGCATAGGATGAAATCCCAGCTATGTGACTTATTAGTCATGTAACACTGGGCAACTTACTTAATCTTTCTGTGTTTAGTTTTACCATCAGACACAGAAGGATGACAGTGATACTAAAAACAACAACTCCTGAATGCCATTATGAGAATTAAATGACCGTCTATGATGTGTGCTGAAACATATTAAGCTCAACAAAAGTGTTGCTATTATGATTATTGTTATTTATTATTTTTTCAGTGATAAATGATAAACCTCCACGCTGAAACTTCAATATCCTGCCACCAACCCTTTTCATATATCCTTTTTTCTCTTCTCCTTTAGTTATAAGGATACAGATGGTTCCTATCCCCTTTAGCTCTGGACCCCATCACCTCAGGGCCACTCTAGGACTTATTTCATCAATTCTGTTCTCACTATCCCTATTTTCTCCCCTATCATCAACATATAAACAAACTCGGGTCTCTCCCTTCTTAAAGAAAAATCCCTCAAATTACAGCTCCCTTCAGCTACTTACTTCTTGTCACAGCCAAACTTCTAAAAGGTTGGTTTCTGTTGGCCATCTCTACTTTTTCACTTCTCCCTCTGAAACACATTGAATTGTGACCTGTCCCTTCATCATTCTTCTGAGACAGTTTTGACTAGTGATGCCAATGAGACCTGTTTTGATAAAAGGAACGAACACTTCCAAGTCCTCATCCCCCTCAATATCTCAGTTGTACCGGGTGTTGCCCTTCACTCCATCCTCCTGAAGCACATTGTTGCCTTGGCTTCCATAACACTCTCTGGTTTTGTGTCTACCTCTTGGCCCTTCTCTGTCATCTTCTTTGCAGGCTGTTTTTCCTCTGCTCAACCATCAAATATTGGATACCATCAGGATACAGGTGTAGGCCCTCCTTTTCCTCACTCCAGACACAGTCCCTTGGCAATCCCATCCACCACAATGGCTTTAATTGTCATCTATACGCAGATGTGGCCCGAGTCTGAGTATACAGCCAGATGTTGCTCGTAAGACTCCACCTCCTGAACTTACTGTCCTGCTGGACACTCTTCACATAGATATCTCAAAGCAACTTTGAAATCAACATATCCAAATCCAAACTCAACACTATCTTCATTGAAACTGCATTCCCTTTGTTATTGAATGCAGCCCAGAATTGGAATGTGGTCTAGGGTTAGCTAGAGTTGGCTCCTGTATGACTGTAACAGACTTGGATGAGTCTCCTTGTCTCTGAACTTCTCCTCTCTCATCCTCTGGAAACATCTTATATAACCTAGACATGGAAGTCCAATAAAGTCCATGAGAGAACCATTACTGGGAAGTTTTCTGAGCTTACAATATGAAGTCATATTTGGCTTCCTTTAGAAACAGGTGACAAAGACACTGAGCTGATAACTACATGAGAATTATCAATCAGGTATGTTATTAAACTTGATTTTTCTTGGCTTGAAATACAAAGATGGCATCGAAAGAATACTTTCCAATTAAATATAAGAACTCTTAAAGGTTATAAAAATCTGAGAATAAATGTACAGTTTAGGGGAAAATAGAAGATATCATTGAATGTCATGATAATTTAATAACCACATAAGATGATGTGTTGGAAATCTTCCCAAATACAATTTTCATCCTCAAGTGAAAATGAAAAGTGCTTTTTCTTATGACCATGTCTGCATTTTTAATTTGGCATGTGTTTTGTTAGCCTAGATTTGAGAAAAGACAAATTATAAAGGTTTCAGGAACTGCTCAATTACCTGAAACAATTCTGGTCAGACTGTTTTCTAAAGTAGGGAAATGTAAGGCTACAATGAATCATGTAAGAATTGTAATTCAATCGAAGTTCTTTTCTAACTTGACAATGGGGATACTTTCATCATCTATCCAGATCAAGAGTCTCTAAGGGACAAAGAAAAGGGTTGTGGTCATTCTTATGGTCTATTTCTTAGTTCAATTTACAGGCATATGATATTTGCCAGTATCTCAACTAACAATAAAAACATCATTAAATATTTTCTTATATATTACTTGGCATACTACTAGTTAAGCGTATGAGCTTTGGAAATAGTGGCTCTTGGTTCTAGCCCTTATTTAGTTTCCTTACATAATAATACATACTTCATAAGGCTAATGTATGCAATCACAGAGCGCTTCCTCAAATAGGAGCTCAATAAGTTGTAATGACTATTATTACGATTATACTCATACAAGTTATATAAAGTTAGAGCAAGTGTTTTTATAGTCCACTTAGAGATGAAGGAATCAACTCTTACAAAGTTTTAGGTCACAGATCAGTACCTCATGTTCATGCAAAGTATTATATTAGTGGTTCACAAGAAACAAAGAAAACAATTTACTTTCTATTTTTGAGGAAGTTTTACCTAAATTGGGGAAGAGGATGGTTGTAAGAGAGTTAATAATCAGGGATATGACATTATGGGTAAAGTTAGTCATGGAAGACATCTTGGTGGAAGTGAGCCTTGAGCTCAGTTTAACTGAAAAGTAGATTATGGGCTGTAATAAAAGAACAGGGCAGTAGGAATCATATGCAGAAATCACAGAGAAGTAATAAAACTTGATGGCCGAACAATATTCATTTTCATTTTTAATGGCAGAACAAAAATTGTTACCATCTCAGTATTCATAACATTATTTCTCACCAAATTCTGTTGTTTTGATCTATTAATTGGAGGTTTGATTAAACAGAGTAGGAGTATTTAAATTTAAAGAACCAAGGCTAGTTCATTACTCAGTTGGGTGGATCATGCATCTCTCAAAGGGGTTACAGAAAAGCCTGTTCTCATTCCAGTCTTCTTTGTCCCCATATCCAATACGTAGAAGCTTCACCATCCATCTCCCACCCTTGATGTAATCTCTTAATTACATTAAGAGATGTAATTTCTTAATACATAAGAAAATAGTTTTGTATTTAGATGCTTGATTTAAAAATGCCTTTACAGTTACTAAAGTATGATCAAGCTTAGGGACGTGTGTGAAGATGAAATTGTGGTAAAGTTGTGAACTAGGTAAGATGTATCATTACTTTTTTTTTACGTAACATTAATTTTCCTTATAGCCTGAATTTCATCATGCCCAATCTGTCTTCATCGATATTTCCAGAGGACCTGCTACAAGTGAGGCTCTAAGATGAGCTCTGAGAAGCCAAAGATACATGTCCTATATCTGTAAAGCCTCACCTAAGGTCTAGCTAAGAGATAAGACTTGAAGGGCGGTAGGTGCTTCAGGATTTCTAGAAGCAGACCCAGGAGAAAGTTAATTTTTCTTTTTTATGTTTAGGACTAGTCTTTGCCTTTCCGGTGCTCATCCAAAGGGACAATCAGCGCTAGCATGAATAGTAACTGCTGTGTCTACCGCTTCTACCAATAAAATAACTATAGAACCACCTGAATGTTCAGCTTCTGAAAGTGCTCATTGGAGAGTCATCCCCACAGAAAAAAAAAAAGATCTTTATATTCTATCAGTTTGGAAATAAATTTACCGTACTAGGATATTAGGCATAAGAAATGGAGCTTTTCTTTTCTTTTTTTTTTTTTAAAGATTTTATTTATTTACTTGACAGAGATAGAGACAGCCAGCGAGAGAGGGAACACAAGCAGGGGGAGTGGGAGAGGAAGAAGCAGGCTCACAGCAGAGGAGCCTGATGTGGGGCTTGATCATAACGCCGGGATCACGCCCTGAGCCGAAGGCAGACGCTTAACCGCTGTGCCACCCAGGCGCCCCATGAAATGGAGCTTTTCTTTTATCCTTATATTTTTATTTCAAGTAAGTTTCTTAGATTTCCCTTGACATTTACTTTGTGCCACTTCAGCCTTATTCCGGAATATAGACATAGACTAGACCAAAAATATAATTTTTAAAAAATGAATACGATCTGATAGAATTCTGAAGTGGTAAAGATTTTTAATAATATGTTAGATTTTTTTTTTCTCTGCTACCTGATGTCTGATGCTCTAAGGTTTATTTTCCTGATGTTTATTACTGTAAGTTTGATTCTATAAAATGGGAAGAGAAGGACAGAAGGCACTAAATTAGGCTTTGAAAATTCTTAAAACTGCCTAAGAAGTTTATCAGATACTTCCACTTCAGTGATTTTTAGGGGGACTTTCAAATGTGACCACTAATATTTTCTTCAAAGACTTCTTTTTGTGACAACTTAGCACCATATTCCTTTTTAACATTAGAATAGTTAGCACATATAAAAATCTCCCTCAAACTGTGTCATATATCCTGTACACTAAAAACAGCACTTTTGGTCCAAGTATTTTACAACATGAAGGACAAATTCTATTGCTATACAAGAGCCTGAGAAATCCTATGCATATTCCAACTCCCCAGTTTGGGTGGGGGGGGTTGTACCAAAGTGGTTGAAATTCAATAGATTTTAGTCACAGATTTATTAGGAAAGTGAAATCCAGCTGTTTTTTCCGTGCTCTTTATAATCTGTCAATGTCAATCCTTGTCTTGATGGTCTCTCTGTGGGTTCGCTTATATCGTTGTGAGGCACGGTTTGCCTCTATTAGCCCCCTGTGATCAGGCAGAATGACTGTGCACATTTTACTGAACATGAGTGGCTCCTTCCGTCCTCTGCGTGGGGATCAAGACTATTTTTTTCATTGGGAAGTCAGACAATGTGACTAAGCCCCAATGGCATAGACCTCTGTAAGTTCCTATTGGCATCAAACCGGGAAGAAAAATGGGTAGAAAGAAAATAAGAGTAAAAAGGAGGAGCGCAAGAGGAGGTGAAATCAGAGGAAAGGAGCTCGAGCTGGAGGAAGATGAATCAGGGGTTATTCTTTCAACTAAGCAAGGCAAGTCAATGGGACTAAGTACTGTCTTTCTGGGCTTACCTAGAATTTACAAGACACACAAAATGACACAGAAAGGCAGTAGGTCAGCATTGTCTGCAAATGTTCAGGCAACTGAGGTAATTATTTGATTACTCTATCTTTAATAAAGAAATCATCAGCTTAGTTCCAAAATGGCTTCCCCCCACACCCAAAAAAACTGAATAAATGTAACGCAGGTTTACAAATAGAGATCCTGAAGCAATGAACATTTAAAAATGACTTCTGAATCATCACGACATTTTTAAATAATTAAGTCGTTTGTTAATAAAACGCACTTGTTCTAGTTCACCATCAACTTCAAAGCCAGCTTGGAATCTGAGGCAAGCATTAACCCAAGTATATTTCATCAAAGACTAGTTTCAGATACTCTAAAAAAAAATTAGCAATGCTTGTTTTTCCAATCAGTTCTGCCTGCATATCACTTTGGAAATTGCTGCTTGAGATAATCAAGTTGTGTGTGATGTAAAACACCCAGTAAATTTTAGTTAAGAGACTATTACACTGATAAAATTAACATCTCATTTCTTATCCCAGGTTTTCTAGATAAATTAGTGTTTCCACAGGTAATTGTGTAGCATTGATAAGGATGCCTCTTATCCACTGAAAGGCCTTAAAGAGTGTTTTACTGCATTTCATGATGTTTGATTTTATATTCAAGGTATTTTGCATTGTATTAAAATTGCAGAGGCTATATTGCATTAAAATAAAATGGTTTTACTATATTGCTGCACAATAGAAGAAGCGATTTAGTTAATTCTCAAGCTCTTTGAGTTTTGGGTTCAGACAGACCTCATGGTACTTGGAAAACCTACTGAGTACATTTGTTATAGCCTGTGGCAGGCCTCGATTGGGAGGAGAAGACTATATTGACCTTATGTAGAGATGCAATGATCAATAATAAATTGTTAAAATTATTAGGGGAAAAAAGCAGTGAATAAAGTATGGCAATCATATATATAGTTTAACTACAATTTCTATCAATTGGAATTTTGAGAAGTCTTATATAGGGGAAAAAGTCTGGTAGTTAGTAGGAGAGAAAACCCTGTAAGGAGGTTGGGGATAACCTGTGTGTGGTAAACAAAACAAAACACAACACAACAAAACAAAACAAAACTCTAGAAGAAACAGAAGGAAGATGATGACTCAGAAAAAATACGGTAAGTTCTCTCTGGCAAAAACTGATCTGTCAGTGTGAGGCTCTGAACCTGAGAGAAGGAGAGAGGTTGGCACCTTGCTGAGTTTGGTCAAGGGTTTCTGAGGAGTTTCTGGGCGGGAAATCAAGAACCCAACTGTGCCCACTCCTTACCCAAGCATTCAGTGAATGAAAGGTCACCTGGGGAAACTACAGCTGGAATGGAAAGAATCTTCCCCTGGAGCTTTCCTGAGCTAGCTGAAGGGCACTCAATAAAGAAGCTGGAGGCTTTGGGTGTGAAGGTCCCCATTTAACGTGACAGTCGATGAGCTCACATTGCTTTATGTTACTTTGTGTTAATTAATCTCAACCAAACTGCGCCAAGAGCACTTGTAAGATTTGATGGGTAAGGAAAGACCACTGTTTGATTCAAGCCAAGAGGGTAGTTAGTAAGTCTTACTTAGGATCTTTTCTGATTGTAAGAATTGACATTGAAGTTTATATAGATAGATTTTGGAAAATATATGGTCTTCCAACTATTCCTCACATGAATTTCATTTTGGGAGGTGGGGACCAAAAGAGTATTACAATATGTATATTTTGAATTCTAACTTTATTTTACTCTTTTGATATCCCTTCTAGGAGAACTCATGGACAGGGGCGGTTTCTATGACTTACATCTCTTCCAATTAGGTCCTCTTGGTTTTCCACAATTCCCCAAGGGGCAATGCCTATGGTACATATCTTCCCTCGAGACTTAGACGCATGGTCCTTTAAGGCATCTCCAACATGGCGAATAACACCTAAGAGGAAAAAGAAGTATTACCCTTTCTTTTAAAGCAATTACTCTACATTGTTCTAAAGGAAATTATGATAAATGTGTCTCGCAAGGTTAAATGCACTGAATATAAAATTTTGACACATTTCTACATAAATGTTCAGAAGAGACCATAAATTTGTGGCTCTAATGTCAGATGCATTTGTGGAACTTGTATATGAAATCTGGCAATGGATTTCTCATTCAACTTTAATTTTTTTCCTAAGAAAAAAATTAAAAAGCATCCAATCTTTAAAAAACAAAACAAAACAAATACAAGTCTTTAAACTTAGGGAATCTTTTTCTTGTACTATAATGAGATTCATATGGCTGGGAACCAATACACGAGTATATCCTATAAAAAGCACCATACAGAATATTATATGAAACAATACCAGAGTTTGTGTATGAGTTAGGGTCCTTCAAATAGAGTGGTTACTTAGATCAGATCTTGTTAACCTCGATTTCATACTTGTAAAGAAAACCTTGGCATATTCTATGGAAAATTTATGTTGAAAATATATAAATACAGCTTTGTAGCTTCATCATTCTAATTGTTTTCCTCTTCTGTCATCATGGCCTTCCCCATTACCATGGCCTTCCTCACCATAGTTATAAGTGAAAATATTCAGTTTATAAGATGGCAGGGAACCTATTGCTTATATTTTAATAAAAATAAACTGCATTTAAAGAAGATGCAATTTCTAATCTATTAACCTCCCTCCCAAGTAATCATTTTTAGAGAAGATGTAAACTACATTCTCTAAGAAAAGTTGTATCCACTTATCACAATTCCACCCATTCCTCAAGGAAAAAGTCACACCTAGTGCATCTCCTATAGGAAGGCTGAGTTGGATTTGATTTTTTTCTCCCTTTAAGCAGCATTGCAGTTTGCGTATCTTGAAATGCTCGGTATGTTCCGTAACATACTCTTCTGTGAGTCACAGTCACATATGAGGGTAAACTCCTTATGAGGCAGGTTGGGGGGGGTCAGCATCTTCCTTCACCTTCACATGCCTCAGGTGCTAGCGCAGAGTAAGGGCTCCAACACTGCACGGAACTGACCAAGCACGGAAAACGCACCAGGCAATTTAATCATGGGAGAGGGGACACATGTGTGAATCATGCCATTCTGAGATATTCATAAGATCAAACAGGAAGACCCTCCTTTTTTAAAAAAAATCAAATCAAATAGTCTAAATAGCACTAATCCATATTGAGCCATGCTGGCAGTGTTGACAAGAATATCAATTTCACTTGGGAGCTTATCTAGGGATCTTCTAAAATAGAGTAATGGTTAAAAAAAAAATACAAGAGGTAAGCTGGGAATATCAGTGTTCATTTTCCCCCCATTTACATGCAAAACACCTTTCAAGGCCCGTCAGGGACAAGTTTACCCTCATGGTATGCTCTCCATCAACTACAATCCCACCGCTACCTCTTACCTAATCTGAGACGCCACCATTAGAACCTAACTTGGGTATTGGATTGAACGCTAGCCTGGGGTGAGGCCAAGATGAACTCGGGTTTACAGTATTCATGCTGTAACGTCTTCTTTTGATACTGGGTGCATTTCATGAAAGAAGGAAAGTAATAAAGAACGTTCCAAGTTCCCAGAAACAGAAGACTGTTAAGAGTTTCTTTTGAACCTTTAGAAATCTTTGAGTGGGTCTATAGACGCGGTGCAGACGATGCCAGGAAAACACAAGACTGAACGGTCACGCGTGAATGAGGCCGCTCCGCTGAAGGAAAGCGGGAGCCTAAAGCCCGAACAGCCACTGAAAGATAACGGCTCTGTAGATGTTTGATTACTACCAAATAAACAGCAAAGAGCTGACGGAGCAGGTCATTCTAAGATCATTGCAGTTTCCAGACTGAGTCAGGAATTCACAGAACAATGATGAGCCCGGGCGGTCAGCAGAGTTCACAGCTCAAATGCGCCTACGACGTCGCGAGCTGGATGGTCACAAATTCTAGGTATAGAGGAGAATTTTGAGTGCAGGTCTTGCTCAAATACTACCCAAACTGCACACAAGTGAATACACAGTCTTGACACAACTTCTTATTTAAAATTATTACTATTAAATCAGACTGTTCTCCAACTCCAAGTGTGTGCGGGTTGCACAGACTTAGAGCCTCAAACCAAGTTTAAATGAACTTACTGTAGAATTACTTGTGCATTTTCAGTCGGCCCTCCTGACTCAGGCTGGCGAAATACATCAAAGCCATTTACAGGCATCCATTCCATTATCTCGTGCACATTAATAATGTGCTGCATGTAAGCACTGCACTGTAAGCGGCTTTGTGAGAACTGATTTGACAGCTTACCTGTATCACAATATAGAGAAACTCACTTGGGAGGAGAAAAAAAATGTTTGGAATTCAGAGTGTGATGTGTCTTCTATTGGTGCGGGTTGATTTAATAAATTATTTTAAATAATAAACACACAGTACTCCAGACTTCACTGTCACAATTTATGTCCCAGATGTAATGGGCATTTTACGACGATTAAAGCTATTTGCCTCAAACTTAAAATCACTTAAAGATCAGACACAGGGCTTCCAATTTAGAGCAAAGGTTATTTAAAAAAATTATTGGATGCTTCTCTGGCAACCTGAGGTATTGAAAATATCCTGTGAAATTCCATTAGTCATGTTTACAAATTCTAACAAATTCTGTATAGTCGAGTATTAAACATCCCAACCTGTTTCTCAGGTGTAAGTAATTCTTCTTGGTGGAGAAGCAAATATGGACACACGGGGATGAGAGATGAGGTGGGGGATACAAATATATTTAGCCTTAGGAGAAAATGGTCTTAGTTACAACATTCTCATGGCCTTAGGTTGCTTTTCTCTGGTCCAACTTCCAATTACCTGTGTTAACCCCTCCCGTGAATATCCACGCTCCAGTTGTCATGGCCGCTTTGATGAGACCCTTCCCAAAGACTTGCTTGAGTTTTGGCTGGAGTTCAAAGTTCTGCAGGCCCCCGTGCACAGAGATGAGAAGCTTGGGAAGCTCCAGCTGCCATTCCTTGGTCATCAGGTGCAGAAGGAGATCAGGCTTTGTATCGAAGGACACTCGCACGTACTGGAAGAAGAAGGGCCACCGATTAGGGAGACAGGGCAGGGCTAGACAGGCGGGGGCAGGGTGCTTATCTTTACCAATTCCAGACGTGTGCAGTACTTGGAGAAAACCTCTCATGTGAAATCTGATTTTTTGAAAAAAGGCAAATCATTTTCTTTCCCAAGAGAGTCTTCATTTGATGAAGGGATTCACCATTTTTAAAGGTTTTCTTGAAATTGTGATTTATCACAAACTTTTAAAATGGCTTGATTTTCTAAAACGCAGTGCAAGAACAACTTTTCCCAGTTATACCCACTGGGCCTACACAGAACTGTTTCTGTGACCCTGTTACTTTGAGCGATTTTGAAAAATTCTGCAGTTATACCTCATGTAATGAGAATTTTAAAACAAAGTAACAGCTGACTATATGTATTTAATCTATAATAACTGCATACCAAATATTTCTTTATCTTTTAAAGAAGACAAGCGACAAAAGGCACGCCAGTCATTCTTGTGGAATAATCGAAAAAAAATTAAAGTGTATATTAGATTTCAAGGTATTAGCAGACGCACCTGGAAATAAGTATACTAAGTATATATAAATGAGATGCTGTAAATACATACAATAATAAACATGTGTATAATCATATACATACTCATTTAAGTCTCAGTTTAATTATATAAAGATTTCCATCTTTAGCTGGAAACAACTGAAATATTGGGCAAATATATCTGAAAGCCTTTTGAAATGCATGGCTGAGAGGGCAGGAAAAGAGCCAATATTCAGATTCCCAAACGAAGTGAAGCTGGAACCTCAGGAGACAAGGAAGGACCAAAGTAGGCTTTGGACTTGAGGGTTTCTGCTAAACCCTGGCAGATGTGGGCACCTGCTTTACTGGCTTTATGCAGTATGGACAAGTTTAACAGGGGACCCCATGTAAGCTGGGATCCTTTAAAGGGCTCCATTCTCAAGTGTAAGGAAGAAAAAGATGAGCAAAAGTCTGATGCACAGAAGAGGAGAGCAAGAAGTCTTCCTGCTTCTACCTTGGTTCTGAGCAGTTGAGGAGAAAAAATTCCCCTCTGATTATTTATAAACCAGGGGGCCCTCACAAAGGCTCTGATCCACATTCACACTATCGGCGTGGCTTGAAAAACACCAGAGTATTTGTTTTAAAATGGTTCTGGCTGGGTAATGGCTCCAGATAATCAGCAGAAGTGAATCCAAAACCTCTGCGGAGGAATTAAGTCCTGAATCTAGAGCTTGGAGAGCTTCCGTGGGAAAAGAAACATTTCATAGTAAAAAAATAAAATCACGTCTTACATAAGGAAATCCAACAGTATGAATGAGAACCAAAAGAAATAACAGGTAGCAGAATAAGATCCTCAAAGATATTGAAATATTCAGAGAATATAAAATAGCTATACTTAATATGTTAAAAACACAAATGAGATTATTGAATGTTCAGTAAGGAACAATAGACTATGGGGAATGACCAATACCTCTGAAAAAGAAGCAAAAGCAACATCTAGAAACAAAAATGTACTAATTTAAACGAAAAATACAATAGAAAAATTAAGCTACAGATTAGACACGCTAATGACAAAACCGGAGAAATCGACCAGATGCAGCCCTAGAAAGACAAAGGAATTGAAAACAGAAGCAAAATGAAGACCTTGGAGGAGATGATATGAATTCTAGATGGAAGTGAAAGAGATACTGGGCAAGAAGCAATACTTGAACAGATGCTGGCTGGGAATTTCTGAGAAATATTGAAAGATACAGATTCTCAGATCCAGGAATGTCAATGGATCCCAAGCAGGATAAATAAAAACAAACACCACTCAGAGATCCTCCCAGAGAACACCAAAGGGAGGGAAATAAAAAACCTTCAAAAGCTGCTAGAAAATCAGACAAATCACCTACAAAGAAACAGTCATTGTGAGACAGAAGGTCTATTCCTCAACAGCAAAAGTGGATGCCACAAGTCAGTGTCTTCAACGTGCCAAGAGGAATTATCTGTCAGTGCAAAATTCTATATTCAGCGCAAATATCTTTCAAAGATGAGAGCAACTTATAGACATTTGCAGACTACCCAAACTGAGAATTTATCTCTAGCAGACTTCCCTGAAGGAAACTTAAAAATATAGATAGCAGGGAGAAATTACATGATCCCAAATGGATGATCTGGGATACAAGAAAGAATCCCTAACAAAGACAGTAGCAAATACACGGTAAATCTAAAAAAGCACTGGGTATAGACTATAAAATGATGACAATATCCAATGCATGGTGGGAAGGGCTAGAGCTAAAGCACAGGACAATACAGCATTTCACTGGGTGGAAGTTATCAAGCATATTTTTGGATCTAGGAGACCCCATTGTTGTAAAACCCTCAGAAATGATGTCAATTCTTTTGTTAAAATGCATTTTAAAAATATTTAGCTGAAACGTGATGCAAAGTAGAAGAAAAAAGGAAAGCAACTTGACAACATTAACTGCATCACCAAGAAATAGCAAAGAGCTAAAGTTTCCTACATACATATATCAGAAATTCAAAGAGGTGTTGGAATCTAATAAACTGGTTCTATATTAATTTAATCTATGCAACCACAATCAATTCCAGAACGGAAAGGGTAAGGGTTGGCAATTTTAGCTAAGTACATTATACCAACAGAATTTAACTAGAGCTTACAATAAGAGAAGTGGCATATTTTGTGGACAACCTTTCAATGCAGAGGGCAAGAACCTTCCGATATGTATCAACAGGAATTTTCAGTAATTGTGCATTTTTGTGCCCGGCAAGGAGCCTTGGGGCTGAAGAGTGGGTATTGCACTGGTAGAAGCAAGCACAGTGTTTCTTAAATAAAGGCTACGTTATTATCTCTTGGTTGTTATATTTATTAGCTCATTGAGTGACTCTAAGAACAATATCTAGATAATAAATGCTGTAAGATGAAAGAATACAATGTTTTCTGTGCCTGTGCACTGCATCTATGCCACTCGAGTAGTTAAAATTTGGCGGCCCTGCTCAATTGAATTTATGTCATTTTGACTAATTCCAGAAAAGTATATTTAGTAAAATAAATTAGAGCTGGGACTCCCAAGGCTTCCAAACTATACAAACAAAAATGCTTAGTGTGGGAGATGGAAAAGAAAAAATTGTTTTTTAAGTTACTGTCCTCTTATACCTTAAGTTACCCTCTTATACCTTCAACTCGAGTAGTTAAAATTTGGCGGCCCTGCTCAATTGAATTTATGTCATTTTGACTAATTCCAGAAAAGTATATTTAGTAAAATAAATTAGAGCTGGGACTCCCAAGGCTTCCAAACTATACAAACAAAAATGCTTAGTGTGGGAGATGGAAAAGAAAAAATTGTTTTTTAAGTTACTGTCCTCTTATACCTTAAGTTACCCTCTTATACCTTCAAAAAAGAAAAAAAGAACCCCAGGAAAATGACCGAAAAAAATCTACTGAATGTATTAAAATTCCTTTTGAAGCAGCCTAATCTTCTTCCTAGTTGAGAGAAGCTTGCTCGTGATCACAGAACTCTTGTTACTCTGAGTGCTCTAGTAGGGAATGAACGACCTTGGATCACCTTGGCCCCAGCTCTGCCTTACAGATAGGGAAACAGAGGCACTCGCTGTCTGGTCTGTGTAAGGTCACATTGCTGGTGGGCCCTCTTCATATATTTCTTTCTGCTCTCAGTTTCTTAACTCTACTGAGAACCCCTTTCCCCAAACCCCAAATCAAGATTGTTTTGTATTTACTGTGCTCCAGCACATACATTATCATGAGTCCTCCCAGTAATGAGAAGGTTGGTGTCATCCACATTTCACTGCTGGGGGACAGAAAGGATCCATCAGGTTCTCAAGTTCAACTGATAGTTAGTGGTAATGACAGGATCCATGGCCTAGGTTTGCTGACTGCAGAGTCCTTGCTCTTGACCTCAAAATAAAAATGCCCCTCTCTTCTCCTTTTCTTTCACCTACAAGCAGTCTCAAAGTTCTAATGGTCCGTTTCTGAAAAGAGTGTTCTCAACCAGGCTTTTCAGTTGCCACTTTAGGAAAAAATTCTCCTTACTAGGATGTCAGTTTGGATTATGGCAACAGCCTCCGAAAGGCTTCTCAACTCCCTGCCCTCAGCAAGACACCAACAGACAGTTATTTCCCCAATTTCTTTTTGATCTCACTATTTCTCAGTTCAAAGTGTTACATTATATGTAAACTCTCATTCTGCCNGTAAAAATGCCCCTCTCTTCTCCTTTTCTTTCACCTACAAGCAGTCTCAAAGTTCTAATGATCCGTTTCTGAAAAGAGTGTTCTCAACCAGGCTTTTCAGTTGCCACTTTAGGAAAAAATTCTCCTTACTAGGATGTCAGTTTGGATTATGGCAACAGCCTCCGAAAGGCTTCTCAACTCCCTGCCCTCAGCAAGACACCAACAGACAGTTATCTCCCCAATTTCTTTTTGATCTCACTATTTCTCAGTTCAAAGTGTTACATTATATGTAAACTCTCATTCTGCCTGTCCTGGTCCTCCCTAATTTGGCTTGACCCCATCTAGAGGTGCTTCCCCACTTCTCTCTGCATTTGGCTAATGCTGTTCCCTAAGTCCTAGACCACCCAGTTTCTCCCTTTCTCATCTACAGAAATCATTCTTATCTATCGAAGGCTTTTACCGACTTTTCCTGACAATGCAAACTCATATCGACACAGCATCACTCTCAACCTAACCCAACTGGATTTTTTTTCCTGGTTGTTTCTTGCACTTGTCAATTTTACCTGCCCATGTTGCAAGATCTTTGAGGGCAGGGGCCATGTTTGACCTGACCGTGATTTTTGATAAAACTTTCATATTGGCTATGAAGTAGTCAATCTCAGAAATGGAAGGNTTCTTATCTATCGAAGGCTTTTACTGACTTTTCCTGACAATGCAAACTCATATCGACACAGCATCACTCTCAACCTAACCCAACTGGATTTTTTTTCCTGGTTGTTTCTTGCACTTGTCAATTTTACCTGCCCATGTTGCAAGATCTTTGAGGGCAGGGGCCATGTTTGACCTGACCGTGATTTTTGATAAAACTTTCATATTGGCTATGAAGTAGTCAATCTCAGAAATGGAAGGGAACTTAGAAGTATCTTAAGAGGGGTGCCTGGGTGGCTCAGTCGTTAAGCATCTGCTCAGGGCATAATCCCAGGGTCCTGAGATCTTGCTTCTTCCTTTCCCTCTCCCACTCCCCCTGCTTGTGTTCCCTCTCTCGCTGGCTGTCTCTCTCTCTGCCAAATAAATAAATAACATCTTAAAAAAAAAGTATCTTAGGAATCATGGGAACTAGAAATCATTGCGTTCAATTGTTCTGCTTTAGGAAGGACAAGGAGAGCCAGGAAAAGTGAGTACTGGGACCTCCGAGCTAGCTGTCTAATAATCAACCACTGATCTAGTTCATTATTAAAGCGACAGCTGCACTGAAAACTCTCGGTGGAGCTGTGCTTCTCACAATTTAATGTGCACAACTCACCCGGGGACCCTGTCAAAAATGCAGGTTCCGATCCAGTAGGTCTGGGGTGGGGCTTGTGGTTTTGTGTTTCTGACTAGCTTTCCAGGGACCGCATGAGAAACAAGGATTACAACACTTCCCTAGACCAAAGATTCTAAGTGGTGTCCTGTGTTTCTCATTGGGCCAAAGGATAGAAAGAACACTCAATAGGGGCGCCTGGGTGGCACAGCGGTTAAGCGTCTGCCTTCGGCTCAGGGCGTGATCCCGGAGTCCTGGGATCGAGCCCCACATCAGGCTCCTCTGCTGGGAGCCTGCTTCTTCCTCTCCCACTCCCCCTGCTTGTGTTCCCTCTCTCGCTGGCTGTCTCTATCTCTGTCAAATAANTGTCTCTATCTCTGTTGAATAAATAAATAAAATCTTAAAAAAAAGAAAGAAAGAACACTCAATATTTTATATGAAACTCACAGAGAGGAATGCGGGAGATACTGGAGAAATTACTCCGGCTACAATAAATAAGAAAACACAGCCATTTTCAGCTACTCAAATTATCTCCAATGACCTAATCCCTGGAGAACAAAAGGCAAGATTTTTTTTAAAGGAAGAATTTAAATGAATCCATTAATTGCTTTTGTCATTGTTATGGTTCAGTAACTCAAATGATTTGGGGGGGGAGGGGGCTAATTAAAACTAAGGGATAAAATGACACTTGATGATGATCCGAAGATGTCAATTTTTAAATTATATTCTTATCCCCACAACAAGCAGGGTAGTCGGGGAACTCTCCAGGTGCTTGTAATATGACAGCTAACTCATGTGCTGAATCAGCAGCTTCGAGGTCATTAATGGCTTTCCCCAGAGCAATAATAAGTGGTCAATGTGACTTGAAAGTAGGAGCTATTTTGGTGGACAAGATAAGCAATTTTGACTGTCCACCTGTGAGCACATTGATTGCTAAGGGATCACCTCACAAATAACAAGAAATCTTCCAGGTGGGTATACTACATTTTGTCACTTGGGCAGAACTCCGACGTGGTGAGATGAGCTTCCGTTTACAGACCTTCCCGTCACGAGCAGCATCACACTCTAGCACCAGGCACAGGCGTGTGAGGTCATTCGGCCAATTTGGGAACCTTCTCTTATGAAATGGGGGTGATCCTGACCACCTCACAGGACACTGTGAGGACTAAATTGTGGAAAATCACCTGGTACGGCAGAAAAACCAATAAACGAAAATTGAATGAAGGTTACGGACACTCACCTTGTAACTGACTTCTGTGTACAACAGGTTCCCGCAACTTGCCTTAAACTCTGGAGCAG